>NC_090338.1:17938990-18254896 GCF_035084215.1 Heptranchias perlo
GCTGGCTTTAATTGCCTGCGGGATTCCCACCAGCGGGGCCTGCGCACGCAGCCCCGCACATCAGCGCGGCACCCGGAAGTGGCCAGGATCTCGGCGCGATCCGGTCACGTGACTGGATATCGGGATTTTCGGGGCCCCCCCGCTGGAAACCCACAGGAAACCTGACGGTAAAATCGAGCCCAATGTTTCAGGTCGATGACCTTTCATCAGAACTGGAAGATGTTAAAGAGTTAAAGTTTTTAAGCAAGTACAGAGTCAAGGCAAGGGAGTGGGAGGAGGGGAGGGGAGGGGAGGGGAGGAAAGAACAAAGGGAAGGTTTGTGATAGGGTAGAGGGCAAGAGTGATTAAATGACAGAAAGGATGATGGTGCAAGGCAAGGAGGTTGGTATTGGGACAGGTTAAGAAACAAAAGATCAGTCTAGAGTAGCTGTAAATGACAACAGCAGAACCATAACCTGCAGCTGCAGTCCAATAAATAAAAAAAATGGGAGCAGTGGTTATGGTCTGAAGTTATTGAAATCAATGTTGAGTCTGGAAGGTTGTAAAGTGCCTAAACGAAAGATTAGGTGCTGTTCCTCGAGCTTACATTGAGCTTCATTGGAACAGTGTAAGAAGCCGAGAACAGAGAGGTCAGAGTAGGAGTGGGAAGGGGAATTAAAATGACAAGCGACCGGCAGGTCAGGGTCACGCTTGTGGACAGAGTGGAGGTGTTCAGCAAAGCGATCACCCAAACTGCGTTTGGTCTCCCCAATGAGGAGGGGACTGCATTATGAACAGTGAATGCAGTATACTAAACTGAAAGAAGTACCACCAAACACATCTTCCCCTCCCTTCCCCTTTTCAACATTCTGAAGGGACCGTTCCCTCTGTGACTCCCTGGTCCACTCTTCTATCACCCCCAACACCCGCTTTCCTCCCCACGGCACCTTCCCGTGCGAGTGCAGGAGATGCAACACCTGCCCCTTCGCCTCCTCCCTTCCCACCGTCCAGCGCCCCAAACACTCCTTCCAGGTGAAACAGCGATTTTCTTGTATTTCTTTCAATGTAGTATACTGTATTCACTGCACACAATGCGGTCTCCTCTACATTGGAGAGACCAAACGCAGATTGGGTGATCACTTTGCTGTACATCTCCGCTCTGTCTGCAAGTGTGACCCAGACCTGCCGCTCATTTGCCATTTTAATTCCCCATCCCACTCCCACTCTGACCTCTCTGTCCTCGGCCTCTTACACTGTTGCAGTGAAGCTCAACGTAAGCTCGAGGAACAGCGCCTCATCTTTCGTTTAGGCTTTTTACAACCTTCCAGACTCAACACTGATTTCAATAACTTCAGATCATAACCACTGCTCCAATTTTTTTTCAATTTTTAAAAAATTTATTTGTCATTTTGTCATTTAATCACTCTTGCCCTCTACCCTATCACAGACCTTGCCTTTTGTTATTTCCGTCCTTCCTCTCCCCCCTCCTTTCCCTGGCTCTGTACTTGCTTAAAAACTTTAACTCTTTTAACATCTTCCAGTTCTGACAAAACGTCTTCGAGCTGAAACTTTAACTCTGTTTCTTTCTCCACAGATGCTGCCCCATTTGAAATAAAAGTTGGCACCTTGACTAAATCTATCAGGATAGATTCATTGCTCAAGTGTTTACACACAGGGTACAACAAATCTTCATTGTTCGATTGTAATAAAAGGGTAGGATACTTGAATTAATAGTGATGTATATCCAGAGTCAATTTCAGTGATCATCCATGTCAGTTTGCATGAACAAGAATGGATATGTTCTAGAACACTGGGTAATGCCGGGGTCACCAGCAAGGGGTTTCGGCCAATTGTTACCATTCCTGGAAGGCCTATATTCACCATTCCTGGAAGGCCTATATTCACCATTCCTGGAAGGCCTATATTCACCATTCCTGGAAGGCCTATATTCACCATTCCTGGAAGGCCTATATTCACCATTCCTGGAAGGCCTATATTCAGCTAGCATTGATGATGATTTTGAAATTCTCTCCATCCAATAATATAATAGTCCTTGCAAGCCATGTAATGATTTAAATAATCATTAACAGAAAGCTCTGTGCTGCATAGCAACAGTTGCCACGTAACAATAATCATCGCACTCCAAAAGTGAATCACTTTGAGGTGTTTTTGAGCAATGTGTTAAGGCCCTAAATAATTGCAGTCTCTCTCTTTCCTTCTTTCCACTGTTCATCTACCTTCTGAGTTTTCAATGGGATGTAAAATCAATATGGATAATTACTTCCTAAATTAAACTACATTGATTCATCTTTTGGAGCTGGACGAAGACAAATGATGATAGACTTATCCAGCCCTTTCAAATCTTAGTGAATTCCTATTAGTCCTTACAGGTACTTTCAGAGAGGCATTTTCACATCTTAAATGATATGTGAGGATGTATACAAACACCCAGCACACTGTAGGTTATTGCTTTTAGACGTTGTTTATCGTGTGTCATGCAGCATTATTAATTTATATCTGTGTAATTATATATCACATGGCTAATCCTGGGATGTTTTACTATGTTAAAGGTGCCATGTAAATGCAAATTGTTGTTGCTGTGGGTGATAGCTTCAGCAGCAGAGAATTGTGGGAATTTGCAGCCCAACAAACAATCAAATGTGATCATGTTCTGAGTAAAGTTCCCTCCACTCTGAGCTGGATTTGAATTAAGCTCACCCTGAAGTGGAAGTATTTAAACACACTGCATCACTCAGTCCACAGTGGTACCTGCATTGTCCTCTGCAAAACCTGCCATTCCTCTTTAACGCCCACCGCATTTAAATGGAGTCAGGTGGGTTGGGCTAACCTCTTCGCTCCATTATTCCTAACTTCCACTCCAAACCAACCCCAAGTTATTACTACCATTCTGTGTGATGGTACGAGCTGAGGACTGGTATCCCTCAGATGGATACTGTATTGAGGCAGTCATTTTATTGCTACATATGAAGGTTGGTTCTACTTTGCCTGGATATTTATTGGAGTTGTTTGGTGCTCCGAAGATTCTGTCAGGACTTTGACTGCCCTGTTTAGTCAGCTCTGCAGAAAACACAGCTTTCCCCACAGACTGGGGACATGAAATTACCCATAGGAAATCCTCTATTCCTAATTATGAAGAGGAAGGGGTGAGGAGATGGAAGAGGCTAGATTGGAGGCTCTTAGAGCGAGGCATCAAAGATGGCATAGCTTCCATACATGCAGATGCCCACTCACCAAGATTTACAGACCAAGAAGGTCACTGCCTCAGAAGGCTGTACTTTCCCCAAAGGCTATAGGGGAGCTATGTCAACTGTTGGTGAAAGACCTGCAGCCCATTTCCACCAGGAGAACAGCATTGTCTGTATAAGTCAACATCACCACGTCCTTGAATTTGTTTGCAACTGGATCCTTCAAGGCAGCATCTGGTGGTCTTTGCCACGTGACTCAGGCAGCAGTTCACCATTGCATCAAGATGGTTACTAATTCTCTATTCAGGAGGGCCACACAATTCAAATCCTTTCCAATTCCCAACTGTAGTCGAACCCTGTTCTTTCCGTAGCAGGCCACCACCCCCCACCCCCCACCAGAACCAACACCGCTCACATATTTTGCTTCCTCCGGGGCAAGGCAGGTGCCCAATAATGCATCCCTAGTGGCATGGATGCCTTCCAGGGGCTTTTAAATTAGGTGCACGCCCCTGACTCCACATACTCCGGCGGGGTCAGTGGCGGAGGTCACCAATGAACATGCTGGGATTGCTCGTCCATGGGTTTTCAGGTCTACTGTAATGATTTCTCTTCCCTTTATCTCCGTAAATGTGTTTCTTGGAGGAGATAACTAGGACATTTCCTTTGCAGAAGTGAGGTGTGGAGAACAGCTTGGCGGTCAGAAATATTTGCTTTGCATTAACTGAGGTTTCTCCCACACAATGTGGAAGAGAAAGTAAATACTCACTATCCAAAGCTTTCCTGTTCGACCCACTGGCCGAGAGATAAGGCAGCAATATAGAGCTTTGTTAGGCAGAGATGGCAACAGAACAATAAATGCTAGGTCAGATTTTAAAAGAAAACTGTCTTCATGAAACATGTTTGGCAAACTTTATTCTTTTGTTTACAAATGCACAGCACAATGGTTTAAATCAAGTTAAGACACATCGGGGGTAATTTTAACTTTTGGCAATAGTGTAAAACGAGTGATATTGGATCGGCCGCCAATTATAAACCTCACACGGATTTCCTTTCAATTGAAGTCAAAGGAGGGGAAGATCGGGCGGGATGTAAAACAAGGGGTCGATCTGATGTTGCCCGCTTTACACTATTGCCAAAAGTTAAAATAACCTCCCATCTATGCTTAATACCATCACAACAAAGATTCCTAAACAAAATACATTTCTATGAAGACGATGCTTATTTAATATTAAACCTAAGTCTAATGCCAAGCTCATCATATTCACTTTTATTACAATTGTCTATTTAGGTGGATCGCCCGGCTGGACTGATAACACATTCAAGGCTTCATACACTGCTATCTTGGTTATAGTTTAATGCTAATCAAAAGTAGTTCATGCTCTTTCATTACAGTCCAGCATCTGCAGGCTGTCCCACCATAGCCTGGCATGACTGCAGTTGGTTGTGTCCGCACATCTTCCCGATGGCTTAAGGGCATCTGTGGATCTTTTTGATAGTTGTAGACCTGTCTATACTTTGTGGCATTTTCCAGTAATATTGCGCTGTTTTCTTTTTTGAAAATTGTAATTTCAGCAAAACATATCAAGCAAAATATACTGCTCTGTTGAAAAGTGGTTAGTTTATTCACACTGTTTCTTTTAAATGCAGTGGTCAATCATTCATACTGTTGATTACCACACTCCTAATCCCCTTCCATTGTGACCAGTTTCCATACCGGGGATGAGCTAGTGTTTTCATAGGTTGGGAACTAGAGCAGTAGGAACACAGATCTTTCACTGGGCTAATCCTCCTAATCATCTTGTATGTGCTCTGAACAAACACAGCTAATATTTGTTAATGGGAGGTGGTGCAGAAATTCAGTCTTTCTGTTATGTAAAGCATTTCAGCATTGAATTAAATGTTAAGGGCTCTGATGAAAGGTCATTGACCTGAAATGTCGGGGTCAATTTTCGGATGGCCGAGCGGGTGCGTTTGTGGCGGAGGGGTTCCTAAAATTGGGGAATCCAGCAGCAGGTCCGGAGCCCGGCTCCATCCCACCCACTTCCGGGTTCCCCAATGACGCAAATCGGTGTGCGCGCAGCCCCCGCATGCGGCACTCCCGCCGGAGTTTAGATAGTTAGGGAGGTACTTGAGGTCGTTGACAGACCTCATTGGGAAGAGATTTTAGCAGGCATGTGATTTTGGACTCTCCTCAGCGTGTTTCCCATGCTGTGGGAAACACTCCCTTCTGTTGCAGACGTGTTTCAGTCAACAGCCATTGGGAGATGCAGAGGATTCCTTGACAGTTGGGGGGAATACCTCATTCATTGCAGCAGGGCACTGTCACCTCAAACAAAGTTTTGCCTGCCACACCGTTGTCTCCACACTCAAAATTATTGCATCATACCCTAAACTCTGCTGTCCAAACACGTTTACCTATTTTGCGGACCCCCTCACACTCACACCGTCACACCCAGGGGGTGGGGGGATGTTCCATAGCTGCATTCATCACTCCATTGGAGGATGAACAACATCACCAGCCTCGCCAGGCACGCCATCCACCTCCACCACATGAAGTTACACAACACAGTGCTGCGCCACAGGCACCTGCACAAAGTAGTCGTGCAACTACACATACACCCACTGTAGGGTGACCCAATGGGTGGCATTAAGGGTGTTCATGGAGAACCTCATGAAAGGGCATTATTGCACAAGCCAGTCAAGAATGGCCAAGACGTGGCAGTAGTGGTGACAATACAATTAATATGTAATGTGAGGAATCTTACAACACCAGGTTATAGTCCAACAAATTTATTTTAAAATCACAAGCTTTCGGAGATTATCTCCTTCGTCAGATGAATGAATGAAAAGGTTCTCAAATCGCATATCTTATACTATGTTGGGACAGCATCACACCAATCAAAAGGTGTCGTTGTTATTCAAACAGGCCAGTCACGGAGAACAGCACGTCCCAGTACACTAGATATACATTGTGTCTATTACACAGGCAGGCAGAAAGAAACTCAAAATGGCAGAGAGAGAGAGAGAGAGAATTTTAAAAAACATATAATTTTTTTCCCCCTTTTGCTGGTGGGGTTACGTGTAGCGTGACATGAACCCAAGATCCCGGTTGAGGCCGTCCTCATGGGTGGCTATCAACTTCTGCTCGACGATTTTGCGTTGTCGTGTGTCTCGAAGGCCGCCTTGGAGTACGCTTACCCGAAGATCGGTGGCTGAATGTCCTTGACTGCTAAAGTGTTCCTCGACTGGGAGGGAACCCTCCTGTTTGGCGATTGTTGCGCGGTGTCCGTTAATCCGTTGTCGCAGCGTCTGCATGGTCTCGCCAATGTACCAAGCTCCGGGGCATCCTTTCCTGCAACGTATGAGGTAAACAACATTGGCCGAGTCACAGGAGTATGAACCATGTACCTGGTGGGTGGTGTCCTCTCGTGTGATGGTGGTATCCGTGTCGATGATCTGGCATGTCTTGCAGAGGTTGCCGTGGCAGGGTTGTGTGGTGTCGTGGACGCTGTTCTCCTGAAAACTGGGTAACTTGCTGCGAACGATGGTCTGTTTGAGGTTGGGTGGCTGTTTAAAGGCGAGCAGTGGAGGCGTGGGGATGGCCTTAGCGAGGTGTTCGTCGTCATCGATGACATGTTGAAGGCTGCGGAGAACATGGTGTAGTTTCTCCGCTCCAGGGAAGTACTGGACGACGAAGGGTACTCTGTTGGTTGCGTCCCGTGTTTGTCTTCTGAGGAGGTCTATGCGATTCTTCGCTGTGGCCCGTCGGAACTGTCGATCGACAAGTCGAGCGTCATATCCCGTTCTTACGAGGGCGTCTTTCAGCGTCTGTAGGTGTCCATCGCGTTCCTCCTCGTCTGAGCAGATCCTGTGTATTCGTAGGGCCTGTCCATAGGGGATGGCCTCTTTGACGTGGTTGGGGTGGAAGCTGGAAAAGTGGAGCATCGTGAGGTTGTCCGTGGGCTTGCGGTAGAGTGAGGTGCTGAGGTGCCCGTCTTTGATGGAGATTTGTGTGTCCAAGAAAGAAACCGATTCTGAGGAGTAGTCCATGGTGAGTTTGATGGTGGGATGGAACTTGTTGATGTTATCGTGTAGTCTCTTCAGTGATTCTTCGCCGTGGGTCCATAGGAAGAAAATGTCGTCGATGTATCTGGTGTATAGCGTTGGTTGGAGGTCCTGTGCAGTGAAGAAGTCGTGCTCGAACTTGTGCATGAAAATGTTGGCGTATTGGGGTGCGAATTTGGTCCCCATGGCTGTTCCGTGTGTTTGGGTAAAGAACTGGTTATCGAAGGTGAAGACATTGTGATCCAGGATGAAGCGGATGAGTTGTAGGATGGCGTCTGGAGATTGGCTGTTGTTGGTGTTGAGTATTGATGCTGTCGTAGCGATGCCGTCATCGTGGGGGATACTGGTGTATAGTGCCGAGACGTCCATCGTGGTGAGAAATGTTCCTGGTTCAACTGGTCCGTGGGTACTGAGTTTTTGTAGGAAGTCTGTAGTGTGGCGACAGAAGCTGGGGGTTCCCTGTACGATGGGTTTCAGGATGCCCTCGACGTATCCAGAGAGGTTCTCACACAGGGTTCCATTGCCTGATACGATAGGACGTCTGGGTGTGTTGGCTTTGTGTATCTTTGGGAGGCAGTAGAAGTCTCCCACGCGGGGAGTACGTGGGATGAGAGTGCGTAGGATGCTTTGAAGGTCTGGATCGAAGGTCTTGATCAGTTTGTTCAGCTGGTGGGTGTGTTCTTTGGTCGGATCTGCGGGTAACCGTCTGTAGTGTTCCTGGTTGTCCAGTTGTCGGTATGCTTCTTTCCAGCATTTTCTGTTTTTATTTCAGATTTCCAGTATCCATAGTATTTTGCTTCTGATTTAAATGCATAGTTATCTAGCAATGCATTAAAAGTGTCCCCTATAAAGGAATTTCCCAATTAACCATGATCAACTGCACTGGATTGGATGGCCAGGTTGAATAGAAGGTGACAGCTAGTTCACATCACAACAGGTTCACACATAAAAACATCAAACTGTAGCAACTGCATATTGGTTTTCGAAATTTCTTCAACAAAGAGATATCTATCAGGTACTGGCATTGTGAGAGATTTATGCAAATTAGCTAACGTAATCAGCAAGATTTCTCGATCAGAAGACTGTTAAAAAAGCATAAGTGATTTATTAATAGAGTACATAAGCAAGAAAGTTATGCTAAACCTTTATAAAACACTGCTTAGGCCTCAGTTTGAGTATTGTGTTCAATTCTGGGCAGCACACTTTAGGAAGGATGTCAAGGCCTTAGAGAGGAGATTTACTAGAATGGTACCAGGGATGAGGGACTTCAGTTATGTGGAGAGATTGGAGAAGCTGGGGTTGTTTTCCTCACAGCATAGAAGGTTAAGGGGAGATCTGATAGAGGTGTTCAAAATCATGAACGGTTTCGATAGGGTAAATAAGGAGAAACTGTTTCCAGTGGCAGAAGGGTCGTTAACCAGAGGACACAGATTTAAGGTGATCGGCAGAAGAGCCAGAGATGACATGAGGAAACATTTTTTTATGCAGCGAATTGTAATGATCTTGAATGCACTGCCTGAAAGGCTGATGGAAGCAGATTCAGTAGTAATTTTCAAAAGGCAATTAGATAAATACTTGAAGGGAAAAAATTCACAGGGCTATTAGGAAAGAGTAGGGGAATGGGTACAATTGGATAGCTCTTTCAAAGAACCGGCATAGGCATGATGGACTGAATGGCCTCCTGTGCTGTACCTACTATGATGCTATGATTCTATAATATTGTATTATCAACTGGAGACATGCGTGTAATGTTGGGTGAATTTTGTATTTCGTTTTCAATGGACCAACATTTCAAGGCTGTAAAAGAATTTACATTCCAACAGGGGTATTACAATTGACAGGATTCAAATGGAGATTTGATTCATACTCAGCTCCTGATTCAAGTGTCATAATGTCAAGATGTTCATAGCTAGCGATGAATGCATAATACAGTGAGCATGCAGACTTTTAGTAGTGCTAGTGTGTTGCACTCCCATTTAAATGTCTTGCTCCATTCAGGATAACAATTTTAGTTGCATATCCTTTTGGAAGAATTATAACAAAGTTGAATTTTCAAGTGCTTTCTAACAAAGCCGTGCACAAAATTGTTTCAATACAATAATGGAATCAGTCCCAAGTGAACACAGATCTTGGAATTGTCCTTCGTTTAAGGTAGATGATGCTTCAAAAATAGCAGAGTGAAACCTTGTCTCAAATATCTGATAGTTTCTAACATCCAATGCATGTGCTACATGTTGGAGACCTCAGAGGAACGTGTTATCCTAACAAGAGAGCTTGATGATTTCCATTATTATTTGTTTATATTCCCTTCGGAAATTGTGGTTTAAAACACCATATACTATAGCATTCAGACAGCTGTTGAAATATGCCATAAAATAGCTGGCAATGAAGAGCCACTCTGGTATCATGCTAGCCAAGTGTGGAATAACTGCTACTGCCAGACCAATGAAGTTCAGTGGTGCCCAACAAACAGCGAAGAGCACAAACACTGCAAACGTGGACAGAAAGTTCCTGAAGTCATGAGGATTTATTTTGGATCCATTGTCGGGCTTAACCCGCCTCCTGACCTGGATGACAAGGATCCAGATACGTAGGTAGCAATATGAGACGATGCTGATCGGCAGAATGAAATGAACAACCACTACGATGACTGTGTAGAAAGAACTGACTGACTGAACAAAGGTGCAGGAATATATACGAGGATCGTACTGAAGGGATTCCATGAAGAGATTGGGAACGATTGCTATACAGGTCAATACCCAGACCAGTACCACATAGCATGATGTGCTCTTGTTGCTGAAGATCTTGTCATATTTGAGACCATGACAGATGTAACAATATCTGTTGATTGCAATGCTGGTGATGTTAAAAATGGAGCCAATCACACTCAGCCCCATGAGGAACCCACTAATTTGACAGTGGTTGTACCCAAGAAACCATCCATTGCGGAATATTGCTATTAGTACAAGAGGATAAGGATAGATTGCTACGACAAGGTCAGCGATGGCGAGGCTCACCACAAAGGCATTACCTATAAAAGAGCACAGCTGGTTAGTTCAGCAGTAAACATCATTGCTTTTAATTTATTAAACATACAGCAGGTGGAGGAGGGAGATGCTAAAACAATTCATCAATCATTTAGCTGATCAAATCAGAGCAAATATGTAGGCAAATTTCTGAGAAGTGCAAAAACAATAGGGCAGTAATAGTAGAGGATTTCAACTACCCTAATATTAACTGGGATAGAATCAGTGCAAAAGGTATAGAGGGTGCAGAATTCTTAAATTGCATTTAGGAGAACTTTTTTAGCCTGTATGTAGCAAGCCCAACAGTGGTGGAGGGGGGCGGGGGGGGCAGTTCTGGATTTAGTTTTAGGGAATGAAGCTGGGCAGGTAGAAGGAGTATCAGTGGGAGAGCATTTGCTGGTAGTGATCATAATTCAGTTAGTTTTAGTATAGTTATGGAAAAGGACAAAGATAGAACAGGAGTAAAAGTTCTAAATTGGGGAAAGTCCAATTTTACTAAGCTGAGAGGTGATTTAGCAAAAGTGGACTGGAAACAACTACTTGAAGGTAAATCAATGTCAGAGCAGTGGGATGCATTCCAAAGGGGAGATTCAAGGGGTTCAGAGTAAACATGTTCCCATGAAGAAAAAGGGTGGGACTGCCAAATTTAGAGCCCCTGGATGTCAAGGAGCATATGGGTAAGTTAAGGCAAAAAAGGGAAGCTTATGTCAGACACCGAGAGCTCAACACTGCAGGAAGCTAGAGGAGTATAGAAAGTGCAGGGGTGAAATTAAAAAGGAAATTAGGAAAGCAAAGAGAGGGCATGAAAAAATACTGGCAAGTAAAATTAAGGAAAACACAAAAATGTTTTATAAATACATAAAGAGCAAGAGGATAACTGAGGAAAGAGTAGGGCCTATTAGAGACCCAAAAGGTAACCTATGTGTGGAGGTGGAAGATGTGGGTATGGTTCTTAATGAATACTTTGCGTCTGTCTTCACAAAAGAGGGGGACACTGCAGAGATTGTAGTTAAGAAGGAGGAATGTGAAATATTGGATGGGATAACCGTGGTGAGAGAGGAAGTATTAAGGGGATTAGCATCTTTTAAAGTAGATAAATTGCCAGGCCCGGATGAAATGTATCCCAAGCTGTTAAGAGAAGCATGGGAGGAAATAGTGGAGGCTCTGACCATCATTTTCCAATCCTCACTGGCTACAGGTGTGGTGCCTGAAGATTAAACAATGTTGTACCATTGTTTAAAAAGGGAGAAGGAGATAGACCGAGTAATTATAGGCCAGTCAGTCTAACCTCGGTGGTGGGCAAATTATTGGGATCGATTCTGAGGGACAGCATAAATCGTCATTTAGAAAGGCTTAGGTTAATCAAGGACAGTCAGCATGGATTTGTTAAGGGAAGGTCGTGTCTGACTAACTTGATTGAATTTTTTGAGCCGGTAACAAGGTGGGCCGATGAGGATAACGCGTTTGATATAGTGTACATGGATTTTAACAAGGCTTTTGACAAGGTCCCACGTGGCAGACTGGTCAAAAAAGTAAAAGCCCATGGGATCCAAGGGAAAGTGGTGAGTTGGATCCAAAATTGGCTCAGTGACAGGAAGCAAAGGGTAATGGTTGACAGGTGTTTTTGCGACTGGAAGGCTGTTTCCAGAGGGATCCCGTTAGGCTCAGTACTAGATACCTTGTTTTTTGTGGTATATATTAATGATTTGGACTTGAATGTGGGGGGACTTGATCAAGAAGTTTGCAGATGATACAAAAATTGTCTGTGTGGTTGATAGTGAGGAGGAAAGCTGTAGACTGCAGGAAGATATCAATGGACTGATCAGATGGGCAGAAAAGTGGCAAATGGAATTCAATCCAGAGAAGTGTGAGGTAATGCATTTGGGGAGGGCAAACAAAGCAAGGGAGTACACAATAAATGGGAGGATTCTGAGAGGTGCAAAGGAACAAAGGGACCTTGGAGTGCATGTCCACAGATCCCTGAAAGTAGCAGGACAGGTAGATAAGGTGGTTAAAAAGGCATACGGAAAACTTTCCTTTATTAGCCGAGGCGTAGAATATAAAAGCAGGGAGGTTATGCTGGAACTGTATAAAACATTGGTTCGGCCACAGCTAGAGTACTGCGTACTGTTCTGGTCACCACATTACAGGAAAGATGTGACTGCACTAGAGAGGGTACAGAGGAGATTTACGAGGATGTTGCCAGGGTTGGAGAATTTTAGCTATGAAAAGATTGGATAGGGTGGGGTTGTTTTCTTTGGAACAAAGGAGGCTGAGGGGAGATTTAATTGAGGTGTATAAAATTATGACAGTACCAGATAGAGTGGATAGGGAGGACTTATTTCCCTTAGCAGAGGGGTCAGTGACCAAGGGGCATAGATTTAAAGTAATTGGTAGAGGATTAGAGGAGAGCTGAGGAGAAATTTTGTGGGGTCTGGAACTCACTGCCTGAAAGGGTGGTAGAGGCAGAAACCCTCAACTCATTTGAAAAGCACTTGGATGTGCACTTGAAGTGCCGTAACCTACAGGGCTACGAATCAAGTGCTGGAAAGTGGGATTAAGCTGGATAGCTCTTTTTCGGCCGGCACAGACACGATGGGCCGAATTGCCTCCTCCTGTGCCGTAACTTTCTATGATTGTATGATTTAGTCATTCTAAATCCCAATCCCAATTAGTCTTCATTTGGCTGCAGCATTACTTGGGAAACAGCTGGCCTTTGACCCCAATGTCACTATTTTCCTCTTGTAAATCTTGTAAATACCAGAGAGTCGTGAGTCCCTGTAGAACCACTCTGAGCATGAGGGGATGGGAGAAAAAAGTGTTAGTAAGCTATGCACAGGAAAATGTTAGTCACCGGGCAGAGGCATAGTGGGTGGTGTTATCTAGATTCATGTTCCATGGTTGGAAGCAGTAATGGTAGCTTTATAACTGGAATTGCTGTAGCCAGCCTATCCCTCCCAACCTTCTTTACTTTTTTCTCTCGGTTTATTTTTTGCCTTTTTAAGACAATTCAACATTGCTGTTTTAACCACAACTAGTTCAAAATCATGACTCTGAGCTGCATAATGGTTCCTTACACATTGGCCCAGAAATTGCTTAAAAAAAGAATGGAGAGCTCAACAGCCCTCACCGTTGTTAGTGGTGAAATTGAGGAGCAAATTCCAGCATTCGCACATGCACAGTGAAACGTGGAAATCTGGAACTTGCTACTCCTGGTTCGCTTTAAAGGGATAGCGCTGGCTGGAATCAACAGACTGGCGCCAACTTGCTCTTCTGCCCAGCTGAAAGTAACTAATATCGCCACAAAACAGGGATGCTTAAAAATACCAGGCCAAAACTAAGTTTTAACACCGTGGTAAGTTTTAATGACTGCCAAACAACTAAAAATTAACTGTTAAAAAACATGGAATCTCATTACTCCTTATTCTAATGATATTAAAAAATTAAAAACAATTTTTTTTTCTGAACCCTTCCATCTCTTTTGTTTAATTTGATTATTTCTTACCCTCTCTTTTCTCGCTGTCTATACTTATTTTTACAAATGATTTTAATGTTGTACCTTTCACTTCCTGGATTTTAGGTTCCAAGCCTGCAGAAACTCTTCGCAGTGTGTCAAAAATGCTGCAATCTGATTGGTCAAGGGGAGAGATTTATCCTATCACTTCTCCCCTGGGTCCTAGCTTTGCTGGAGCGAACACTGGACTCTTCTCCACTTCCTATTAGAGGAAGTGCACCCAGTAAAGACTGCGGTGAGTTAGTGGCTCTATGGAGTGGCAAGCACTGTTGATTCGCTGCTGGGAGCAATTTCTGGGCCAGTGAGTTAGAAGCAGGGACACTGATTTTCAAAGATTAAATAAATTACATCTTTATTACATGGGATTCAAGATCTGCGGACACTTCCTCTAATGGGAAGTGGAGAAGGGTCCAGCATTGTCTCCAGTGAAGTTATAACCCATGGGATTCAAGATCTTTTCTGGTGTTTTGGAGGTTACATTTTGTGTTCCAGATGTTTAGATTAGGTCCTTTAGTTTATTGTCTCTGAATAAATTAAATTACCTTTTTATTACATGGAACTTTTACTGGTGTTTAGGGAATCAATATTAACAATTCTATCAGTTTTTCCAGGAAAACCTTGGTTATCAATTCTCAAACATTTGAATTCCACCAGACTTCAAGGCATTTAGAAAGGGCTCTTCTTCACCTCCATTTGCTTTGTTTACAAAGCAGACCTAACTGTGCCCGTCTACCAGTGCCAATGTACATAACACCATTTTGGGCATACCTAGCTCAAATTTGAACTATTGGTCTTAAAGCCCAATCTGTACACTGTTCTGAAAAATCTGCTCAGCCAGCACAATTTGTGGCATCCAGTCCATTCTTTGTGAGGCGTTTAATGAACCGTGCTTTGCTTGTGGTGACTAGACACCCAGTCACCATACCGATCGAGTGAATAGCGATATATCTAGCTGGATGGCCAAGTGAATAGAATAGAAATGTGCCTGGAAGTCACTGCCTAATGGAGGACCAAATATTACAGATCCCAGGTTTGATTCCCTGTCTGTGTTGAGTTAACTGATCTCAACAAAGGCAGCTTAGCTTAGCTCCCATGGGCTAGATGGGGAAAACATTAGTCAGGATTCCTACTCCTGATTGTTATTGTTGTTTGTGGGACCTTGCTGTATACAAATTGGTTGCCACATTTGCCTACATTACAACAGTGACTACACTTCAAAAGTATTTAATTGGCTGTAAAATGCTTTGGGACATTCTGAAGATGTGAAAGACACTATATAAATGTAAGTTCCTTCTTCTTTCTTTCTTAGAAATGCTGGCTGCAAAGATGCCACAGGGGACAGAGCTAATGTTTAGAGGGCCACTTTGACAAAGACAAGAGTGATCAATTGGATTGGACAAAACTGATAATTTAAAAAAAATTGTTTCATATTTTTCATCTTCAGCTGGCATCTATGGCCATGCTACGTGTGGCTGAGTAGTGCAGCAATTTTCCTTTTCCCCACTTGCAGCCTGAATCTTATCAGAATTTGTATAATCCTGATTAATCTAACATAGCCCCTAAGAACTTTACAATGGCCTTCAAGAATTTACACTAGTTGTTCAGTGTAACTCATTGGAGCTTCCCACAGACCGCCTTGAATCAGTGATCATGTTCTGCTTGAGTCTCACTAAGCGCCAGAATATCATCCATTTAGCATACAATGCCTTCCAACCCTTTGACGATTATGATAGACTTCTCAATAGATATTCCAACGCTGGGAAAATCCCAACTTGTACTCTTCTGAAGTAGAATCATCCATATGTTGCTATTAATTTTATCGGTATGGCTCACTCTTTCAAATGTGGTCTTTTTGATTTTGGCATCCAGTTTATGGAACACTTCTGTTTTTCTCAGTACATGTTTTCTATGGCATACACTTGCATTTCGGTAAGTCAAATCCACATAAACTCATATAATTTCCTCTTTGGTTTCAGAGCTAGCGAGATATCAACATGTCAGTCTGTGTGTGTTTCCATCTAATAAATCATTTACAATTGTTCTATCCTACCAATTTCTTTTCACCTTCTGTAATAGTGGAATGGATATATTGTTCGGGAAATAGGTGGAGAAAGGCTTCAAGTCTGGTTTTAGATTGATCTGCTGCTCTCCTGAGAGCTTGCTCAGTCTTTTGATGATTTTTTACATTGAAGACTGTACAATATGCTTTGTCATTTCTGAACATCAACTCTGAACATTTGTACAGAGGCTTGATTCTCTGAGTGGCATAATAGCAACTGGTAGAGATCTCCCAACAAAGCTTTCTTGTTCTACAACTTGCATTTCTTTAGACAGGTATATCATGAACGTACCATGAACATCCAAGGAATTCAGTGCTGCTCTGTATAGGATTTTAGTCGGTTTCTGTAGTAAGGGTTAAGAACATAAGAAATAGGAGTAGGAGTAGGCCATTTGGCCCCTTGAACCTGCTCTGCCATTCGTTAAGATCATGGCTGATCTTCTACCTCGACTCCACTTTCCCGCCCTATCCCCATACACCTTGATTCCCTTAGTGTCCAAATATTCATCGATCTCAGTCTTGAATATACTCAGTGACTGAGCATCCACAGCCCTTTGGAGTACAGAATTCCAAAGATTCACAACCCTCTGAGTGAAGGAATTTTTCCTCATCTCGGTCCTAAATGGCTGACCCCTTATCAAGAGACAATAACCCCTAGATCTAGACTTACAACCAGGGAAACAGCCTCAGAGCATCTACCCTATCAAGCCCTCTAAGAATTCTTCTAAACTCCAGAGAATATAGGCCCATTCTATTCAATCTCTCCTCATAGGATAACCCTCTCATCCCAGGAATCAACCTAGTGAACCTTTGTTGCACCCCCACGAAGGCAAATATATCCTTCCTTAGATAAGGAGACCAAAACTGTACACAGTACACCAGGTGTGGTTTCACCAGAGCCCTATATAATTGCAGCAAGATCTCCTTACTCTTATCCTCCAACACCCTTGCAATAAAGGCTAACATGCCATTTGCCTTCCTAATTGCTTGCAGTACTTGCATGTTAACTCTCTGTGATTCGTGTACAAGGCCACCCAAATCCCTCTGACTACCAATATTTCTTAGTCTTTCACCTTTAAAAATATGGATAATTTTACATTTCCCCACATTATATTCCATCTGCCACCTTCTTGCCCACCCACCTAGCCTGTCTATACCCCTTTGCAACCTCTTTGCAACCTCCTCACAGCTTACTTTCCCACCTAGCTTTGTATCATCAGCAAACTTGGATACATTAAACTTGGTCCCCTCATCTAAATCATTGATATATATTGTAAACAGCTGAGGCCCAAGCACTGATCCTTGCGGCACCCCACTAGTTACAACCTGCCAACTCTAAAATGACCCTTTTATTCCTACTCTCTGTTTTCTGTCCATTAATCAATCCTCAATCCATGCTAATAGATTACCTCCATTCCCATGAGCCCTAATCGCAACAACCTCTTGTGTGGTACCTTATAGAATGACTTTTAAAAATCCAAATATACTACATCCACTGGGTCCCTCTTATCTACCCTTCTGGTTACAACCTCAAAAAACTCTAATAGATTTGTCAAACACGATTTCCCTTTCATAAAACCGTGCTGAATCTGCCTAATCATATTCTGATTTTCTAAGTGCCCTGTTACTAAGTCCTTAATAATAGATTCTAGTATTTTTCCTGCTACTGATGTCAAGCAAACTGGCCTACAGTTCCCAGTTTTCTCTCTCCCTCCTTTCTCAAATAGCTGGGTTACATTTGCTATCTTCCAATCCACGGGGACCGTTCTAGAATCTAGGGAATTCTGGAAGATCAAAACCAATTCATCCACTTTCTCTGCATCTACCTCTTTTAAAACCCTAGGATGTAGGCCGTCAAATCCAAGGGATTTGTTGGCTTTTAGTCCCATTAATTTCTCCAGTCCTTTCTCTTTGCTAATATTAATTACTTTAAATTCCTCAATCTCATTAGACCCTTGGTTCCCCACTATTTCTGGTATACTTTTTGTGTCTTCTACTGAGAAACAGATACAAAATATTTGTTTAACTTCTCTGCCATTTCCTTATTCACCATTATAATTTCTCCTCCCTCTGCCTCTAAGGGACCAACATTTACTTTTGCTAATCTCTTCTTTTTTATATACTTGTAGAAGCTCTTACAATCTTTTTTTAATATTTCTTGCTAGTTTACTCTCATATTCAATTTTCTCCCTCTTTATTAATTTCTTGGTCTTCCTTTGCTGATTTCTAACCCCCCTCCCCCGCACACCCAATCCTCAGGCTTACTACTCTTTTTGATATCAAAATACAAACCTTAACTTCTCTAATTAGCCACAGTTGGATCACTTTATCTGTGGAATTTTTATTCCTCAAGGGAATGTATATTCATTGAGAATTATGAATTATTTCTTTGAATGTTCACCATTGCTTATCTACTATCACGTCTTTTAAACTAAATTCGCAATCCACCTTAGCCAACTAACTACTCATACCTATAAATTGGCTTTGTTTAAAGTTTTGGACTTAACTACATCACTCTCAAACTCAATATATAATTCTATCATATTATGATCACTCTTCCCCAGAGGATCCTTAACTATGAGATTACTAATTAATCCTGTCTCATTACACAACACTAGATGTAAAATAACCTGTTCCCTAGTTGGTTCCTTGATATATTGTTCTAGAAAACTGTCTCAAATGCATTTCATGAACTTGTCTTCTAAACTAGTTTTGCCAATTTGGTTTGCGCAGTCTATATGAAGATTAAAGTTATCCATGATTATTACATTAACCTTGTTACATGCTCCTCTAATTTTCTGATTTATACTCTATCCAACACTATAACTACTGATAGGTGGCCTATAAACTACTCCCAACAGCGTTTTCTACCTCTTGTTATTTCTTAGCTCCACCCATACTGATTCTAGGTCCTGATTTTCTGAGCTAAGATCCTTTCTCGTTACTGTCTTTATCTCATTCTTTATTATCAGGGTGACCCCTCCCCCTCTCCTTTTCCATTTTGCCTATCTTTCTTAAATGTCAAGTACCCTGGAATATTTAGTTCCCATCCTTGGCCACCCTGCAACCACGTCGCAGTAATGGCTACTAGATTAAACCCATTTATCTCTATTTGAGCCACTAAGTCATTTTTTAAAATTCGTTCATGGGATGTGGGTGTCGCTGGCGAGGCCAGCATTTATTTCCCATCCCTAATTGCCCCTGAGAAGGTAGTGGTGAGCTGCCTTCTAGAACCGTTGCAGTCCGTGTGGTGAAGGTTCTCCCACAGTGCCGTTAGGTAGGGAGTTCCAGGATTTTGACCCAGCAAAGATAAAGGATTGGCGATATATTTCCAAGTCGGGATGGTGTGTGACTTGGAGGGGAATGTGCAGGTGGTGTTGTTCCCATGTACCTGCTGCTCTTGTCCTTCTAGGTGGTAGAGGTCGCGGGTTTGGGAGGTGCTGTCGAAGAAGCCTTGGTGAGTTGCTGCAGTGCATCCTGTGGATGGTACACACTGCAGCCACTGTGCACCGGTGGTGGAGGGAATGAATGTTTAGGGTGGTGGATGGGGTGCTAATCAAGTGGGCTGCTTTGTTCTGGACAGTGTCGAGCTTCTTGAGTGTTGTTGGAGCTGCAGTCATCCAGGCAAGTGGAGAGTATTCCATCACACTCCTGACTTGTGCCTTGTAGATGGTGGAAAGGCTTTGGGTAGTCAGGAGGTGAGTCACTCGCCGCAGAATACCCAGCCTCTGACCTGCTCTTGTGGCTGGTCCAGTTAAGTTTCTGATCAATGGTGACCCCCAGGTTGTTGATGGTGGGGGATTCGGCAATGGTAATGCCGTTGAATGTCAAGGGGAGGTGGTTAGATTCTCTCTTGTTGGAGGTGGTCATTGCCTGGCAGTTGTCCAGGTCTTGCTGCATGCGGGCACGGACTGCTTCTTTATCTGAGAGGTTGCGAATGGAACTGAACACTGTCCAATCATCAGCGAACATCCTCATTTCTGACCTTATGATGGAAGGAAGGTCATTGATGAAGCAGCTGAAGATGGTTGGGCCTAGGACACTGCCCTGAGCAACTCCTGTAGCAATGTCCTGGGGCTGAGATGATTGGCCTCCAACAACCACTACCATCTTCCTTTGTGCTAGGTATGACTCCAGCCACTGGAGAGTTTTCCCCCTGATTGCCACTGACTTCAGTTTTACTGGGGCTCCTTGGTTTCACACTCGGTCAAATGCTGCCTTGAAGTCAAGGGCAGTTATTCTCACCTCGCCTCTGGAATTCAGCTCTTTTGTCCATGTTTGGACCAAGGCTGTAATGAGGTCTGGAGCTGAGTGGTCCTGACGGAACCCAAACTGAGCATCGGTGAGCAGGTTATTGGTGAGTAAGTGCTGCTTGATAGCACTGTCGACGACACCTTCCATCACTTTGCTGATGATTGAGAGTAGACTGATGGGGCAGTAATTGGCCAGATTGGATTTGTCCTGCTTTTTGTGGACAGGACATACCTGGACAATTTTTCACATCTATCATGTTACGAATGCTACGTGCATTCTGATATAGCACCTTTAATTTTAACTTTTTTATGTGACCTTAGTCACTAATGCTCTATCACCTTTGTTAAACTCTGTCCCTTCTTGACACACTCTGCTTGTTTTTACCCAAAAGGTAACTTTTGTCTTTAGACTTATAAATTTACCTTTACCTGAACCTTTCCCCCTCTTATTAGATTAAAGCTTTATCTACCACTCTAGTTATTCGATTCGCCAGGACGCTGGTCCCAGCTCGGTTTAAGTGGAGCCCATCCAAACGTAACAGCTCCCTCTTTCCCCAGTACTGATGCTGGTGCCCCCTGAATTGAATTCCCTGTTTCCCATGCCACTCTTTCAGCCACGTATTTAACTCCCTGATCTGTTTGTCCCTTTGCCAATTTGCATGTGGCTTAGGTAGTAATCCAGAGATTATTACCTTTGAGGCTCTGCTTTTTAATTTAGACCCTAGCTCCTCAAGCTCCCTCAGCAGAACCACTTTCCTAGTTCTACCTATGTCATTGGTTCCTACATGGACCATGACAACTGGATCCTCTCCCTCTTGCTTCAAGTTCTTCTCCAGCCACGAGGAGATGTCCTTAACCCTGGCACTGGACAGGCAACACAGCCTTCATGATTCCCGGTTGCGGCTGCAGAGGACAGTATCTATCCACCTGACTATACTATCCCCTAACACTACCACATTCCTTTTCACTCCCCCCACTTGAATGGCCTCCTGTACCTCCAGGTAACTCTCCCCCTCCCTTATGCATTGCAATGTCTGCACCTCGGACTCCAGTTCAACAACTCTGAGCCGAAGTTCCTCGAGTTGCAGACACTTACTGCAGATGTGGTTGCCTGGGATCACACTGCTCTTCACACACTCCCACATGCTGCAGTTACGGCACACCACCTGCACTGCCATCTCTATTTAACCTTGTTTTATTTATTTTATTAAAGTTTTTATGTAATTAATTCACTTGGTTTATTTTTAGTTACTTTTTAAACTAATTAATTTATCTAGTTTGTTATTAATTTAATAAAGTATTATTAAGTTATAGGTTCCTAGTTCAAACCACTCCCCTCGCTTTGAATGCAAAAAAATGTATTACTCACCAACCAGTCACCAACCTGCTGTCCTTTGAAGTCACTCTTTTAAATTTCTGCCTGTGTTCTCGATCGTTGATTCCTCCTGCAGCCCGTTTTTTGCTCCACTCAGTCTAAGCCTATAGATCTTTGGTTTTTAAATCACTTAGCACCTCCTTCCTCCTCTGCACCTAATCCCCACACTCACCAAATTCCCAGTTGAATGTCTTCACTCTGTTAGCGTTTCACTCCATTAGAGGTTCAATCTCTGTCTTTCTGTGCTCTGTAGTGCAGTCACTAGCTTTTTCAGGTACTGAGATTCTTGAAATTTATCAGGACATTATTAAGTCTCACTCTTCAGGAATTTCTATCTTCTTGTTGTATTTCACCCAGGATTACACATTCTTGCTCATTCTCTTAATGGCACCAGCAGCTTTCTAATGTCAACATGATGCCTGGAAATATATCATGGCTGATTTTCCATTGCTTTGCACCCTGGATATGCCTACTTCTCATGTACAAAGTAAAGGACAAAGGGGTGGAGACCTGTTACAGCAACGAAATGCAAATGGATGCCATAGGAAACATGAGAAAAGCAGAAGTGTTCCACGAACTGGATGCCAAAATCAAAAAAACACATTTGAAAGAGTCAGCCATACCAATAAAATTAATAGCAACATTTGGACACTTCTACTTCAGGAGAGTATAAATTGGGATTTTCCAAGCATTGGAATATCTTTAGAGCAGCCTATCAAAACCGTCCCCTTTGCATTTCATGTGCAGTTCCCATGTATCCTGCAGGTGTGGGTGGAAAATTCTGGCCTGAAATTGGTGGGAGCATTTAAATCAAATATATCAGAATGACTCTCGGCATTTTGCCTGGTGGAGGCCCAAACACTAGGGAACCCACTAAAAATTGGGCCTTAGAGGTTGTACCCAGTCCTCTCAAGTTGGAGGATCTGAGAAAGAGCTGCCAGCGACTTCTTCCCAGCTCCAAATGGGTAACTTCCTGCTATTCAAGGCTAGTGAGGAGATCTACAGGCCTGCAGGTCATCTGGCTACATTTTTGAAAACCCTGATGCCAGCGGTCATTAGGTTCCTCTGTCAACCTGGGGTGCGTCCCTATATACAGGGGTTTTCCAATGCCCAGGAGAAGGCCAGGCCAGGCCATGCTAATTAGTTCATCCCAGAAATTCGTCCGTCTTCAGCTTCACTCTGATCGGGGACAGTTAAGTGGCACACCACCCAACCAATGCAGTGGGGAGAGGGGAATAGAAAAATTGCCTGGTCATCTTCTAACATGTGTTGCACTCTATGGCTTAGGTTTTCTGATTGTAATGTCGACGATCACATAAGAACATAAGAAATAGAAGCAGGAATAGGCCATACGGCCCCTCGAGCCTGCTCTGCCATTCAATCAGATCATGGCTGATCTTCAACCTCAACTCCACTTTCCTGCCCGATCCCCATGTCCCTTGAATCCCCTAGAGTCCAAAATCTATCTATCTCAGCCTTGAATATACTCAACGACCCAGCATCCAGCCCTCTGGGGTAGAGAA
Organism: Heptranchias perlo; assembly: GCF_035084215.1. Lineage (NCBI taxonomy): Eukaryota > Metazoa > Chordata > Chondrichthyes > Hexanchiformes > Hexanchidae > Heptranchias > Heptranchias perlo. The sequence continues at coordinate 17,961,991 of NC_090338.1, forward strand.
TTCCAAAGATTCACAACCCTCTGCGTGAAGAAATTCCTCCTTATCTCAGTCTTAAATGTCTGACCCCTTATCCTGTGACTATGCCCTCTAGTTCTAGACTCTCTAGCCAGGGGAAACAACCTCTTAGCATCTACCCTGCCAAGGCCCCTCAGAATCTTATATGTTTCAATGAGATCACCTCTCATTCTTCTAAACTCCAGAGAGTGTAGGCCCATTCTACTCAACCTCGCCTCATAGGACAAACCTCTCATCCCAGGAATTAATCTAGCAGGGACACTGCTTGGCTTGTTCATTTCCCTCTCAAATTACTTCACTGGAATTTTCTTCAATGTTTTTATTTACTTGGACACAATTATGAATAATCAAGTGCCATCTGGGCCCAGAGACAGCAGGGCATGGCACCAAGCCAGAGGAGAAGCATGCATGACTTCATTCATTCTGACCTCCAAACCTTCCTGCATGGCATTGAAGGCAGGACAAACAGAGTCCTGTGTGTGGGTGCTACCAAGTCACCCAGAATCATCACTCGTCCCATCTGGGGGTGTAACACAATTCGACGAGACAACAAATACTGTGGCAGTCGGTAACTTTAATGATTAAATATAATCAGCTACAAACAGTAACAAGGCATTTAAGTATACAAAAGAACAATATTACCCCAATTCTTTTTAGAGAGCAGATGACCATCTATACGAAGCAATCTAGGCATCGGGCTGCTCTGGCTCCCTCCCCTCAGAGGATCCCTGTTATACCCCCATCACCATGTGGCACCCGTGCGACCATCATCCAGCTATTGGTCAACTCGTTTGTCCACCCAGGCTCTGCAACTCCTAGTTTGACCCCACCCCGGTTTCCTTCTGTCAGGTCAGGGCAGGTCTGCACTTAGTTTGACCCCTCCCTGGTTTCCTTCTGCCAGGCAGTTCAGGTCAGGGCATGTCTTGATCCCAGACTACAGAGGGAGGTGGCACTAGGACTAACTGCCAACTCCCTCACCCCTAGGACTGCAGAACAGTACAACAAGAAGAGGATGATGATAACCAAGACGCCCATGAATCACAGCTGCATGATGCTGTCCCTCAGCACAACAGTACATGCCCAGACCTCCAGCCGAACCCCTCAGAGCACCATGCCAGTGGAATGTGAGAGGTGAGACCAGGCTGCCCAGAAGCACCCTCCAGAGATGAAGCCAGCTGCTGTGGGACGTGAGCCATCTTAGTCCCAGGACCCTCCTGTGCAGCATGAGGAACCAGCCACTTCCCGGTATCCTGGCCCTCTGGTGGCACCTGGAAGAAGCATGGGGATAGGTGCCCATAGGGGATGCCCTACCTGCTCCTGAGTACCCCTGATGTTGGGATGGGGAGGGAAGGGGAGGTGTGCTGATGCTCTGACCCTCTCAGAAGCAGTCAAAAGCAAGTAAGTGTATGTGTAGGCAGAACACAAAAAAATTCAATATATCTGTACAGACCCCACGTCCCAGTTACATGGAGAGATTAGAGAAGCTGGGGTTGTTCTCCTTACAGCAGAGAAGGTTAAGGGGCGATTTAATAGAGGTGTTCAAAATCATGAAGGGTTTTGATAGAGTAAATAAGCAGCAACTGTTTCCAGTGGCAGAAGGGTCGGTAACCAGAGGACACAGATTTAAGGTGCTTGGCAAAAGAGCCAGAGGCGAGATGAGGAGAATTTTTTTATGCAGTGATTTGTAATGATCTGGAATGCACTGCCTGAAAGGGTGGTCAAATGTAAGGAGTCGCACAACACCAGGTTATAGTCCAACAGCTTTATTTGAAATCACAAGCTTTCGGAGCTTTGCTCCTTCGTTAGGTGACTCACCTGACGAAGGAGGAAAGCTCCGAAAGCTTGTGATTTCAAATAAAGCTGTTGGACTATAACCTGGTGTTGTGCGACTCCTTGCATTTGTCCACCCCAGTCCATCACCGGCATCTCCACATCATGAAAGGGTGGTGGAAGCAGATTCAATAATAACTTTCAAAAGCGAATTGAATAAATACTTGAATGGGAAAAATGTTCAGGTCTATGGGGAAAGGGCAAGGGAATGGGACTAATTGGATAGCTGTTTTACAGAGCCGGTACAGGCACGGTGGGTCGTATGGCCTTCTTCTGTGCTGTATCGTTGTGTGATTCTATGATTTCCTACTTCAGAAATCTTCAATAAAAGATCTGTAGACTCTTCGCTGTCAGGAACCCCTCACTTCCGCCTTTAATGGCTGATCCTGACAGCTGCTGTACCTAATAAAAGCAGCATGACTTACCACGAGTGCACTAGCTGGGTAAATCTAAGCAGATGAATTTCCTCTGTGCTTCTCCTGCTCCACCGCTGTAACTGCGGCAGAAGGGGGATTCAGCCAAATTTATGGCGGCGGAGCGGGGGAAGACCCGAGGAAATTCGCCCCGCCCCCCCCTCCAGGAAACTCTCCTCCACAGCACTACTGGCTGATAGGTGGCTGCATGTAAATGAGGCCAGTGGTGACTGGCGGGAGCATCGCTGCGCGGCTCTACCAGCACGAGGAAACTTGGGAAGCCGTTTAAAGGCTGGAAACATTTTCTATGCTGTTCCAGCGCCTCTAATGTGCAGGAAAAGGCAAGGAAATTCACCCACCATCCCCCACCTTGTGTTGTGAAATAGAAAAGTATGTGGACGTGTGAACTTTTCCTGAACAATTTTCAGCTTTGCTGTTCAAAAAGGTTTCCAAACCAAATCAGCGTAAGGTAATACCATCTGATGGTGTTATTGTATTGCGGTCCACACATATTATTGGTCTCTCTTGTGAAAGAAAAGCTGGAACACATGTGTATTAGTACAACATGCACTATCATAAAAGGTGGTGGAAGCAGATTCAATAGTAATTTTCAAAAGAGAATTAGATATATACACTTACTGTTAGGGAGGAAAAAGCAGAGGCAATATTACATATATATAAAAATTCACTAGAAAAGGGAGTAGTGCCAGAGGACTGGCGGACAACTAATATTATTCCTATATTTAAAAAGGGAGATAGAACAAGTCCAGGGAACTATAGACCAGTTAGCTTAATGTTGGTTGGTAGGAAAAATAATGAAATCTTCACTCAAAGATGTAGTAGAAAGACATCTAGAGACCAAAAATATAATAAATAATAGTCAGCACGGATTTCAGAAGGGAAAGTCATGCTTGACCAACCTTACTGAATTCTTTGAAGAAGTAACAGAAAGAGTAGACAAGGATAATGTAGTAGATATAATATATTTGGATTTTCAAAAGGCCTTCAATAAGGTATTACATTGTAGACTAATGGCTAAGATCAGAGCATGTGGAGTCAGGAGACAGGTAGCAGAATGGATAGAAAGTTGGCTACAAAACAGAAAACAGAGAGTAGGGGTTAAGGGTAGCTACTCAGACTGGGAAAAGGTAGGAGTTGGTGTTCCACAGGGATCGGTTCTGGGATCATTGTTGTTCACAATTTACATTAACGATTTGGATTCAGGAATCGGAAGTACAATTCCAAAATTTGCGGAAGACACCAAATTGGGTGGTGTAGTTAACACAAAGGAAGAATGCGTCAAAATGCAAGAGTCCAGTAATAAACATGCAGAATGGGCATGCAATTGGCAAATGAATTTCAATATAGATAAGTGTGAGGTGGTGCATTTTGATAGGAAGAATAAGGAGGCAACACACTGCTTTGATAATAAGAGTCTAAATGGGATAGAGGAGCAAAGGAATCTAGGGGTACAGACACACAAATCACTAAAAATAGCGACATAGTTTAATAAGGTCATAAAAAAGCAAGCACTAGCGTTCATTTCTAGAGGGATAGATTTGAAAAGCAAAGAAGTTATGTTAAACCTGCATAGGACCTTGGTTAGACCACACTTGGAGTATTATAGAAAGGATATGGAGGCATCGGAGAGGGTGCAAAAAGATCCACAAGGATGATACCAGAACTGAGAGGATATCCTTATCAGGAAAGGCTGAACAGGCTGGGGCTCTTTTCTTTAGTGACCTGATAGAGGTCTTTAAGATAATGATAGGGTTTGATAGGGCAGACGTAGAGAAAATGTTTTCACTTGACCCAAAGAGTAGTAAGAATGTGGAACACACGAGTAGTTGAGGCAAATAGCATAGCTGCATTTCAGGGGAAGTTAGATAAGCACAAGAGGGAGAAAGGAATAGAAGGGTATCCTGATAGGGTTAGATGAAGTAGAGAGGGAGGAAGCTCATGTGGAGCATAAATACTGGCATAGACAAGTTGGGCCGAGTGGCCTGCTTCTGTGCTGTAGTTTCAAAGTAACTCAATGTATACTTGAAACGGAGAAATTTGCAGGGCTATGGGCAAAGAGCAGGGGAGTGGGCCTATTTGGATAGCTGTTTCAAGAGCCGACACAGACATGATGGGCCAAGTGGCCTCCTTCTGTGCTGTATGATTCGTTAATTCTATGAAGTAAACCAGGAGGAAAGATTGGGGTTTGCTTCTGCTCTACAGTGTTCAAGTGGTTTGCAGTGGGACAGGAATCTTAAAATAAATCTTAAAGTGCACGTATATGGACAGTGTTTGAGAGCAGCATCAAGCACAATTGTAAATTCCCCCATGATGGAATAGCCTACTGATCTGCACTACCTCAGCTCACATATGAAGAATTAGCAAAGTAGTGGAGCCCCTGGAAAGGAAGCTCAGCAAGTCACTGTCTTCAGAGGTGGAGGGGAGAGAAATTGTAAGAAAAAAGAAATTCTATTAAAAAGGGATGGATTTGTTGGGCTTAACGGCCTTGTCTTTTTGCTAAAAAAACCCGCCTCGAATTTCCATAGGTTCTTGCCATAACCTCGACGGAAGATAAATAACCATTTCTCCAGGGATTTCCACCAATCATCCGCTGAAGTTACGTCAGGAGATCGAGGATCCTCTGCGAAGATTCTACCTGTGGCTTACATAAAGAAACACGCAACATACTTGTTTGATTCACAGCTGAACATGGTGACTTCAATGATGCAAACCACTCTTACATTCATTTGCTGGTTAGCACTCATTTTGCCACTTTGCTAGCACACTTAGTAACAAAGGCAAATAGCATAGTTGCATTTCAGGGGAAGCTAGATAAGCACAAGAGGGAGAAGGAATAGCACGTTCCCCTCCAAGTCACACACCATCCCGACTTGGAAATATATCGCCGTTCCTTCATCATTGCTGGGTCAAAATCCTGGAACTCCCTACCTAACAGCACTGTTGTGGAGATGCCGGTGATGGACTGGGGTTGACAATTGTAAACAATTTTACAACACCAAGTTATAGTCCAACAATTTTATTTTTAATCCCACAAGCTTTCGGAGGCTTCCCCCTTCCTCAGGTGGTGTGGACACCACCTGAGGAAGGGGGAAGCCTCTGAAAGCTTGTGGGATTAAAAATAAAATTGTTGGACTATAACTTGGTGTTGTAAAATTGTTTACAACTAACAGCACTGTGGGAGAACCTTCACCACACGGACTGCAGCGGTTCAAGAAGGCGGCTCACCACCATCTCCTTCTCAAGGGCAATTAGGGATGGACAATAAATGCTGGCCTTGCCAGTGACGCCCACATCCCATGAACAAATAAAAAAACACTTCGGAGATATGCAGTAGGCACTTATCTGATATAAAGTAGCTGGTATCCAAGAGGAATTCCCATCGGACAGCCTGTATGTACACAACATTATGACACAGATATTATTGAGCTGAATGGACATGGGTTCGTTCCCAAGTTACAGTTTAGATTTGGGAGGAAAACCATCATTTTTTCCTTCAAACAGGTAACAGCTTTTATCTAAACAAATCAAATATTGTCTCTGTGAAAGGCACAGATCAATGAGATTAGAAATAGGTTTCTGGAGTCAGGTGTCAGACAAACTGCGATCAGAAATCTTTCCACAAAGCTCTAAACATCAGAAATATAAATGATGTTCTCTCAGCTTCTCTGAACAATAGTAACAAATCAAATTACTCGACCAGTGTCAGCAGAGTGTTGTACTTTATTGATAGATCCTGTGAGCAAACAAAAAAAAAGCATCAGGCTTCAATCCTGTATTCTGGAAGATTTTGTAGAGCTGCAATTTCAATCTGTGTGGTGTTGTAATTATCACAAATATGATATTTGTAGCAATATCTGAGAAATTTGCCATAATTTTTTTTTATGACTTGAATCACACTGTGCTGTAGAACACCAGGGTTCGGAGATTTCTGGGCTTGGAGAGGGCGGAAGCAATATTGCTGCCAGGGAAGGGTTAGGAATTTGAGGTAGAGCCCAGTTACCCTTGGATTCTGCCTTGTTTGCATCCGGCTCTTTAAATAAGAATGGGGGCGGGGGGGGTGGCCCAAATCACCAACCACACCTTCCCTACCACACCGTCCAAACCTCACCATTCCAACATCCCACGCCCATTGTCCCAACACTATAGTCCCAACACCCCACCCCATCGTCCCAACACCTCACCCCATCGTCCCAACATCCCACCCCATCGTCCCAACACCCCACACCCATTGTCCCAATCCCATCGTCCCAACACCCCAACCCATCGTCCCAACACCCCACCCCCATTGTCCCAACACCCCATCCCCATCGTTCCAACACCTCACCCCCATCGTTCCACTCCCATCATCCCAACACCCCATCGCCATCGTTTCAACACCCCACGCCATCGCCCCAACATCCCACCCTGATCGTCCCACTCCCATCATCCCAACACCCCAATCCATTCATCCCAACACCCCACCTCCATCGTCCCACTTCCGTCGTCCAAACATCCCACCCCCATCGTCCCACCCCTATCGTTCCAACACCCCAGCCTCATCATCCAAAACCCATCGTCCCAACTCCCCACCTACATCAACCCAACACCCCACCCCATCATCCAAAACCCATCGTCCCAACACCACACCCCCATTGTCCCAACCCCATCGCCCCATCACCCCAACAACCCAACCCCATCATCCTAACACCCTACGCCATCGCCCCAACATCCCACCCCGTTGCCCCAACAATCCACCCTATCACTCCAACAACTCAACCCCATCGCCCCAGCATCCCACCCCATTGTCTCAACACCCCACCCCATTGCCTCAACATCCCACCCCATCGCCCCAACACGCCCCACCCCATCTCCCAACAGCCCACTCCATCATCCCAATGCCACACCCTCATCGTCCCAATACACCACCCCCATTGCCCCAACACCTCACCCCCATCATCCCAACATCCCACCCCCATCATCCCAACATCCCACCCCTAATATCCCAACATGCACCCCATCGTCCCAACGCCCCACCCCACCGACCCAATACCCACCCTATCATCCCAATGCCCCACCCCATCATCCCAACGCCCCACCCTATCTCAGGCTTCACTGACTTTAAAATGCCTCAGCAAAACTTACACCTACTGCTGGAATTCCAGGAAAGGCCGCAGAGGCTTGAGGGAGTTGGTTGGTCGATCACAGAGGGAATCGATTACATGTTTTAAAAATTGTGCATGCCTCCCTTTTGAGTTGAAGACCATTCCTCCCTTTCATCTGGCCCCTTGATAAGTCTCGGTGGTCCCTCGACCCGACCGGCATTGGGAAACTGCCTTCTGCCAGAGAGATCGGAGAAGGTGTTGCTGAAGCACCCCAGTCATGTAAATGACCCGAGCCTGGGTTTTGGGGTGGCCGCTCCGCCTTGGGGCTGGGGCTAGGGTAGAGAAGGGTTCCACTCCACTCTGCACACACAAGTTCGGCAGAGTGGGTTCCCAGGAACTTTGGAGACTAGGAATGAAACATCCCCTCATGTATCATTCAAACTCTCATATGAGGTAAGCCTGAAAGTTGAATAGTTAGCCTGTAAGAGTGGGACACCCAAAAAGCAGCTGTAAGTGACTTTACTTGATTACCAAAATCCATTAAAAACCTACCATTATACAAGAGGGTTCAAGTGGTATCATTGAGATTTTTCCATATTCTGAGCTTTAAAATGAGATCCACTCTGAATAATACTAGTGCCAGTTAAAAAGCTACTTAAGAGCCCCACAATCTGGAGTGGCTGTATAATAAAATCAGAAAATGTTGGAAATACACAGCAGGTTTATTAGCATGTGAAAAGGGAAAAGATAGGTTAAGGTTTCAGGTCTGATGCATTAATACCAGACCCACTTGCGAGTTTATAGCCAGTTCCACAAATCAAAACTACTATATAACACAAGCTAGTTTTCTGCATTTTCTTCTCCAAATGACTGAGGATTACTCAATAATGTTATTATAATGTTACTGTGATGAAATAAACTCTGGTCTGGTTTGATTGAGATGTTTGTTTTGTGTTTAGTAACCTTGCATTGAAAAATTGTATATCAAAGCAATAATTACAAACTTTGTTAATTTTGTTACAGGGGACTTGTACTCTAGCCATGACCTGCGCTGCCACCTATTGTTTACGCTGAGCATTTCCTGGCAATTCATTCACAACTAGTAAAGCGTGGCTAGTTTGTAAATCATATATATGTGCAATGCTGTAGACTAGTTAATCTCTATGCAAAACTTTATAAGTTTTGCCGTTCCTTCATTGTCGCTGCGTCAAAATCCTGGAACTCCCTACCTAACAGTGCTGTGTGAGTCCCTTCACCACATGGACTGCACCGGTTCAAGAAGTCCCACCACCTTCTCAAGGGCAACTAGAGATGGGCAATAATTACTGGCCTTGTTAGTGATGCCCACGTCCCAAGAATGAATGAGAAGAAAGTGGTAGAGCAGCCATTGACTTGTGTAGTATTTCAGATGAAGGCAGCAATGGCCAGATAAATGGTGCCTCACCTTTTGCAAAGAATGTCTCTCCCATATCAAGCCCACCTTGCATGTGCGCCAGCATCCATTTTCATGAATTTGTGTACTCCACTCATCTCCAGCCATTACCTGAACTTGTGTGTTCAGTGGATTTAACAAAAGATGGCACATATTCATTCAGAGAGAGATGCCTTTTTAGTAAATGACTCTCCCACAGACAAAAGCATCTGACTGGACACTCATTTCATCAAGTGCTGCTTAGGTCATATCTGATCTCACAAATGTAGAAAGCTTTAATAAACATGGCCTTATTGAACAAATAAATCCACTTGGTGCTATTTGATGCTGAATGTTATTAAAGTAAATCCAATGAATCGTCCTTGATTCTGAATAAACAAATAGTTAATTGGGTACTGCAAGTGTAGGTAATAAGCCTGAGAAGGAAAACTAACGATACTCCCAAGGGGGAATAATTTATTCATGACTAATAGATAACAGGTTAACCATTTCCTCCTCCGTGTTCCTGTGACAGAATGGTCAAGCAGCAGTTGTGCTGCATTGTGAGCCTAAATGTTAACTAATGAGATTCCCAACAAAATTGAAACTCTTGACTCTTGCAGCTATGTAGTGAGAAAAGAAGAGATTAATAAATGTCTCCTGCTCAGCCTACTGTAAGTAGGAAAAATGGCAAAGTATCAAACTACACTGAGACAGAATAAATTGAGGAGTAGACTGGGAAAACATCGCTTGTAAAAGCCTGCCCCACTCTCGTGATGCCTGGAGCACCATGACTAGACACTTCCTACCCACCAGCAGCCATGTAATCTACTGGGAGAGGCAAAACAACAAAAAATCCCAGGGCCAATAGTGGGAGGGGGATCTGGAAAATTCCACCTCAGAGGAGATATTTAAATTTTGTGTAGTTTTCCTTCCCTCATGGAGGCCCACCATTTCAGGACTACGGGTTGAACAGGCAGCTACTTAGCTGACAAGGTGGTGGTGCTCCCCAGGGGTCAGTACTAGGACCATGCATTTTTGATATATATTAATGACTTGGACTTGGGTGTACAGGGCACAATTTCAAAATTTGCAGATGATACAAAACTTGGAAGTGTAGTAAAGAGTGAGGAGGATAGTCATAGACGTCAAGAGGACATAGACAGGCTGCTGGAATGGGCGGACACATGGCAGATGAAATTTAACACAGAGAAGTGCGAGGTGATACATTTTGGCAGGAAGAACGAGGAGAGGCAATATAAATTAAATGGTATAATTCTAAAGGGGGTGCAAGAACAGAGAGACCTGGGGGTACATGTGTACAAATCTTTGAAGGTGACAGGGCAAGTTGAAGAAGTAGTTTAAAAAGCGTACGGGATCCTGGGCTTTATAAATAGAGGCTTAGAGTACAAAAGCAAGGAAGTTATGTTGAACCTTTATAAAACACTGGTTCGGTCACAGCTGGAGTATTGTGTTCAATTCTGGGCACCGCACTTTAGGAAGGATGTCAAGGCCTTAGAGAGGGTGCAGAAAAGAATTACTAGAATGGTTCCAGGGATGAGGGACTTCAGTTACGAGGATAGACTGGAGAAGCTGGGGTTGTTCTCCTTAGGGCAGAGAAGGTTGTGAGGAGATTTGATAGAAATGTTCAAAATCATGAAGGGTTTAGTTAAAGTAAATAGAGAGAAACTGTTCCTATTGGCAGAAGGGTCAAGAACCAGAGGACACAGATTTATGGTGATTGGCAAAAGAACCAAAGGCGATATGAGGAAAAATTTTTAACACAGCAAGTGGTTATGATCTGGAATGCGCTGTCTGAAAGGGTGGTGAAAGCAGATTCAATCATGGCTTTCAAAAAGGAATTGGATAAATACGTAGGGCTACGGATAAAGAGCGGGGCAATGGGACTTTTTTTTATTCGTTCATGGGATGTGGGCGCCGCTGGCGAGGCCGGCATTTATTGCCCATCCCTAATTGCCCTTGAGAAGGTGGTGGTGAGCCACCTTCTTGAACCGCTGCAGTCCGTTTGGTGACGGTTCTCCCACTGTGCTGTTAGGAAGGGAGTTCCAGGATTTTGACCCAGTAAAGAGCAGGTACGGGCTCACTGGGCCAAATGGCTGTGCTGATTAAGCGGAGGCTTTAAAAATCATTTTCCAAACTTCACTGGATACAGGTGTAGTGCCGGAGGATTGGAGGACTGCTAATATTGTACCGTTGTTTAAAAAGGGAGCGAAGGATAGACCGAGTAATTACAGGCCAGTCAGCCTAACCTCGATGGTGGGCAAATTATTGGAATCAATTCTGAGGGACAGGATAAACTCACTTAGAAAGGCATGGACTAATCAAAGACAGTCAGCACGGATTTGTTAAGGGGAGGTCGTGTCTGACTAACTTGGTTGAATTTTTCGAGGAGGTGACAAGGAGGATCGATGAGAGTGCAATTGATGTAGTCTACATGGATTTTAGTAAGGCGTTTGACAAGGTCACACATGGCAGATTGGTCAAAAAAGTAAAGGCCCATGGGATCCAAGGGAATGTGGCAAATTGGATTCAAAATTGGCTCAGTGGCAGGAAGCAAAGGGTAATGGTCGATGGGTATTTTTGCGACTGGAAGGCTGTTTCCAGTGGGGTGCTGCAGGGCTCGGTCCTTTGCTTTTTATGGTATACATTAACGATTTGGACTTAAACGTAGGGGGCATGATTAAGAAATTTGCGGATGACACAAAGATAGACCGTGTAGTTGATAGTGAGGAGGAAAGCTGTAGACTGCAGGAAGATATCAATGGACTGGTCAGATGGGCAGAAAAGTGGCAAATAGAGTTCAATCTGGAGAAGTGTGAGGTAATGCATTTGGGGACAGCAAACAAGGCAAGGGAATACACAATTAATGGGAGGATACTGAGAGGTGTAGAGGTAGTGAGGGACCTTGGAGTCCATGTCCACAGATCCCTGAAGGTAGCAGGACAGGTAGATAAGGTGGTTAAGAAGCCATATGGAATGCTTTCCTTTATTAGCCGAGGCATAGAATATAAAAACAAGGATGTTATGCTGGAACTGTATAAAACACTAGTTAGGCCACAGCTTGAGTACTGCACACAGTTCTGGTCACCACATTACAGGAAGGATGTAATTGCACCAGAGGGAGTGCAGAGATTTACGAGGATGTTGCCAGGACTGGAGAATTTTAGCTATGATGACAGATTGGATAGGTTGGGGTTGTTTTCCTTGGAACAGAGGAGGCTGAGAGGTGATTTGATTGAGTTGTACAAAATTATGAGGAGCCTAGTTAGAGTGGATAGGAAGGACCTATTTCCCTTAATGGAGGGGTTAATAAGCAGGGGACATAGATTTAAAGTGATTGGTAGAAGGATCAGAGTGGAAATGAGGAAATATTTTTTCACCCGGAGGGTGGTGGGGGTCTGGAACTCACTGCCTGTGAAGGTGGTAGAGGTAGAAACCCTCAACTCATTTAAAAAATACCTGGATGTGCACCTGAAGACCCGTGACCTGCAGGGCTGCAGACCAAATCTGGGCAAGTGTGATTAGGCTGGGTGGCTCGTTTCTGAGCCGGCGCGGTCATGATGGGCCAAATGGCCTCCTTCTGTGCCGTAAATTTTCTATGATTCTAACATAAGAACATAAGAACATAAGGAATAGGAGCAGGAGTAGGCCATACGCCCCCTTGAGCCTGCTCTGCCATTCAATCAGATCATGGCTGATCTTCGGCCTCAACTCCACTTTTCCGCCTGATCCCCATATCCCTTCATTCCCCTAGAGTCCAAAAATCTAACCATCTCAGACTTGAATATATTCAGTGACTCAGCTTCCACAACCCTCTAGGGTAGAGAATTCCAAAGATTTACAACTCTCTGCGTGAAGAAATTCCTCCTCATCTCAGTCTTGAATGGCCGACCCCTTATCCTGCAACTATGCCCCCTAGTTCTAGACTTTCTAGCCAGGGGAAACAATCTCTCAGCATCTACCCTGTCAAGCCTCCTAATAATCTTATATGTTTCAATGAGATCACCTCTCATTCTTCCAAACTTCAGAGAGAATAGGCCCATTCTATTCATCCTGTAGAGACCAAATCTATATGCAGTACTCCAGGTAAGGTCTCACTAAAGCCCTATACAACTGTAGCAAGACTTCTTTACTCTTGTACTCCAACCCCCTTGCAATAAAGGCCAACAAGCCATTTGCTTTCCTAATTGCCTGCTGTACCTGCATACTAACTTTTTATGTTTCTTGTACGAGGACACCCAAGTCTCTCTGAACAACAACATTTAATAGTTTCTCACCATTTAAAAAATATTCTGTTTTTCTATTCTTTCTACCAAAGTCAATAACCTCACATTTCCCCACATTATACTCCATCTGCCATTAAATTTAAAACAGAGCTGAAATTTGAGGCACGTGGCCTCATTAAAATATTTAAATTATGGACCTGCCTCTGGAGAACTGGTTAGTCACCCGTCCCCCCTCCGTTAAAACGGGCATGTTGGAAGCAGGTTGGGGTCAGGATTCCTGCTTTTTAATTTTTAACCCCCCGCGGGTCTCTCCCCCACCCCATCCTGGGGGTTAAAATTCCCCACATCATTCTCTGTAACATCATGACGATGACAACAACAACAACAACTACTTGCATCTATATAGCGCCTTTAATGTAGTAAACCATCCCAAGGCGCTTCATAGGAGTGTTATCAAACAAAATTTGACACCGAGCCACAAAAAGAAATATTGGGACAGGTGACCAAAAGCTTGGTCAAAGAGGTAGGTTTTAAGGAGTGTCTTAAAGGAGGAGAGAGAGGTAGAGAGGCGGAGAGGTTTAGGGAGAGAATTCCAGAGCTTGGGGCCTAGGCAGCTGAAGGCACGATGCCAAAGGTGGAGCGATGAGATTCGGGGATACGCAAGAGGCCAGAATTGGAGGAGCGCAAAGATCATGAAGGGCTGTAGGGCTGGAGGAGGTTACAGAAACAGGGAAGCGTGAGGCCATGGAGGGATTTGAAATTAAGGATGAGAATTTTTAAATTTTTAAATTTTGCAACTCGTAATAGAGCAAGATTCATGCCAGGTATACTACACACTCAATAGTTACTGTCCAAAATTGGCAGTGCAGTATAACTGCAGCCTATGTGATAACTCAGACAGCCTGAGGCACAAAACTCACAGACTTTCTGACTGAAACTCAATGAACCTGTAGCTAAAGTGTATTTTCTGTCTCAAGGTCTGAGAGAGGAAGTATAATTAGTTATAAGAAAGTATCTTCACCTGGAGCAGGAACATAATTAAACTAAACAATCCAAAGGACATATTAGGCATTCATCACTAGCATTATCACTCTTTAAGAATTGGTCTAGGCGTTGCAGATCATTCCTGGGTATCAACCTTATCTTTAAATGTAATCAGTGGAAGTAATCACAACAAACCTTGGCAGGCTATTAGTATCATTTGGCTATTAGCTCCTTTTATTATGAAACCACATCTAAACAGTGGAAAAAGCTCACATGGTTCAGATGAAATGACTATAAAAACATTCATATTTTCCCATTTATTTTCCTTTCTCATAATCTTTGATTTGCTAACTGTATGACTCAAGCCCTTAAAAGGAAAGATGATACATCAAAATCTTTAGCATAAATTATGTTTCTGTTTTCATACAGATCAATATAATGCATTCTATTACTAGTTTGAAATAACATTGGACTCAAAAATTGTTAAATAATACTTACACATCTCACATTAAAAATGGAACAAGCCCATTGTTAACAGCAGTCCAACACCCCAATACACCAAAAAGCTCCTTGTCTATTTTCCCTTCTCCATTTTGTACGTTATTTCACCTGACTCTCCCTCCCTCTCAAGAATCTCTGTCAAGGAATTAAGGACAAACATGGACTACCTCATACCTAAGGAAGGCTATAGGGAGCCAGGTAGGTTACAATCCAAGATCTAACAATAACCATTATTAAATTTGAAGCTTTAGAGAACAGCATAACAGAATATAAAATAGATTTTTGTTTTAAAGGCATCTATTTCCCTGTCATAACATCATGCTTTGCATATAATAGGGCCCTGGTTTGTTCACCACTTAAATATCATGTACATCAATGACTTTTAAAAGTTAAAAATAAAAAAAACAAAAATGTTTAAAAATCAAATATTCGAAATAAAATGAAGACTATTAATCCTGAATTCTGATATGGATAATCATTCAAGTTAGTGCATTCCTTGCTGACTTGAGTCGATTCAAATTATTTGCTAAAGCTTTCATTCGCCAGAAGGAACGGATTTTACTGCTGGTGATGAGGAGAGCGGTGAATAAACTAATACAAATTTTACCTTCACATTTAAGTGTTACTAGAGCACAAAGACTTTATAATAAATATGGAAACTTTTAGGGAGGGTGAAGTGTTTAAGAGAAGTCCTATCTGTGCTATTAGTGGAGGAATGCTTCCTCTCTGTTCAGTTATTAGTTTTTATTTTAAAGTTGTATGATGCTAAATTTGGCCGTGTAGCGCCCACTGTTTCGGCGCTACGCAACCTCACGAATAACCAAGATGGCGTCTTGGAAGCGGACCCGTGCTTCTAGCGTGAAGTGCGCTGGATGCCAGCTTGGTAAAGGGTTTAGTGCATGTGCAGATAACGAACGCCGGTATCACGTAAAGTAAAGAGAATATGCGTTTGATCTGTGTGCAACGCTGATTTAAAGTGCTGGACACCATTTTGACACATAATGTTCCACTCAATGCACTGTCTTAACCACAACCATCCCAACATGTCTTAAAGTGCATGAAGGGCCCCCGACAACGCTATTTAAAGGGACCATTTAGGATTTACAGGTTAGTTGCTGGATTATTCCTCCTGGCTGCTGATGCATTTGGACCTGTTTTTGGAGGTCTCCTATACTTGAATACGAGGACGAGGGGACATAGCATAACATTTAGAGCCAGGATGTTCAAGAGTGAAGTTAGGAAACAAAGGGTGGGAGAAGTTTGGAACTCTCTTCTGCAAATGGCAGGTGATGCTAGCTCAATTGTGAATTTTAAGTCTGAGGTTGACAGATTTCTGTGAACTAAGGGCATTAAGGGATATGGGGCTAAGGCAGGTGTATGGAGTTAGGTCACAGATCAACCATGATCTCACTGAATGGCAGAACAGGCTCAAGGGGCTAAATGCCACTGCCACTTGCTGCCTTCTGTTATGAACCACTGTCTCCTGCAAGAAAGCGAGAAGTGTATCTGGGTGATGTGCCTGTCATGGCAATAACTGCCAGTGTGTGTGACCTGTGTGTTGCTGGCTTGCAACAGTGGTAATGTGTGAGGGTGAGAGGAAGCATCTGATTGGAAGAGTTGAGTATTGGTTGAAAGAGTTTGTTGGTAGGTGGGTGATGGGGGATGTAGTGTGTGGAGCAGTGGATGCAGCTAGTGGTGCAGTTGGTAGGAGACGCCACTTGACAGTTGGCCTCACTCACCTTGACCGCTCATGTCAATGTATTGAACTTCTTCCTGCACTGCATCTATGTTCGTGGTGCTCCTGGCATTAACTGCGTCCCCTATTGCCTCCCACTTCCTTTTGAGCATATGTCAGGAGGGCCTCTTGCCCCCCTGCGGATACAGGCTGCCCATCCTTCTGTCCACCTCTTGCACCAAGGCCTATAGTGCATCAGCAGAGAACCTTAGTGCACGCTCTCTTGCAGGCCTGGTACCAAATCGGACTGGCAGATTGGTGAGATCTGGCATGCAGATTGGAGGATGTGGGATTTAGTGGTGTGCAACCTTTATTCAATGTTTTAACATAAGTCAACAGTTTGTAAATGTATTTTACGTGTGTGATGTCTGATCTCCGTTCAGACTCCGTGCAGACCCGTATCTTATTTTTAGCAAATAAAAGGTACCGGCTACCTTTTTTTTAATTCGTTCATGGGATGTGGGAGTTGCTGGTAAGGCCAGAATTTATTGCCCATCCCTAATTGCCCATGAGAGATGCAGGCTGCCTATAAGATCTTCGGGCTCCCTCTGCTGGTGGAAAGTGTGAACGTCATGGAATCCTCTGGTCAAGGCCTAGTTTTTTCGCATGCACGAGGTACGTTCTCTGGTAGCACGAATGTCCCGTGCTACCTGCGACAGGTCGACCGGGCGTGGATTAATCGCGCAATGAAATGCCTGCGCCCATTTTCGAAGGTTAACCAATTTATCCCCCACTGTGAGCTCATATCGCGGACACTCATTTCAGACTATCGTTTTTAAAGCTAACCTCTAATGTGACATTCCCTTGGCTATTACAAGATTGTCAAATCATTTGTGCCGATCCTTCCTTAACACAAGCAACTAGTAAGCACTGCCACCCCAACTTCGGGTGTAAAAACTGCCAAGAGCTGTAGCCAATGTGACATCCTATATGTAAAAGATCGTAATCCTTCTCACAAATGAACAATGTGCCCAGTCTCTTGGCTACATTGACAAAATCTACTGAAATTGACCAGAAATTGCAATTACATCATCTCCGTACCCAATTCAGTAAAATTTGATATCATTAAGAAAGACTTGCATTGATATAGTGCCTTTCACAACTTCAGGACATGCCAAAGCGCTTTACAACCAATGAAATACTTTTGAAGTGTAGTCACTGTTGTTATGTAGGGGAAGGCTGCAGCCAATTTGCACTTATCACTAATTATAATATTGTGAGATAACCACTTTAACTGTTTTTTTAACTTGTGCTTGGTTTCATCAAAGGAAAGTGGATCATCGAATATTTACAATGTGTCAGCACTCGAGTCTAACACTAGGCTGAGTTAAAGGTGGGAGGGGATTAGACGGAGGGGAGTAGGTGGGATTGAAGGGAGGGAGGGGTCAGCTTGGTGATCCAGGATCTAACTACATCTCAAACTCTTGTCTTTCAACTCGGAGCTGTGTTAACGGACACAAGTCTAGTCTGGGCGGTGCCGATAGACTCCTACAGTCAGGTCTTTAGGCTGGTCAGTCTGTGACCTGATTTGGTTAAAGTCCACTCCCTCCCTCTCCTCATAAAGTTAACGCGAAAGAACTTGCCTGCTTTCCGCAGTTTCTTATTTCTGAACACTGACACGACGACCAGTAAGTTGCCGAGTATATCGACCACGATGGTGAAGATGAGGACACTAGCCAGAGTGCTGATCACCCAAGGGCGCCTGTCAAGGAGCCTCTCTCCGTCTCCAATGGAGAGATTCTTCGGCAAGATCCTGTTCCCATTCATCGCACGTCACATCATATTAGGGAATCACTGACAGAAATATCGATCTGTAAGATGAATGGCGAGGGTTGGAGATTGATCCCAGACACTCCGGCAACACACGGAACTTGTGCTGTGTAGAGGCTTTGAGCAGGAAAGGCAGTTTAGAAGGTATTCTTTCATGCAGCTTCAGTCCGTTGAAAGTCCTTCCACCTGCGCCTCTACACTTCACTCAGGTCCTCTCCGGTTAGTTGACCATGTCTCTCTTCCGCTGTCCCCTTTCTGGTCAGGCGGTGCATTTGCCTCGCTCCTCTCCTCTCCTCCCTCGCTACTCTTTGCCATGTTTGGGCAGAATCGCATGATTCAGATTCAACTCTTGAACTGCGATTATGATCAAAAAAAGCTAATAATCAGACTGAGCTGGGAACATGAGCAGGCGTTTAACCATCTCTGTGCTACTAGGCAGAGAAACAGCATCCAGGAATGGTGTGGAGAATACAGGGTGGGCTGCTCTACAGGGTCCAACAGCTACACTCGTATATATCTACACACTCACATATATGCACACATATAAATGCACACATAGATTTACACACATTTATGCACACATATATATGTATACACATGTATACACATACACATTTATATATACACATATATATATTTATACACATATATATATCATAGTATCATAATAACATATTATGGTACAGCATAGAAGGAGGACATTCAACCCATCGTGCCTGTGCCGGCTCTTTGAAAGAGCAATCCAATTAGTCCCACTCCCCTGTTCTTTCCCCATAGCCCTGTACATTTTTATTCTTCAAGTATTTATCCAATTCCCTTTTGAAAGTTATTATTGAATCCGTTTCCATCACACTTTATAGCAGTGCATTCCAGACCAATATAACTCACTGCATAAAAACATGTTTCCTCATGTTGCCTTTGGTTCTTTTACCAATCACCTTAAATCTGTGTCCTCTGGTTACCGACCCTTCTGCCACTGGAAACAGTTTCTCCTTATTCACTCTATCAAAACCGTTCATGATTTTGAACACCTCTATCAAACCTCCTCTTAACCTTCTCTGTTCCAAGGAGAACAACCCCAGCTTTTCCAATCTCTCCATATAACTGAAGTCTCTCATCCACGGTACCATTCTAGTAAATCTCTTCTGCACCCTCTGAAAAGCCCTAACATCCTTCCTAAAGTGTGGTGCCCAGAATTGAACACAATACTCCAGGTGAAGCCTAACCAGTATTTTATAAAGGTTTAGCATAAATTCTTTGCTTTTGTACTCTATGCCTCTATTAATAAAGCCAATGATCCCACATGCTTTTTAAATAGCCTTCTCAACTTGTCCTGCCACTTTCAATCAAGTTAATCAAACACAATTTTCCTTTAACACACACATATATACACACATATACACACATGTATACAACACATACATATATACACGTATGTACAGGTATATATACACGTATATAGATAACCTACTACATTTGCAACCGCGAGATGTTAAATTTAACCTATATGTAGATATATTATGCATATTATATATTTACACATAATATATCTATATAGTTTAAATGTAACATCTAGCTATTGAGAATGTAATGAGCTTTATATTGGTAAATCAAAAATTAAATTAAATTTAATTCAAATTCTTAAACTCAAATTCAGCGTGAATGACAAATATCTGCGAATTGAACCACAGAGTATAACACTTTATTAGATAACATTTTGTTATTTACCTGCAGGCGTGTTTGCTGATTTTTTTTATTAAAAAGTTATTGGGCCTAATTCCCAGGTCCTGAAATTTCACAGAAACGGAATAACAGCTCCTTTAAAATAACAGCGAGAGAAATTTCATACCAACACGTTAAGCATCGGTCCTGGTGTCCTATGCTGTAGTTTCAGGACCCCTGACTGGAAGTTTCACAGCGTCCTGTGTGTTTCATTTTAGTACGTGCATTCAGATGAATGCTGATTCAACCGTGAGACTGAGCGTCCATCACCTGCAGCTGAGAAACTAATGGTATCTGGGCTGTTTAGTAATCTCTCCATGACTTTAATTAACTTTTAAACCATAGAATTCCCACTTAAAGTTATGAAAATTCCTTGTATCCAATCTTTTAATATGCGTCCTATGTGTGAGAAGAAACGGGCTAATTTACAGTATGAAAGTCACTGAGAAATTGCTAACTATACAAAGTTCCTTTGTAGCAGGGAGTTAACGTTTCTTTACTCTAACTAGAAATGTTTGTTTATAATCGTTGATTTGACTGCATTTCTGCTCACGGATGTGCCAGATTGGTCAAGACGTTTTATAAAATAATGCCTCAGAGGAACAGTCATCAGATCAGTTGAAAGGGTTCACATTGGGCTGCACTTTTTTTTTTATTCGTTCACGGGATGTGGGCGTCGCTGGCAAGGCCGGCATTTATTGCCCATCCCTAATTGCCCTCGAGAAGGTGGTGGTGAGCCGCCTTCTTGAACCGCTGCAGTCCGTGTGGTGACGGTTCTCCCACAGTGCTGTTAGGTAGGGAGTTCCAGGATTTTGACCCAGCGACAATGAAGGAACGGCGATATATTTCCAAGTCGGGATGGTGTGTGACTTGGAGGGGAACGTGCAGGTGGTGTTGTTCCCATGCGCCTGCTGCCCTTGTCCTTCTAGGTGGTAGAGGTCGCGGGTTTGGGAGGTGCTGTCGAAGAAGCCTTGGCGAGTTGCTGCAGTGCATCCTGTGGACACGTGTGTCTGGACCTGCGAACAGCAAAGTTGGTTCAATGGAATTGTACTGCAGGCTGGCCGTGAACGTGAACCGGTATTCTCACCACCACTGGAGACCCATGCACATCTGTACTTACACACCACCTGCATATCACTCCGCTCTGAGAGTACGGCGGGAATGTCCAGACACACAAAACATTTTGGAAAAAAAAAATCTCTGCTTCAGTTTATACAGGGTCCAATAGTTCGAACAGGTCCACCCACCTCCGCCAGCGGTTAATTGAAGCGTATTCCAAGTGTTAAGTCAAAGTGATGTGAGAACCTCGCTGAGAGATTTCACATCGCTGCACTCGAGTTATATCAGGAAAGGACTCCCGACTTCTACTATTAATTCTGCAGTGTTGAAAAGCAAATTGGATCCAATCGAAATTCCATTATAATCATAGTGGCAGGCTAATAGAGATGTGAATTTTAATGATTATATCCCCCAACACGACTTTTTTTTAGCCATTAAGTCCTGCCTAATCCTTTATATTCTTGGCACACCACACCATTCCTGAGTGTGGCCCCTTTCCATGGGCACAGAACTGCTTAAATGTCTACTACTGGACTCAAAAAGGTTAAATACTTTTGGAATTATTATTTGTATTGCCTTCATGTTTTATAGCTGACATAACTGTCCCTAATAGGATAACAAATAAGTAATGGCCCAGAATTTTTGATATATACCAACGACCTGGACATGGGCATAGTTCAAAGTTTGCAGATGACATGAAACTTGGAAATGTAGTAAACAATGTGGAGGATGGTAACAGACTTCAGGAGGACATGGACAGACTGGCGAAATGGGCAGATACATGGCAGATGAAATTTAATGCAGATTAGTGTGAAGAGATACATTTTGGCAGGAAGAATGAGGAGAGGCAATATAGAATCATAGAATGGTTACAACATGGAAGGAGGCCTTTTGGCCCATCGAGTCCGTGCCGGCTCTCTGCAAGAGCAATCCAGCTAGTCCCACTCCCCCGCCCTTTCCCCGTAGCCCTGCAAAATTTTTCTCTTCAAGTACTTATCCAATTCCCTTGTGAAAGCCATAATTGAATCTGCCTCCACCACCCCCTCAGGCAGTGCATTCCAGATCATAACCACTCGCGTGTAAAAAAGTGTTTCCTCATGTCGCCTTTGGTTCTTTTGCCAATTACCTTAAATCCATGTCATTTGGTTCTTGACCCTTCCGCCAATGGGAACAGTTTCTCTCTATCTACTCTGTCGAGACCTTTCATGATTTTGAATACCTCTATCAAATCTCCTCTCAACCGTCTCTGTTCCAAGGAGAAGAACCCCAGCTTCTCCAGTCTATCCACGTAACTGAAGTCCCTCATCCCTGGAATCATTCTAGTTAATCTTTTCTGCACCCTATTTAAGGCCTTCACATCCTTCCCATAGTGTGGTGCCCAGATTTGGACACAATACTCCAACTGTGGCCGAACCAGTGTTTTATCAAGGTTCATCATTACCTCCTTGCTTTTGTACTCTATGCCTCTATTTATAAAGCCCAGGATCCCGTATGCTTTCTTAACCACTTTCTCAACTTGAACTGCCACCTTCAATGATTTATGCATATATAACCCCAGATCTCTGTTTCTGCACCCCTATTTTATTCATTCATGGGATGTGGGCGTTGCTTGCAAGGCCAGCATTTATTGCTCATCCTTAATTGCCCTTGAGAAGTGGTGGTGAGCCGCCTTCTTGAACCGCTGCAGTCCGTGTGGTAAAGGTACTCCCAGAGTGCTGTTAGGTAGGGAGTTCCAGGATTTTGACAGTGACGATGAAGGAACGGCGATATATAGACAAGTCAGGATAGTGTGTGACTTGGAAAGTAATGTGCAGGTGGTGGTGTTCCCATGTGCCTGCTGCTCTTGTCCTTCTAGGTGGTAGAAGTCGCGGGTTTGGGAGGTGCTGTCGAAGAAGTCTTGGCGAGTTGCTGCAGCGCATCTTGTAGATGGTACATACTGCAGGAATGGTGCGCCGGTGGTGGAGGGAGTGAATGTTTAGGGCGGTGGATGGGGTACCAATCAAGCGGGCTGCTTTGTCCTGGATGGTGTCGAGCTTCTTGAGTGTTGTTGGAGCTGCATTCATCCAGGCAAGTGGAGAGTATTCCATTGCACTCCTGACTTGTGCCTTGTAGATGGTGGAAAGGCTTTGGGGAGTCAGGAGGTGAGTCACTCGCCGCAGAATATCCAGCCTCTGACCTGCTCTTGTAGCCACAGTATTTATGTGGCTGGTCCAGTTAAGTTTCTGGTCAATGGTGACCCCCAGGATGTTGATGGTGGGGGATTTGGTGATGGAAATGCCATGGAATGTCAAGGGGAGGTGGTTAGACTCTCTCTTGTTGGAGATCGTCATTGCCTGGAACTTCTCTGGCGCGAATGTTTTAGAATTGTACCCTTTAGTTTATATTGCCTCTCCTCATTCTTCCTACCAAAATGTATCACTTCACTCTTTTCTGCATTAAATTTCATCTGCCACGTGTTCGCCCATTCCACCAGTCTGTTTATGTCCTCTTGAAGTCTATCACTATCCTCCTCACTGTTCCAAGTTTTGTGTCATCTGCAAATTTTGAAATTGTGCTCTGTAAACCCAAGTCCAAGTTGTTAATATATATCAAGAAAAGCAATGGTCCTAGTACTGACCCCTGGGGAACACCACTGTATACCTCCCTCCAGTCCGAAAAATAACCACTACTCTCTGTTTCCTGTCACTTAGCCAATTTTGTATCCATGCTGCCACTGTCCCGTTTATTCCATGGGCTTCAACTTTGATGACTAGCCTATTATGCGCCTTTTGGAAGTCCATATACACCACGTCAACTGCATTGCCCTCATTGACCCTCTCTGTTACCTCATCAAAAAACTCAATTAAGTTAGTTAAACACAATTTGCCTTCAACAAATCTGTGCTGCCTTTTCTTAATTATGATGTGGAGATGCCGGTGATGGACTGGGGTTGACAATTGTAAACAATTTTACAACACCAAGTTATAGTCCAGCAATTTTATTTTAAATTCACAAGCTTTCGGAGGCTTCCCCCTTCGTCAGGTGAACGATGTGAAATGAAGTTTCACATCGTTCACCTGACGAAGGGGGAAGCCTCCGAAAGCTTGTGAATTTAAAATAAAATTGCTGGACTATAACTTGGTGTTGTAAAATTGTTTACAATTTTCTTAATTAATCCACACTTGTCCAAGTGACTGTTAATTTTGTCCTGGATTATCATTTCTCAAAGTTTCCCCACTACCGAGGTTAAACTGAATGGCCTGTAGTTACTGGGTTTATCCTTACACACTTTTTTAAACAAAGGTGTAACATTTGCAATTTTCCAGTCCTCTGGCACCACCCCCGTATCTAAGGATGATTTGAAGATTATGGCCAGTACCTCCTCAATTTCCACCCTTACTTCCCTCAGCAACCTAGGATGCATCCCATCCGGACCAGGTGGCTTATGTACTTTAAGAACAGCTACCCTTTCTAGTTCCTCCTCTTTGTCAATTTTTAGCCTATCCAGTATCTCAACTACCTCCTCTTTTACTGTGACTTTGGCAGTATCTTCTACCTTGGTAAAGACAGATGTAAAGTACTCATTTAATACTTCAGCCATGCCCTCTGCCTCCAAGCGTAGATCTCCTTTTTTGGGCCCTAATCGGGCCCACCCCTCCTCTTACTACCCGTTTACTGTTTACATTCCTTTGGAAAACTTTTGGATTCTCTTTTATATTAGCTGCCAATCTATTCTCATACTCTCTCTTTGCCCCTCTTATTTCCTTTCTCACTTGCCCTCTGAACTTTCTATATTCAGTCTGGTTCTCACTTGTATGATCAACCTGACATCTGTCATATGCCCCTTTTTTCTGCTTCATCGTACTCTCTATATCTTTTGTCATCCATGGAGCTCTGACTTTAGTTGCCCTATCTTTCTCCCCCATGGGAATGTACCTAGACTGTACTCCAACCATCTCCTCTTTAAAGGCCGCCCATTGTTCAATTACAGATTTGCCTGCTAATCTTTGATTCCAATTTACCCCGGCCAGCTCTGTTCTCATCCCACTGAAATTGGCCCTCCTCCAATTGAGTATTTTTACTTTAGAGTGGTCCTTGTCACTTTTCCATAGCTAATCTAAACCTTATGATACTATGATCGCTGTTCCTTAAATGTTCCCCCACTGACACTTGCTCCACTTGGCCCACCTCATTCCCCAGAATCAGATCCAGCAATGCCTCTTTCCTTGTTGGGCCGGAAACTTACTGGTCAAGAAAGTTCTACTGAACACACTTCAAAAATTCCTCCCCCTCTTTGCCCCTTACACTATTACTATCCCAGTGTATTAGGATAGTTGAAATCCCCCATTATCACTACTCTATGGCTCTTGCACATCTCTGTAATTTCCCTGCAAATTTGCTCCTCTATCTCTTTCCCACTAGTTGGTGGCTTATAGAATACCCCCAGTAGTGTAATGCCACCTCTATTGTTTCTTAACTCTAACCAAATAGATTCTGTCCTTGACCCCTCCAGGACATCCTCTCTCTCCGGCACTGCAATATTCTCCTTAATCAATACTGCCACCCCTCCCTCCTTTCTTTCCTTCACTATCTTTCCGAACACCTTGTATCCAGGAATATTTAATACCCGATCCTGCCCTTTTTTGAGCCAGGTTTCTGTTATTGCCACAACATCATATTCCCATGTGGCTATTTGCGCCTGCAGCTCACCAACCTTATTTACCATGTTTCGTGCGTTTACACACATGCACTCTAAACCTATCTTAGACCTTCTTGTATTCTCTCTCAATCTGATCCCACCTAATACCATCTATTTCTTACTCTAGTGCTATCTGTCTCTCCCAATCCTTTGTGCACCTTGTTTCTCCTTTCCAATGCTACATCCTGTGCCCATCCCCCTGCCAAATTAGTTTAAACTCCACCCCTCCCCCACAGCACTAGCGAACCTCCCAGCAAGGACACTGGTCCCAGCTCTGTTGAGGTGCAGTCCGTTCGGCCTGTACAGGTCCCACCTCCGCCAGAACTGGTCCCAACGCTCCAGCAATCTAAAGCCCTCCCTCCTGCACCATCTCTCCAGCCACGCGTTCATCAGCGTTATCCTCCTATTTCTATACTCACTAGTGCGTGGCACCAGGAGTAATCCAGAGATTACTACCTTTGAGGTCCTGCTTATTAATCTCTTTCCTAGCTCCCTAAAATCTTCCTGCAGAACCTCATCCCTCTTTCTACCTATATTATTGGTACCGATATGGACCACGACATCTGGCTGTTCACCCTCCCCCTTCAGAATATTCTGCAACCGCTCAGTGACATCCTTGACCCCGGCACCAGGGAGGCAACATACCATTCTGGACGCATGTCTGCAGTCGCAGAAACACCTGTCTGTTCCCTAACTATTGAATCCCCTATCACTATTGCTCTCCTGACCTTTCTCCTCCCCTCCTGTACAGCTGAACCACCCATGGTGCTGTGGACTTGGCTCTGGCTGCACTCCCCAGAGGAACCCTCTCCCTCACCAGTTAGAGAGTGAGATGCACTCAGGGGTCTCCTGCACTACCTGCCTGGTCCTCCTTGTCTGTCTGGCGGTCACTGCCTCTCTGCCTGCACTCTCTTATGCTGCAGGGTGACCACCTCCAGAAACGTGCTTTCCACGTAGCTCTCAGCCTTGCGGATGCACTGCAACGACGCCAGCCACTGCTCAAGCTCCGAAACCCGGAGTTCTGATCTGGAATGCACTGCCTGAAAGGGTGGGGGAAGCAGATTCATTAGTAACTTTCAAAAGGGAATTGGATAAATACTTGAAGGGAAAAAATTTTACAGGGCTATGGGGAAAGAGCAGGGGAATGGGACTAAATGGATAGCTCTTTCAAAGAGCTGACACAGACACACTGGGCTGAATGGCCTCCTCCTGTGCTGTACTTACTATGATATTATGAATTTACTGTCAAAATAACGGTGAGACCAATGGCGCTCACCGTTATTTATGCGCAAATCATGCAACAACTTCAGACGATGCGCAGAAATCCAAAAGTTGTTATGCGCGGACTGCCATTAGCTTTGCGAAAATGGCATCTTGCTATCTGCCTCATCATTGAAATGCATTGAATGGCATGAAGTTGCTGTATTTGCATGGAAGATACAAACTAAACTTGCTACAGAAAGTTAAGTCCAGTCATTTTAAGTCTAAGTACCTTTTTAAATAGAATTACATAGAATGTGCATCACAGAAACAGGCCATCCGGCCCAACAGGTCTATGCCAGAGTTTGTGCATCACATGAATCTCCTCACTCTCTACTTTATCAAACCCTATCAGCATGTCCTTCTGTCCCATTCTCCCTCATGCGTTTATCAAGCTTCCTTAAATGCATCTATGCAAGTTTCCTCAACTACTCCTTGTGGTAGCGAGTTCCACATTCTAACCTTCTCTGGGTAAAGAAATTTCTCCTAAATTCCCTATTGGATTTATTAGACACTATCTTTTATTTATGGCCCCTAGTTCTGGTCTCTCCCGCAAGTGGAAACATCTTGTTTATGTCTACCCCATCAAACTCTTGCATAATCTTAAAGACCTGTATCAAGTCACCCCTTAGTGTTCTCTTTTCTAGAGAAAAGAGCTCCAGCCTTTTCAATCTCTCAGTTCTAGTATCATCCTAGTAAATCATTTGCACCTTCTCCGGTGCCTCTATATCCTTTTTATTATATGGAAACTCGAACAATTCACAATACTCCAAGTGTGGTCTAACCAAGGTTCTACACAAGTTTAACATATTGTCTCTCCTTTTCAATTCTATCCCTCTGGAAATGAACCCCGGTGACTGATTTGCCTTTTTTATGGCCTTATTAACCTGTGTCGCTACTTTAGTGATTTTGTATCTGTAGCCCCAGATTCCTCTGCTCCTCTACCCCATTTAGACTCTTATTTTCCAAGGTTTCCATGGCCTCCTTATTCTTCCCACCAAAATGTTACACCTTACTCTTATCTATATTGAAATTCATTTGCCAATTATATGCCCATTCTGCAAGTTTATCAATGTCTTCCTGTATTTTGTAGCCGTCCTCTTCAGTATTAACTATACCCCCCAATTTGGTGTCCTCTGCAAATTTTGAAATTGTACTTCCGATTCCGGCATCCGAATCGTTTATGTAAATGGCGAACAGTGTTCCCAGCACCGATCCTTGTGAAGTATTTTGGGACATTTTACTACATTATGGGTGCTATATAATTTGAAATTGGTGTTGCTATTGCACCTTTAGGGCATTCAAAGGTGAGGCATCAAAGTAGCAGAGGGCAGCTGCGTGTTATTTTTAGCTCGAAGCTCTTCCCCCTTTAAATCCTATGAACTGTAATAACATTTTCACAAAATTATTCAAAAGATCCGTAAATATATATATCTCCATTTGCTGAGTATCTCTTTAAGTCACTATTGGTTTAATCTTTTAATATATTGCAACATTGAATGAACATTATGACATGTAATTGAGATTTTCTATTACACGAAAGAAAATACATAGCAAATTGTTAAGATCTGGAATTCACTGCTTGAAAGCAGATTCAATAGTAACTTTCAAAAGGGAATTGGATACATACTTGAAAACTAAAGATTTGCAGGGCTATGGGGAACGGGCAGGGGGGTGGGACTAATTGGATAGCTCTTTCAAAGAGCCAGCACAGGCATGATTGACCGAATGGCCTGCTGGCCTGCTGTGCTGTAAGATTCTATGAAAATAATGCTTGCGTTGAATTTCCTTATTGTTGAGTTCTCCGGTTTGTAATTATTTATTAAAATACCAGTTATTCTTAGCACCTACCACATAACAACGACATCAGGAAAACAGAGTGTCGTGAAATTAAATAATTCTCGTCACTCAAGTTGACAGCTTTGAGGTTGAAGACTAAGTGTTTTCTGATGGATTTGAAGAAATGTTGAAATGCAGTGGCTGAAATCCAGCCTGGAGCTGGCTCCATTGAATAAATGTACTGTAAATCTGTTCAAAAGGAGCTGGCAAGATAGTAGGCAGTAAATTCAGAATTGTAAACACACTTTTCAAATGCTGCTATTGCCTGTTCCTCCTTTCCCCCTCCCCATGACTGCTGGAGGTCAATTATAAACACTTTTTATTACTTCAGAATTGATAGATTTTTAATCCAGATTCAACAGAGCAAACAGAACATCGCTTCCCCAAGAGTTATCTCAAGTCATCCTCTCCCCTTCACAGAGACAACCTGCCCTTCCTATCACAGACGCACTCTCTATCCCCTTCTTCAGATCACAAAGACACTCTTCCCTTCCAACTCGCTAGTTTACAGAAACAGGCTCCCCCTCCAACTTCCTAGTTCACAGCAGATTTCCACTCCCACTCACAATCACAGTTCAAAGATGTGGAGATGCCGGTGATGGACTGGGGTTGACAATTGTAAACAATTTTACAACACCAAGTTATAGTCCAGCAATTTTATTTTAAATTCACAAGCTTTCGGAGGCTTCCTCCTTCGTCCCATCCAAAATAGGAAGAAGCTTCATAAGAATAGAAAGATGAGGAGAAAATTATATCATCTGGATACCAATATAATTTTGCCCGGTTTGCAATGTGATTGCACTTGTTCCTCATCGTACTCATATAATCCAAAGATACAAGGATGACCGATTGAATGCCAAAGCATTTCAAGGAAGTAGCTATTATTATCAGGTGTGTTTTCAACTGTTCCTTGGTTCTTCTGAATATATTTTTGGTATTGTTCTCCATTTTATGTGTGAATGCCGATAACCTTGATTCCCAACTCTCCAGCCTCCTCCCGACAGCACTGCATGCGGTTGCGACTCTGTGGGTGTGTTGGGAAATTTGAATCGCTGATCTTCTGGTCTGCTGGAGGCAGCGCTCGGGGGAGGAAACCCCCCATTC
Organism: Heptranchias perlo; assembly: GCF_035084215.1. Classification (NCBI taxonomy): domain Eukaryota; kingdom Metazoa; phylum Chordata; class Chondrichthyes; order Hexanchiformes; family Hexanchidae; genus Heptranchias; species Heptranchias perlo. The sequence goes on from NC_090338.1 coordinate 17,991,661, forward strand.
CAGGAATCTCCCGTTCATACTGGGAGGGTTGGAAATCCTGCTGAGTTATCCTACCCAAAATAGCCACCTGATAGCACGTCAACACTTCACAATCACTTCCCAACCCAGGATCCTGTTTCCCTGCGCTTGGAGCTTGCGGAATTTATTGGTGGAGTGCTCGCAGTGACAAGATTCAGAAATGGAATCGCTAATCCTAAAACAAATCATTGAAAGGGCTCTTACAGCCTCACAGTCCTGAAGTCACACTATGAACTTCTAGAGACTGCATGAGTGCACAATTCACGACTTGAGATAACAGGCTAGAAATTACAATTGCCAATATTTGCGGTCAAACGTCTAACACACCTGATAGTCCTTTGTCCGTTATTGGAACTTTAAAATAAATAGACCAACGTTTGCATTAAAAAAGGTGACTGAAGAATATTATACAAATATATTAAGTATTGATTTGCTAATATTGGCAACAGTAATTTAATAAAATCATAGAATTTTACAGCCCATCACACCTGTGTCGGCTCTCTGAAAGATCTATTCACTCAGTCCCATTCTACTGCTGGTTCCCTATAATTTTTCTTTTTCAAATATTTCTCCCCTTCCCTTTTAAAAACTATTATGGGTCTACTGTTAGACTTGGCTCATTGGCAACCCTCTTACCCCTGACTCAGAACCTTGTGGTTAAAGTCCCACTCCAGAAACTTGAGCCCATAATCTAGGCTGACACGTCAGTGCAGTATTGAGGGAGTGTTACACTATCGAAGGTGCCGTCTCCCAGATGAGATGTTGAAGTAAAGCTGTGACACTTTACAAAGAAGAACAGGAGAGTTTTCCTGGTGTCCTGGCCAATATTTGTCCTTCAAAAAATACCACCAAAACAGATTATCTGGTCATTTATCTCATTGCTGTTTATAAGACCTTGCTGTACCCAATTGTCTACTGTGTTTCCTTATATTACAACAGTGACTACACTTCAAAAGTATTTTATAGGCTGGGAAGCGCATAGGATGTCCTGAAGTCATGAAAGGCGCTATAGAAAGGCAAGTTCTTTTTTTCTTTCTTTGCTTGCTTCCACCACCGTTTCTGGTAGGGCAGAGCAATACCAATTACATAGGTATGAGGGATGAGTTGTCAAAGGTAGATTGGGAAATTAAATTAAAGGGTTTGACAGTTGAAAAGCAATGGCAAACATTTGAAGAAATATTTCAATATTCTCAACAAATATACATTCCATTGAGAAATAAAACTTCTATAGGAAAAGTGATCCACCGTGGCTATCTAAAGAAGTTAAAGATAGTATTAGATTAAAAGAAGAGGTCTATAATGTTGCCAAGAAGATAATAAGCCTGGGGTTTGGGAGAGTTTTAGAAACCAACAAAGGACAACAAAAAATTGATAAAAAGGGAGAAAATAGAATATGAAAGTAAACTAGCAAGAAATATAAAAATAGATTGTAATGTAAGAATTAACCCAATAACAGATATAATTTAGTATAATTATAATCAATAGTAGAAGTAGAATGAAATGTACTATGAATCTATGTATCTATAAATATAAACTGTACTGTGTATTAATATAGTATGAACCATGTAACGTGTATTTAATAAGAAAGTGCTGGTGGGCCGAGAAGGGTGCATGATGGTTATTATAGTCAAGTTTGCAATTAAAACTAACAGACCTTGGGGCAAATCACAGGTGCTGAGGGAGGATGTGCTGTAATGGTATAAAGTCCAAAAGGCCTGTAGATAAAGGAACTGAAGGTAAAATAAATCAGGGAATCACCCAGACTCAGGCCTCTCCATCTCGAGCCCCCGCAAGCTAGTGAATAGAAGTTTGTTTATACAAACGGTGTCCTGTGAAGGCTGGCAATGCAAACTCTAAGATAAGGTACCGTTAAGTCTGTAACAACAAGGCACGGATGGTACCAGCAGTTGCTTGGAATGTAACTTCTAAAGGGTGAAAGACATGATTAATGGTAAGGCTGAGAGATGTGGATGTGATCGTAAACTGCCACATAGACTGAAAAAGGGTATAAGAAGAAACCTCAAAAGCTGAGGAAGGCGCACAAGATTCTGGCAAGGAAGAAGAGAACTCTTCAGTCAACAGAACACAGCAAGAGAGAGAGAGACCGTGCCGCAGTCACTTGGAGGGATACTTCCAAGGTTTCAAGGAGCAGACTGTGACTATTTCTCTTTGTTAAGTATCACTTTCTTTGTACTAATTGTGATGTGCTTAATAAATCTGTTTTGCCTTTAACCATAATACCAGTACTGCGGTGGTCTTGTTGTTGTCACAAACCAGTCCTTGGATTGGATTAAATTATTATCCTGAAAGTAGGGCTTTAAATCCTACAATTGGCGACCATGAAGGGACTATTTCTGACAACAGCCAAAACCTGGTATTACTGGATATAAGGTAACGGACACGAGGGTTATCGCTTGATCACCAGTCAATCCTTGTGGAGGGTTAGTAATAATTAACTGATAGTGGCTCTCTAAAGTACACCAAGATACCAAGCGGTGATCTTTGGAAGGAGTATAGTACTCGGATAGAGAAGAAGTGTAGCGGGACCGATGTACAGGTCTTATTGTTAGAATGCCGAGGGAAAGGCCCGGAAGTTATGTTGAGGGACGCCGTGGCGTTCATTAAACAGAGAGTTACTGATAAAAAATGGAGGCGGGATAGGGCGATCCGCTTGATCACCTATGCAGCCTCATATTGTGCAGAACGAGATCGAGACATTAAAACGGCAGCAGAAAGAACTTGCCGAGAAAGATAGTCAGATTGATGATCAGTCAGAGCGGCATAAAATGGTACAGGATGATCAATTAGAATGGCATAAAAAAGAACTTGCTGAGAAAGATAGCCAGATTGACAGTTTAAAATACGAAGTTGCATCGGCAGCTGCAATCATGCAACATCAAAGTGTTAATGCTGTACACGCTGGATCAGCATTACATCATTTAGAGGAAACACAATGCCAGCTAGAAACTGTAATGAAAGATAATACTCGCTTCACTAAAAACTTAGAGGATGCAAGAGGTGTTTGCGAGAAGCCCTTCACTACCCCTATAAAGAGGCAGACCACCGAGCATGCCAGGACAGAATCCAACAGCTAGAAAGCAAAATAGGAGTAGAACAAGCTGTGGTAGCGGCTGTTATAGCGGGAGACCACGGGCAGAATTACCAATGGGATAGTAGGCACGGTCAGTCCCTGTATTCCCCGCTCCCATTAATGGAACCTCCTCCACCGTACGTAAAACCAGTGTCGGTCACTTAGACCGAGGGGAAAATGGGAAGTAAAGCTGTGGAAGTCGGAGTGAACAGCCCACCTCCTGATATGCACGGGAATCCAGTTAATATAGTGACTCGGTCTCGGGTGTATCTGGACCCTGACTGTGCTCCCCCCGCAGGGAATCAGGGACAGGGTCACTGTTATTACCATCAGGGGTACCTCTCTGGACGGGTACAATCGAACAATCTCAGCCCTTGGACTTTACAGGGTTAAAAGCCCGTGTTCAACAGTTGGGACCAGTGACCATGCAGACTTGCCCAATCGAATAAAACAAAGAGTGATTGGTTTACGGACCAACCACCCTACGCTGGAAAATGCAGATATGAAACAAATCCCGATAACCGCTCTTTCCAGCGAGGTTCGGGCATCCTTACCGTTTATCGTCTTCAGGGAAGACCACACCCTAGAAGATACTATAGGCAGTATACAAGCTGCTTTAGGGGTGAACTCTATGGATTTGCCAGTTAAAATGTCCCAGACTAAGCAGAATCTCAGCGGGGTGCCCTGTGCTTTTGCGGACCAACTATATGCCATATATACCATGGTACAGGGAACCCCAAATGCGAATGACCAAGATGGGAAAAATGAGGTTGTGTTTAAAAAGATATTCCTGAGTAACATTCGTCCATCGCTTTGATCAGCTCTGGGACATACTATTACCCACCGGTCGCCATGGGACACCATATTCCAACAAACCACTTCGGCTTGGGAGTATGCATAAACCCAGGGTCAGATCATTTGAGTATGAGATTGGAAATAAAGTTATGTTACAGAAATTCTCCCTGAAACAGAACTCTTTTGATCTTAAATGGACAGGGCCTCACCGTATTGTGGATAAGCTGAACCCAGCCATCTATCTTTTGAATGTTCCGTAAGGGGTAAAGGGGGAACCAAAACTGAAGTGGTTTCACATGAACCAGATAAAAATGTCAAGAATTAAAAGATATTATGCTTGGTCTGCTTACAGGTGGGAAATGTGGACTCTGACGCTGATACTGATACTCCAAGGCGTACATCAAGTAGAGAATCAAGAATCGGATTGTGCAGCTGTTTTAGGCGATAAATGTATCCAACTTTTGTATTTTGGAACAGAACCACAGGTCGTTGGTGGGCATCGACACACTAAGACATATAAGAAGACAAATATTTGGAATTTTACATTGGGAATTAAGGACAATAGGGACGAAGATGCGGTAACAGATTTCCAGGTGGGATGCGGTGCTACATTAGAACAGGTGGAAGAGTGGGAACTACAGGAGGGGTATGGGCTATGCATAAGGTGCCCATTACGAGAACGACAAGGTCCCAATCTATGGAAATTCCTGAAAAAGAATGGCAAATTATGGGAACAGGTGCAAGAAGCTCTAAAGGGCCCCATAATCGTAGACAGTGAGGAATCTATTCAAATATGTTGGCCCAGATGGTGGAAAAAGCACAGGGGACAATATTCATGTGTAGGGACCCACATCAGCCCCAACCTAAGGGAAGACAGACCAGTGGCACATATGTTTAAAGCTTGGGGCAAATATGAGTACTCTAAACCAGATGGAAGTGGGGTCCAGCAGATAGATTTTGAAGATGAGGTCCAGGGATGTTTTCACGACAATGGTCAGTTTCAGAGCATCAAGTTTGTCCTCTATAAGAAAGACAATGACTCAGACCAGGGACAGGGCTCAGCAGAACATTGTCCCCACTTATAACCGAGACCTAGAAATGGCCTTGTGGTAATCCCCACGCCGAAAGTCGTGTATCATCAAATCATACCAGAGATAGTCCCTGTTACATTAAACTTGACAGACTTGGTCCTGCCTAGTTGGTGCCCTCACAAAACGGCTCAGCTGGCACAGAGAATGATATAACAAGTCTTTAGTGAATATTGGGAAAAGACCATCCTCTCCGTTAGCATTGAAAAAGCCCAAGATGCATTTCACCGGAAAGCTGACAATGACTCTGTCAACCCGGAGTTAAGCCAGAGCCAGAGCCGGCATAAAAGTGGTTTGGTGAATGATGGCCTCACAGGCTTTAATACGACCACCTCAGTAATTAATTCTGTGGACTCAGCGGCTTTACAAATCCAGCTGAGAGATGCGAGGGAAAGACTAAAAGACACCTTGAGCAGGGAAATTTCATTCTACTTCTACTATTGATTATAATTATTTGAAATTACATCTGTTATTTGGTTAATTCTTACAGTAAGAGCTTCTACAAGTATGTAAAAAGGAAGAGAGTAGCAAAAGTAAACATTAAGAGTAGCAAACGTAAAAGTAAAGGTTGGTCCCTTAGAGGCTGAGACAGGAGAAATTATAATGGGGAATCAGGAAATGGCAGATGCATTAAACAAATATTTTGTATCTGTCTTCACAGTGGAAGACACAAAAAGCATACCAGAAATAGTGGGGAACCAAGGGGTAAATGAGAGTAAGGAAGTTAAAACAATTAATATTACTACAGAAAAAGTACTGGACAAATTAATGGGACGAAAAGCCGACAAATCCCCTGGACCTGATGGCCTACATTCTTGGGTTCTAATAGAGTTGGCTGCAGAGATAGTGGATGCATTAGTTATAACCTTCCAAATTCTTTAGATTCTGGAATGGTCCCAGTGGACTGGAAGGTAGCAAATGTTACCCCGCTATTCAAGAAGGGAGGGAAAGAGAAAACAGGGAACTAAAGGCTAGTTAGCCTGATATCAGTCGTCGGGAAAATGCTGGAATCCATTATTAAGGAAGTGGTAACAGGGTAACTTAGAAAATCATAATATGATTAGGCAGAGTCAACATGGTTTTATGAAAGGGAAATCGTGTTTGACAAACTTATTAGAATTTTTTGAGGATGCAACCAGCAGTGTAGATAAAGGGGAACTAGTGGATGTAGTATATTGGATTTTCAAAAGACATTTGATAAGGTGCCACATAAAAGGTTGTTACACAAGGTAAGGGCTCATGGGGTTGGGGGTAATATATTAGCATGGATAGAGGATTGGTCAACGGACAGAAAACAGAGAGTAGGGATAAACGGTTCATTCTCAGGTTGGCAGGCTGTAACCAGTGGAGTGCCGCAAGGATCGGTGTTTGGGCCTCAGCTATTTACAATCTATATTAATGAGTTAGATGAAGGGACCGAGTGTAATGTATCCAAGTTTGCTGACGATACAACGCTAGGTGGGAAAGCAAGCTGTGAGGAGGACACGAAAAGTCTGCAAAGGGATTTAGCCAGATTAAGTGAGTGGGCAAGAAGATGGCAGATGGAGTATAATTTGGGAAATGTGAGGTTATTCACTTTCGTAGGAAGAATAAAAAAACAGAATATTTTTTAAATGGTGAGAAACTATAAAATATTTGTGTTCAGAGAGACTTGGGTGTCCTTCTACAAGAAACACAAAAAGTTAATATGCAGGAAGAGCAGGCAATTAGGAAATCAAATGGCATGTTGGCCTTTATTGCAAGGGGGTTAGAGTACAAGAGTAAGGAGCTTTTACTACATTTGTACAGGGCTTTAGTGAGACCTCACCTGGAGTACTGTATACAGTTTTAGTCTCCTTATCTAAGGAAGAATATACTTGCCTTGGAGGTGATGCAATGAAGGTTCACTGGATTAATTCCTGGGATGAGAGGGTTGTCCTATGAAGAGAGGTCGAGTAGAATGGACCTATACTCTCTGGAGTTTAGAAGAATGAGAGGTGGTCTCATTGAAACATATAAGATTCTGAGGGGGCTTTACAGGGTAGATACTGAGAGATTGTTTCCCCTGTCTAGAGAGTCTACAACACCAAGTTATAGTCCAGCAATTTTATTTTAAATTCACAAGCTTTCGGAGGCTTCCTCCTTCGTCAGGTGAACGATGTGAAAATGAAAACCTCGAAATGAAATCGCATTTATAATTCACAGAACAATGCTTGGTGAGTACAGACAGTTTTTTCAACTGCCCGTTGCCAAGGCAATCAGTGTGCAGACAGACAGGTGTTACCTGCCAGGTCTCACAGAATATACAAATCACCAAAAAAAAAACAACAAACAAAAAAAACAGAGATAGAGAGGTAGAAACATAGAAAAGACAGCAACTGACCCGTTATATTAAAAACAGATAACATTTGTTCGCTGGTGGGGTAACGTGTAGCGTGACATGAACCCAAGATCCCGGTTGAGGCCGTCCTCATGGGTGCGGAACTTGGCTATCAACTTCTGCTCGACGATTTTGCGTTGTCGTGTGTCTCGAAGGCCGCCTTGGAGTACGCTTACCCGAAGGTCGGTGGATGAATGTCCATGACTGCTGAAGTGTTCCCCGACTGGGAGGGAACCCTCCTGTTTGGCGATTGTTGCGCGGTGTCCGTTCATCCGTTGTCGCAGCGTCTGCATGGTCTCGCCAATGTACCATGCTCTGGGGCATCCTTTCCTGCAACGTATGAGGTAGACAATGTTGGCCGAGTCACAGGAGTATGAACCATGCACCTGGTGGGTGGTGTCCTCTCGTGTGATGGTGGTATCTGTGTCGATGATCTGGCATGTCTTGCAGAGGTTACCGTGGCAGGGTTGTGTGGTGTCGTGGACGCTGTTCTCTTGAAAGCTAGGTAATTTGCTGCGAACGATGGTCTGTTTGAGGTTGGGTGGCTGTTTAAAGGCGAGTAGTGGAGGTGTGGGGATGGCCATAGCGAGGTGTTTGTCCTCATTGATGACATGTTGAAGGCTGCGGAGAACATGGCGTAGTTTCTCCGCTCCGGGGAAGTACTGGACGACGAAGGGTACTCTGTTGGTTGCGTCCCGTGTTTGTCTCCTGAGGAGGTCTATGCGATTTTTTGCTGTGGCCCGTCGGAACTGTCGATCGATGAGTCGAGCGTCATATCCCGTTCTTACTAGGGCGTCTTTCAGCGTCTGTAGGTGTCCATCGCGTTCCTCCTCGTCTGAGCAGACCCTGTGTATTCGCAGGGCCTGTCCATAGGGGATGGCCTCTTTGACGTGGTTAGGGTGGAAGCTGGAAAAGTGGAGCATCGTGAGGTTGTCCGTGGGCTTGCGGTAGAGTGAGGTGCTGAGGTGCCCGTCTTTGATGGAGATTCGTGTGTCCAAGAAAGAAACTGATTCTGAGGAGTAGTCCATGGTGAGCTTGATGGTGGGATGGAACTTGTTGATGTTATCGTGTAGTCTCTTTAGTGATTCCTTGCCGTGGGTCCATAGAAAGAAAATGTCGTCGATGTATCTGGTGTATAGTGTTGGTTGGAGGTCTTGTGCAGTGAAGAAGTCCTGCTCGAACTTGTGCATGAAAATGTTGGCGTATTGGGGTGCGAATTTGGTCCCCATGGCTATTCCGTGTGTTTGGGTAAAGAACTGGTTATCGAAGGTGAAGACATTGTGATCCAGGATGAAGCGGATGAGATGTAGGATGGCGTCCGGAGATTGGCTGTTGTTGGTGTTGAGTATTGATGCTGTCGCAGCGATGCCGTCATCGTGGGGGATACTGGTGTATAGTGCCGAGACGTCCATCGTGGTGAGAAGTGTTCCTGGTTCAACTGGTCCGTGGGTACTGAGTTTTTGTAGAAAGTCTGTAGTGTCGCGACAGAAGCTGGGGGTTCCCTGCACGATGGGTTTCAGGATGCCCTCGATGTATCCAGAGAGGTTCTCACACAGGGTTCCGTTGCCTGATACAATAGGACGTCCGGGTGTGTTGGCTTTGTGTATCTTTGGGAGGCAGTAGAAGTCTCCCACGCGGGGAGTACGTGGGATGAGAGTCTAGAACTAGGGAGCATAGTCGTTGGATAAGGGATCGGCCATTCAAGAGAGATGAGGAGGAATTTCTTTATGGAGAGGGTTGTGAATCTTTGGAATTCTTTACCCCAGAGGGCTGTGGATGCTGAGTCATTGAATATAGTCAAGGCTGAGATAGATAAATTTTTGGACTCTAAGGGAATCAAAGGATATGGGGATCAGGCGGGAAAGTGGAGTTGAGGTTGAAGATCAGCCATGATCTGATTGAATGGTGGAGCAGGCTCGAGGGGCCGTATAGTCTACTCCTGCTTCTATTTCTTATGTTCTTATGTTCTTATTCATGTCTTAACAACTCTCCATGGAAAAAGTCTCTGTTCCTTCATTCTAGCCCAATAATGATAATCATATACCGACTAGGTTTGAGACAAAACCAGAAAAACACTGGAAACACTCAGCAGGAGCGGCAGCCTCTCTGGATAAAGGAAAAAAGTTACCGTTTCAGGTATATAACCCTTCGTCATAGAAAATCTGTATTTCCCCAGGAAAATCTGGGACCTTGGAGAAAACAGTAGTTGCAAATCTTGTTAAAAGCAAATGTTTTCAGACATTTGGAGTGATACTAATTTCAAGACAAGGAAGGGAAGGGGGAGAGAGATGAAGCGTTGAAATAGATCATAGATTCCTAAGCAAAGGACAATTGTGACTAAGTAAATATAATGCCGGAGTGCCCTCGGCTGGATCAGTATTGGTACTGCAGCTATATACCATATTTTGATACTTCAGATACATAGGGCTCTATTTTCGCACCCGCAATCGGATGCGTTCGTGGCGGGGGGGAGCTGCGAAAATCCGGGATTCCCGGGGCGGGTCCGGAGCCCGGCTCCAACCCCCCGCATGTGGGACTCCCGCCGGCAATTAAAGCCAGCGGGGTGCCACTTAAACTACTTGAACAGGTACTTCAGGTTGTTTACAGACCTGATTGACCTGATATTTTAGGAGGGATCGGATTTTGCAATTAACTGAGACTGTTTCCCGTACTGGGGGAAACACTCCCAGTTGAAATGGACGTGTTGCAGCCATCAGCCTGTGGCAGCTGCAAAGGTCCATTTGACAGGTATGGGGGGGGGGGGGGGGGAGACCCTCACTCATTGCAGGAGGCCACTCTGTCACTTTGGTCAAAGTTTGGCCTCCACCACCCTCCTCCTAACAATCAAATGCATAAACTTGCACACTCACCCCGGTGTCCAGACACATTGACCAATCTTGCGGACCCCCTCAAATGTACGTCTTCCGGACGGGGGCCGCCGTAGCTGCAGTCATGACCTCCCCGGAGGGCGAACAGCATCACCAGCCTCGCCGGCCACGCCGTCCACCTCTGACACGTGGAGCTCCACAACACAGTGCTGTGACACATCCACCTGTACAGTAGGAGGGAGGGCAACCGCAGAGAGAGGTGCTTCGCAGAGGGCACTACCCTCGCCACAGGCTCCACAGACCGAGGCTTAGCTTCCTCGACCTCTCTGAGCAGCAGTGCACACGGAGGCTCAGAGTCACTCGACATGTAGCCGTGGACATCTGCAGCCTCCTTCATGCAGAGCTGCTCCCGGCTGGCCCGAGTACCATCTTCTTACCTGTCGCTGTCAAAGTCACCACTGCCCTCAACAACTTCTCCTCCGCATCCTTCCAGGGTGCCACCGGGGACATCGCCGACGTCTCTCAGTCGTCTGCACAAAAGAGCCCTGCAAATACACCTACACCCACTCTGCAGTGACACATTTGGGTGGCATCAGTTGTGGGTCCTCATAGTGATCCTCAGGAAAGGGCATTATTGCACAAACCAGACAAGATTCGCAAAGACGTGGCAGTTGTGGTGACAATATAATATGTGATGTGAGTTGATCAGAAATCAAATATAGGTAAAAACCATGACAAACCCTCAAACACCCTTCATGCTCACAACACGTTTGCCTTACGCTTCCGACTGCACATATGTGATGCATGCCCTGTGGCTGCAGCACAGGTAGTGGCAGGTTGGGTGAGGCTGACCGTGAAAGAGATGCATGAGAGGGTGAGTATGAGATAGAGCCATGAGATTGTATGAGGATTGGGTTGAGTGGTAGTGGTGGGATGAGTACTAGCGAGGTGAGTAAGTGCAGGTAAGATGAGGATGAGCTTTGATTGGGTGTGAGGGGTGATGTGACAGAGTAGTGTTGGCAGTGCAGAAGGAGATGTGGGGTGGGGTGGTGATGTGGCAGACGGAGTGTAGGGGAATGAGTAAGTGTACTCACTTCGGCTGACCTACTTAGGTGATTGAAGCACCTCCTGCACTGTATGCAGGTGCGCGATATGTTGGTGGTGCAGGTGACCTCCTCTGCCACCGCGAGCCAGGCCTTCTTGGTGGCAGAGGCGGGCCGCTTCCTCCCGCCCACCAGGGGGAAGATCTCTGTCCTCCCCCTCCTCCTCACCCCATTCAATGATACTTGGAGTGAGGCATCATTAAACCTGGGAGCAGCCTTCCCCCTGGGCTGCTCCATGCTGTAATTTTTCCTATTTTCTGCAACATCAGTCAGTGGAGGGCTGCCCCTTTAAATAGGGCTCCTCCAGCTGACAGACCATGCTGCACATGCACAGTCCGCCCGCCGCGCAGCTTTCCAGCGGGAAACCCGGAAGCAAAGGTAAGTGGCTTCAATTATCCTGTGATTGCGTGTGGAGCACCCCAATTTCACCGGGCGAGTTACCCACGCACCCAGTCGACCCCCCGCTGAGAACCCGCCGCCCTGCTAATATCGAGCCCATAGCATCAGAGAATAAAACCAAGATACAATTAGTTGGAGACAAACACCAAGTCACACACGCACACATAGGGGGTGATTTTAACCCCCAAGAACGGGTGGGTTGGGGGTGGGTGGGAGTTAAAAATAGTTATTTTTTGGGTCGTGACCGCAACCCGGCTTTATTTCCAGGTTTAACGTGGGCGTGTAAAAGTACAGGCTTCCCACTGGGAATGCAAAGTCCGAACATTTTGTGGTTCTGACCAAAAAAAAACTATTTTCAACTCCCACCTGCCCCCGACCCACTTGTTCTTTGGGGTTAAAATCACCCCCATAGAACCATAGAAAAGATACAGCACAAAATGGGGCCATTCTGCCCATCGTGTCCGTGCCGGCTCGAAAAACAACCGGGTGCCCATTCTAATCCCACCTTCCAGCACCCGGTCCATAGCCCTGCAGCTTACAGCACTTTAGCTTCAGGTCCAGGTACTTTTTAAAAGAGTTGAGGGTCCCTGCCTCTACCACCAATTCGGGCAGAGAATTCCATACACCCACCACCCTCTGGGTAAAAAAGTTTTTCCTCATGTCCCCTCTAATCCTTCCGCCAATCAGCTTAAATCTATGTCCTCTAGTTCTTGAACTCTTCGCTAGGGGAAGCAGGTACTTCCTGTCTACTCTATCTAGGCCCCACATAATTTTGTACACCTCAATCAAATCTCCCCTCAGCCTCCTCTGCTCCAAGGAAAACAACCCCAGCCTATTCAACGTCTCCTCGTAGCTGCAATTTTCCATCCCTGGCAACATTCTTGTAAATCTTCTCTGCACTCTCTCCAGAGCAATTACATCCTTCCTGTAATGTGGTGACCAGAACTGCACACAATACTCTAGCTGTTGCCTTACCAGCGTTTTATACAATTCCATCATTACATCCCTGTTTTTGCATTCTATACCTCAGCTAATAACGGAGAGCATTCCGTATGCCTTCTTCACAACCTTATCTACCTGTACTGCCACCTTCAGGGACCTGTGCACATGCACTCCAAGGTCTCTCACTTCCTCTACCCCTCTCAATATATTCCCATTTACTGCGTATTCCCTTTTACTGTTTGCCCTCCCTAAGTGCGTTACCTCACACTTCTCCAGATTGAACTCCATTTGCCGCTTTTCCGCTCACTCCACCAACCCATTGATATATTCTTGGAGGCAACTTCTATCCTCTTCACTATCGACTACACGGCCAATTTTTGTGTTGTCTGCAAATTTGCTAATCATACCCCCTACATTCAAGTCCAAATCATTAATATATACCACAAACAGCAAGGGACCCAACACTGAGTCCTGTGGCACACCACTGAAAACGGATTTCCATTTGCAAAGACATCCATCGACTTTTACTCTTTGTTTCCTGTTACTGAGCCAATTTTGGATCCAATTCTCCACATTTCCCTGTATCCCATGGGCTTTTACCTTTCTTACTAAAATCCATGTAGACAACATCCACTGCACTACCCTCATCAATCCTCCTTGTCACTTCCTCAAAGAATTCAATCAGATTTGTAAGGCATGACCTTCCCTGAACAAATCCATGCTGACTATCCCTGATTAAACCATGCCTTTCCAGGTGACAGTTTATCCTGTCTCTCAGTATTGATTCTAATAGTTTGCCCACCACCGAGTTAAGACTGACCGGCCTATATTTGTTCGGCCTTTCCCTCATACTCTTTTTAAATAATGGTACTACGTTTGCAGTCTTCCAGTCCTCCGGTACCTCCCCTGTATCTAGTGAGGATTGGAAAATGATCCTCAGAGCATCCAGTATTTCGTCCCTGGCTTCCTTCAATAGGTGACTTATCAACTTTCAAGGATTCCGGTCCCTCTAGTACTTCCTCTCTCGTTATATTTACCCTATCCAATATTTCACACCTCTCCTCTTTAACTATTACGTCCGGATCATCCCTTTCCTTCGTGAATACGGAGACAAAATATTCATTTAAAACCCTACCCACATCCTCTGCTTCTATACACAAGTTACCCTTATCATCCCTGATAGGTCCCACCTTTTCCTTAGCTACCCTCTTGTTCTTAATATACCGATAAAACATCTTTGGGTTTTCTTTAATCTTACTAGCTAATATTTTTTATGCCCTCTCTTTGCTTTCCTTATTTCCTTTTTTACATCATCCCTGTACTTTCTATACTCCTCTAGGCTTTCTGCTGTATTTAGTTTTCTGTGACAGTCATAAGCTTTCTTTTTCTGCTTTATCTTGCCCCTTATACTTCTAGGCAACCAGGGGGCTCCAAATTTGGCAGTGCCACCCTTTTTCTTTGAGGGGACGTGTCTGCATTGTACCCGTAGAATTTCACTTTTTAGTGCCTCTCACTGGCTTGCCACTGCTTTCTCCTCAAGTAGTTGTGTCCAGTCCACTTCTGCCAAATCACCTCTTAGTTCTGTATAATTTTCCTTCCCCCAATTTACAATGTTTACTCCTGATTTAACTGTCCTTTTCCATAATAATGCTAAAACTAACTAATTTGTGGTCACTATCCCCAATATGGTCACCCACTGTCACTTCACCCACTTGCCCATCTTCATTTCCCAGTTCTAAATCTAGAATTGCATCCCCTCTTGTTGGGCTTGTCACGTACTGGCTAAAAAAGTTCTCCTGGACACCGATCAAGAATTTTGCGCCCTCTGTTTGAATTCCAGTTGATGTTAGGGTAGTTGAAGTCCCCTACTATTATTGCCCTCTTATTTTTGCACTCAGAAATTTGCCTACATATTTGCTCTCCGATCTCCCTTTTGCTATTCGGGGGTCTATAGCACACTCCTAGTGTGACTGCCCCTTTTTTATTTCTTAGCTCAACCCATATGGACTCGATTGATGATCCATTTAGCATATCATCCCTTCTCACAACTGTAATTGATTCTTTAACCAATAATGCTACCCCCCCTCCTTTTTTATCACCCACTCTATCCTGCCTGAAAACTCTATATCCAGGGATATTGAGCTGCCAATTATCCTCCTCTTCAAGCCAGGTTTCGGTTATAGCAATGATATCATGCTGCCATATGTCTATCTCTGCCCTTAGCTCATCTGCTTTGTTTGTAATACTCGTTGCATTGAAATATTAAACCTTTAATCCCGTCAAATTCCTGTGCTGAACACTATTTAACCTTTGCTTCTTTTACCTTTCTGAGTCACTAACTACGTCACTAACTGCTTTTCTACTTCTCGTTTCCTGGTCTCAATTTGCCTTCAATTTCAAGAGCTTTAATTTTAGCTAACGTTCTCTTATGTGGAACCTTATCAAATACCTTCTGGAAGTCCATATAGACTATATCCATAGACTTTCCCCTGTCTGCTACTTTAGTTACTCCCTCAAAAAATGTAATTAGGTTTGTTAGACATGACGTACTCTTTACAAATCCATCTTGGCTCTCTCTAATCATCTCAAATTTCTCTAAGTGCTCAGTCACCCTTTCCTTAATTATAGATTCCAATGACTTCCCCACAACAGTTGTTAGACTAACAGATCTATAAGTTCCTGGTTTCTTTCTCTCACCTTTCTTAAATAATGGAGTTACACTTGCAATTTTCCAATCTAAAGGGACAATTCCTGAATTGAGAGAGCTTTGGAAGATTATGGCTAAAGCATCTTCAATTTCCTCACCTACTTTCTTTAAAACCCTGGGGTGGAAACATCAGGTCCTGGGGATTTGTCAGTCTTTAGCGCCATTATTTTTTCTAATACTGTTTTCTTGCTTACGTCAACTTTTGTGAGCTCCAGTCCTTAATTCATCATTAGTTTCCCTCGAATGTCAACTGTGAAGACTGACACAAAGTAATTATTCAGCAAGTCTGTCATTTCCTTATTTTCATCTGCAATATTACGCACATCTGTTTTTAAAGAACGTGAGAACATAAGAAATGTTCAAACATAAGAAAGGCCCCACATTACCCTTGACTACCCTTTTTCCTCTGATATATTTGTAAAAAGCATGCTTCAGAGCCACACTTTAAGAACATGTAGCCTATCTCTTTCTAAATTTACAATAACGTGATAAATTGTGATGGAAATGGTATCTATAGTTTGCAGTTAGGATTTTTAGCTGTTCTTGTTAGGAGGGCTTATTTAGCTGAAACAACTGAGGGTAACATTGAGAACTGTGGTAAGATCCAAGTCAAGTGCCCTTTGTGTAATTCATTTGAATGGGTAGGGTACAGTACTAATGAGGTGTTCTGTGAGAGGGATTTTGTTCCCAGCATACTTCAATGCTATCTACCTCTTCTGCTGTTACATTACATCAGAGGAGCAGTGTTTTTATTGTACACCAGTGTCCTCTGTCAGCGGTTAGGGTTTCTATTTGTTGATCTGACAGTTTTCATTTGAAGCCTGGTATAGATTTGAAGAAGTAACTAACAGCGCACTCTCTGTGCCTGAATGATTGAACATCTGAAATGCTGTGGAGTGCTCATCTGGTTTGTGATCTGTGACAATTATCTGGCTGTTCTCGATTAGCTTCTAATAATAATGTTCTAAATGGGACTAGAAATGTATAGACTATGCAGACAGACTTTTTAACCTGCTCTGGTAAAGAAAAGATTTATTTAGTTGACGGATTGCTATGCGAACATGGAAATGGAGTGAGAGCAAAGCTAAATGCTTGTGTACTTAATTTGAACAGGTACAGCACTAGCGAATGTGTGGGATTCAGGTCCTGGCACATTTCAGTGCAAAAAGGGTACAACTGTGTCCAGAAATTCCTTGTAATAAGTTCCAACACAGTAGCCACAGATATAAACAGCCACATGTGCAGTGTAACCAGCTGCAGACACACTGGTATTAACTGTACATGCATTGTCAAAGGCATATCACCACATATATATGTGCTTAAGATATACTGACAGACATGCTAGCAAAGCTGTAATTATCTGATCATGGCTGAGCCCCAGGTCATTAGTTCTCAGAACCAGCAAGCTGAATGCTGGCAGATACAAGACTGCTCTTTTTGTACTTTTAATAGTTGCATGTTTATTTACGTTTAGCTACCCACAATCCTCCTAAGTTAGGAAACTGATTCCTGCCTCAGACAAAACTAGAACCAGTTATACAAGCAAATGGAACGATGGACCATATAATGAAAACAAGTCAGAGGAAGTCATGCTTAAAACTGTACAATATTCTGATCAGATCACATTTTGGTTGCTCTGTCCTGTTCTGGTCACCAAGGGAAACATTGAAGCCCCGGAGGTGACGCAGATGACAGAGGACTGAGTCGTGAGGCAAAACTGGAAAACTTGGCGTTTTTCCCCTTATGCATCTCTGAAGTGTCTTGGCGGATGATAGTGATCATCATCTCAACAGGTATACAAGATAGTAAAGATTAGAGAAAGCTTGACCTGGAATATTACTTCAAATTAAATCATGACAGGACAATGGGCCAATGGTTGAAACTAGTGAAAGGCAAATTTAGGGCTAATGTCAAGAAATTCTTCAAAGAGTGATCAATGTGGAATGTATTTCCAAGTAAGAAGATAATGGAGGAAAAACCCTGTGATCATTTAAGAAACATTAAATGCTGTGATGGGGGACTGTAGGTTCTTTCTGAGTGACCGAAGGCCTTCCTCAACTGAATCTATCTTGTGATCTTTTGACATGGAACAGCTTCCAATACCATTTGCAAGCATATTAAGCTATTGTATAGGATATGGAGTACCTTTCAGTACCTTCCACGGTCTGTCTGAGCTCTAATAGAAGGATGTGCAAATAGCCCACAGCTTATCTGAGCAATTGCAGAGACAGAACACTGCCACCAGTACCACCTGAAGCCTGCTTCAGTTATTGGACAGATACATGCACTGTCCCAGTACCACCTGCAGTTTGCCTGAGTTATTGGACAGATACATGCACTGTCCCAGTACCACCTGCAGCCTACCTGAGTTATTGGACAGATACATGCACTGTCCCAGTACCACCTGCAGCCTACCTGAGTTATTAGACAGATACATGCACTGTCCCAGTACCACCTGCAGCCTACCTGAGTTATTGGACAGATACATGCACTGTCCCAGTACCACCTGCAGCCTACCTGAGTTATTGGACCAGTACATGAACTACCCACAATGGCACCTGAAGCCAGTCTGAGCTAAAAACAAGGGTTGTGAACTGATTCCACTACCACTTGCAAGCTGACTGAATCATTGTACGTAGATGTGACGTTGACCAAAGCCACCTGGCACTAACCTGAGCTATTTCACAGAATATGAGTGATCTTACAGGAAAGAGGGCACTGCCCATTGCTTTTCAACCTATTTCGTTCAAAGGTAAATTAGAACACTATAAATCATTCCCTATTTCACTTTTGTTATGTAGTGAATGAAATTACATCTCCGCTGGAAATATAACAGCTATCTCCAGCCATGCAAATCATAGTCAAATCAGTTGGGTTCTGTTAAAGCTGATCCTCCTGTGAATTTAAACTGACTTCAAGACAGATGAATACCACCAAACACACAATATTACTGAACATCAAGACATCTCAGCAAGGCCAGGATGCTGATCACAAGTGACACTGGGGCAGGAACTCATCAGGATTTGAAGGGACACAAGCTAACTCGAGGGGCCCCTTCCAAATGACTATAGAAGATAAATGTAGACTTTGAGACCTAAAGAAGATCCTGGGGCTACACTGAAACTTAAACATGACCCAGAAGATTGACTTTAGTGTAAGGACCCGTGATTTGTAATATATGTCATGGAATAACATGAAAACAATAATCAATCAACTTTTCAATACTTGCTGATGTTGGGTTTAAGAATGAGACTGCTTGTAATTATTTGCTGCAACTCCTCATCTACAGATACTTGGTAGAGTTCTCATGATATGCAGTTAACTTGGATTTTTATTATGTTTAATTCATTTCTTTGTCAAATCATGAGTCATTTTCACGTTAAAAGTTGTTTATTAAATGGTATTTTTGAGAGCACGTGCCTCCTGTTAGGCCCCATTATTGTCTCTCTATTCATTTTTTCTCTTTATGCTGGTTCTCATGCATCATGTAGCTTTTGTGTCATTGAAGCCAGGGTAGGATCCTTGCTCCGAGACCATAACCAATGCTGTCCTAGGTTGATTACCAGGAGGAGCAGCGTACTCCCAGGCCACAGCCATTGCTGCTCTTGACCAGCTGCCAGGATGCAAACAAAAGTGTTCTAATGTGGGCTGCCCCCTCTTCAAATGGAAGATGACTGATGTCCACTTGCTGCTTGAGCTGTCCTACTGATATGTCACTGGCCCATTACTAGCCTGACCTCTCCTCAGTATCCACCTTCAGCACAGTGGGAACACAAGAGTTTAAGATCAAACCTGTGTTGCCCCATTTCATGGTGCCTTGTGTTGTTGCTCTAAAGCACAGCCCCACAGCGCTGCCAACATACACAGATATGTTCCTATTTCCTGATTATGTCGTTGTTACAGAATTATAGTCATTACAGAATAGAAATCTTTATTTGGCTGGATTTTAAATATACTGCAGTACAAGCATACTTTCAAACTAATCTCATTCTTAATCTTCGAGCTAAATTTTGAGATAAGGCTGTCTTTATTTTGCATTGAAATTCCTCGTGCCAGTTATCATTTTGTCTGAGAGCTGTTTCTGAAAATTAAACAGGAAGTGCTCTTGATAACAAGAATATCGCAAGACTCTTCGTTGTGCCTTCTTCTCAGCAACTGCTTTACATTACTTCTGACCATCACCCTCTCCTATCTCTTGCAATCCCATTATCCCTTCTTATGCTTCCCCCTTTCTCTCTTATCCTCCCAGTGCCATCACATTACTGCCTTGCCCTTTCTCTTCCCGTTTAGCTGCGGCTTCACTTCCCACCCCTCCTCTCCCTTGAACCTGACCTTTCTCCCCTCCCAACTTGCCAATGACCTGTTTCGTAGGTCTCATATTCACTTCCCTCCCCTCTTCCTTCATCTTCTCTCCCCACCCCCTCTACGCTTTCCATCATCCCCCCCATCCCCACCATCTTATTTATCCAAGGACTAGCTCTCTTGTCTCCTCACTGTCCTCCTGTGAAGGATAATAATTTACTGGGTTGGAGTTAACTCAACCTATTAAAAATAAATTGAATAAATGCAAGATATTGAAGATCTGTAATCAAAATAAAACCACATTTTATTGAATTTAATACAAAATTAAAAGAGAAACACTTTCTGTACAAACTCATACAGAGGAACAATATATTAAACACTGGCTGCACAAATAAAATACACTGTCATCACATTTTACTCAAATGGGGAAGAAAGCACAACAATAAGTCTACAATTCTAACAGGAATATGATTATGCTACAACTTCGATCTCCAATGGCAAAATCACTTTACAGTGTCATTCTATCATTACAGTGTTCACTCAGGAGATTAGCAACTTGCCACATTCTGGAAAGTTTGATCATTCTACAGCACGACCCTAGATAAGGCTCTCTGATGTAGCACAATTTGTGTATGAATCTTCACTAACACAGAATCCATTTGAAGTCTCCCCTCCATAAAACATATGACCCTAAAAGACACAGCCACCAAGTTGTTTAACTGTGGCCTTCAAGCCCATTAGCCAAGCTTATATGTCACTCTTAGGGCAGCAAGTCATAGCAATCTCAAATGGAGGCTGCTTTATATTCAATGCCATTCAACCCCAAGTTAGCCCAATGGTTTGACAGTAATTGGTTCCAAACCAGCGTGGTGCACAGATATGAGTGCTTGAGAAAGAGTGTACCACTATTACTGACTGTTTGATTGTGGAGGTGTATAATATAAACAAGTCCTGGCTCAATGTGTAATAAAACTGAAAATGTTAGTAATAGAACAGGAAACTCCAGACAATATTAAATGAGTATTTCTGTTCAATCTGGATTCTAGTCAGAGTTTTATTTTGAAAGGTAAAAATGAAATTCTCACCAATAATTCTTCCAGTATTTAGATAATGAGACCTTACTCTTTTCTCACTGTTCAAGACAGGCCAAGAAGCTCATCAAAGAGGTTAGTCCTTGGTCCATACTCCTCCAAGGTAGCATAAAGGTATTGATCCAGTAGTAAGGCTCTTAGTATGACTCATCCCTATGCAATGCTTTGTTAGAGAGGAGGGCTCAGTCACCAAGAATCTAGGAATGTGTAGGCGCAGCTCCCTCTCCTAGCACAGTTCCAAGATGGTCATCAGGCAAAGTGAAAGTATTGCTTTTGTTTTGGTTGTGTATTGGAAAGTATGGTCTGTTTAAAAAAATTGATTAGATTTTTGATGATGAATGACTATTTGCCTTTCATTTTAGTGCAATATGACCTGTGACAGGTGTGTTTGCTGTGGCAGTCCTGTTCTTGACATTTCCCTGAACGGATGTCAGATTCAGAGCCTCAAACTGGCACCAATTCACACCAGCTCCTGCATTACCCCAAACTACTGCTCTGTTCATTTGAATATAATTCTTTGCTTTAATAAGGACATCTGCCAGATGTTAGAAAATGTCCTTCGTGATGTTAACATTTGCATAATAGATACCCAGAAGCCATTTCTGGATGTTTATAGAAACGGATTTCGGATACAAATGGGTTTGCGTCATCAAATCTCTATTGTTTATAATTGGAAAGCTTATTATTAAAGGAATATTTAGGACTTGCCTGTATTTATCAAGCATTGATTAATTAGTATATCCTTTTGTGAATCTTGTGCTTATCAAAGTAAAGAATGTTGGGGAATGGAATATTTTCTCTTTCAGGCAACAAGTATGAGTAAGATTCATTCCCTGGTCAGGAATAGGACAGGTAGATGCAGAGCAAAACTTACTTGACTCTGACGATGAAGGTGGCGTGAGTTCCCATGTAAAATATCAAATGAGTCTATAAACAGCTGCAATGTTATAAACCCCCTCCCGCCCCCCACAACATGCTGAATTCAAACTGTGTCAGTGAAACATAACAAATATTAAATGGTTTTCATGGTATTTTCAGACGTGCATAACCATTAACACCATACCTGGTGCAAATATCCATTAGCAAAGAGACAAAGTACGAAATATTGTCCACAGTCTCTCATTAATTCAATACTTTTATGGTTGGGGAGAGATTATATTTGTATTACTAAAAAGACTAGATTTCCACAATTTCAATAACATTACAATCATAAAAGTTACAATATTTTGTTTGTTTTCCCAGTGTCTTGCCAGTCCAATGCATTTTTTCTGCATGTATCAACAGCCACATAATGTCACCTCTACTGCAGCCTTACTAATATCATTCTGTTGCTGCAATATTCGTGTAGTGGCAGGGCTGTCAATCTGGGGCACTGTCAATCAGCCCTGTTATCCAGAGGGTGCCAAATCGATAATTCCACTTGTATCCGCAATGAAATTGTTACAGTGGTCTTAGAATGGGCACCAAGTGGGTGTCAGTGGCTTTGAACTGTCATAGTGCATGATAGAGACATGAAAAAGTCTTCCCATTAAAACATTACCTCTTCACAGCTGCCATAGTCACTCTCCATCAGATCAGAATCCTCGTAGCATGTAGGCATGACTTGATGGGGCACCACAGCTTGCGAGTGTACAGGCCCGCACTCTGCATAGGACGGCTGGGCGACACTTAAACGAACGTGAACCTTCTTGTAGCCGGGCTGCATGGGAATGCCTGGAACCTGGGCTTTGAGCAGCTCGGCCGGGTAGTAGCTGATGGCAGTGTATTCATTCTGGCAACGAGCTGGCAGTAATGCCATCGGATCGCTGTCGGGAAAGTCTTCCAGGACCTGATCGTTATACTGCGGAGGCAGGGGTGCCCGCTTGCTTCGTGTGGGATAATAATCCAGTGGGAACGGGAAGCCATCGTATATATCAAAGTGCTCGTTGCCCATCGGACGTGGGAGATTCTCTTCCATTCCTTCATAGCGTGGATATTCCTGTATTGTTGATGACTGGGACTGGGGAGGCCAGGTTGGAGGATCACCATGATACACTGAAATTTAAAAAAAAAGTTTAAAGAATTTTGTTGTACTATATTCAAACTACATTCAAGAGGCATCTTCGAAAAGAATTAAGACAGTTCTAAGTTTTTTATTTTGCTATATATTTTCTCCCTTCTGTTCAATTTAGACCCAGCAACCACCACCACCCCCCCGCCTTCGAACTGGGGGTTGGTGCTTGGGATGAGAATCCTTCCACCAGACTCCTGGGCCACTCCAGGTCGGTCCGCTTTGCCAGGTTTTCATGCTCCCTCTCCAACATGGCTAACCTGCTTTAACTATTCACACATTCTCTGGATCTGGTACATATCTTTTATTTCTCTAATTTTGCTCATCATGCCTACTTTTGTCTTTCGCTATTATCACTTCTGCGAGTTAACCATCTCCTGTTCTCTGCCTAATCACTTTACAGCTCATTCTTTCTCTTTCCTTGTGTGTGAATTCCTCCCCCTTTCCCTCACTCCTATTTTTTCTTATAAGCTGTTCATCTGAATATCTTCTGGTTCTGCTGAAGAGTTATGTCTGAATTGTTAACTTGTCACTTCTCTCCACAGATGCTGTGTCGGACTTGTCGAGTGTTTCCAGCATTTTCTGCTTTTATTATCTAAAACATGCACATTGTTGTTAACTGATAGGACCATACTGCCCTCTGCAGGTTGATAACTGACAGACCTATCCATACTGCCTTCTACAGGGTGCCACCTGACAAGCTCAAACTATCCACCTTGATGCTACCAGCTAACAGCCCCATACTGCCCGACACAAGTCATGAACTTCAGATCCACTGTCCTATACATACTGCCAGTTGACTGGCTCATCCTGTCCTCTGAAGAATCTCAGCAAGATTTTCTTTCTCTCTATTTTCCTGTTTTCCTTCTTCAATTTTGAGGATTTCTTTTCATTTTCATATTTGCTTTTGATTTATATCTATCTGATTTATTTTCTGCTTTATGTCTTTTGTTTAATATTTTCTATTTGCTTCTTTGCTTCCTTTATTTTCTCCCTTTTTTATACCAATGCTTCTACATTCAAAACAATCTATAAAGGAGGCTCCAATTCACCAACAGGACCCGACCTGCAAGAAAGCTAACACCAAGCCCTGAGGAGCTATAGGGAGTGTAATAATGGTGGAGCAACAACTGTCAAAAAAATACAGGCTGTTGTAAGTGCCCAATGGCTCAATAAATTTATCAAGTAGCTGTGTCATACAAATCAACAAGGCCCCAGGGTTAGATTCCTGGTCTGTCCAAACTTAAGATGATATCAGCTTGGATGGAACATAGGAACAGGAGTAGGCCTTTGAGCCTGTTCCATCATTCAATTAGATCATGGCTGATCTGTATCTTAACTCCATCTACCTGCCTGGGTTTCGTAACCCTTAATACCCTTGCCTAACAAAATTTTCAATTGACCTAGCCTCAAAAGTTTTTTGGGGAAGAGAGTTCCAGATTTCCACTTGCCTTTGTTTGAGGAAGTGCTTTCTGACATCACCCGTGAACAGCCTAGCTCTAATTTTAAGGTTATCCCCCTTGTTCTGGACTCCCCCACCAGAGGATATATTTTCTCTATATGCCCTATCAACTCCAATGGCAATGGGGTTGCTAGGATTGGCCTTATTATCACTGGTTTACAGTGAGGAAAAATTGGTCAGGGCTCCTGTTCCCGATTGCTTTCTCATGACCCCTGGCAATTGCTGGGTCAGGACAAGATCAGGCTTGATGTAATTCCTTGTTTTTGTTCCAGTCAAACAGCCTACTAACATTTACTGCCAAGGCTCATACATGAATAATGGTTTTTGCTTATGGTACCAGAGGCTCACTGGCACCTGTAAAATAGTGAAAAATAAAAGGAGGATTCCAGCAGTGCTATATCACAGAGGGGTGTGTAGGGAGATGAGGGAATTGAGGGATGTACACATACACGTTTTGTGCATGCACATAAGCTTTGTTTGTTGAATCCCAACATTTGGAAAAACAAACAACTTCTGGAACTCTCCCCCAAAAAACTGTTGCGGATATGGTCAATTGAAAATGTACAATCTTCACAATTACTAGATGGCCATCTATTAAATGTTTAAAGGCATAACGACAAAGATTAAAAGGGAAGAAACACAACACACCTTCAGTAAAGGCCTCCTGAACCAGATTCATTTTTTTCCAAACAAAATTCCCCCAATTTGCCTCACCCAATAGAACAGGTGCACACAACCAGAGTTCTAGGGGGTCATTTTCAACTTTGCTCCCTAGGCGGTAACCTGGCAGAGTGGATTGTCCACCCGTTTCAGAACGAAAATTGGGCGGGTTCCACAACGGGTTTACCTCCCAGGTGGCAGGGTTGAAAATTATCCCCATAATCTTTTAGTTCATTATTGGTCTCAAAAGGTATTAGATACTATTTGTGAATAGATACTCTTCGACTGGTGTTTAAATGCAGGGAGCAGTGGCATGGGACCTGACTGTGATTGAATCCAGTTTTAGGAATCCCTGCTGCAGGTCAGGACAGGTTCGATCTTCAAGGCTCTCAGGTAGAGCAAGCATTAGAGGCCTCCCAGGAATGTCATTCTAAGAACACAATACAGAAATCAGAATTTAAAGGGGAACTGTCTTCCTGAAAAAGGTATTTGGCAAATGTATTTTATTTGAGCAGAACCAAAAGAGTTGTGCACCATTTTGATCCTGACGGTATATAGATTGATGCATTTTATCCGGCCTTGTCTTTGCAAATAAACAAAGAAAAATGGTGTCCCTTTAATGTTTCTTTTTTAAAATGTTTGTTTTTGGCATGTAGGCGATGCTGGCAAGGCCACATTTATTGCCCACCCCTAGCTATCCTGAGAAAGTGGTGCTGTGTCACCTTCTTGAAGTGCTGCAGTCCTTGGAGTAATGGTGCTCCGACAATGGTGTTAGGTAGGGAATTCCAGGATATTGACCTGATGACGATGAAGGAATGGTCGTATATGCCCATTCTATGCCCATTGGGACACTGAGACCAATTTCAGAGCCCTACTGCAGCCCAAGCAGTTAACTCAGCATATGCTTGGCACCAAATCTGGGAAATTTCCTGATCTGCACGGCTCAGCTCCTCGCTGGATAAACTCACTGACCTATCAGGTGACCCTGGGAAGACCATCTCTAAAATACATTTGAGATAATTATGCTAATATCATGTTTACGCTTTGATTAAATAGAAAGATCCCAAAGGTAGTAAACATTGACTGTTCTCACCCTCGTACTCACACTCCCAGGTTGTTTTTGGTATAGATTCGTTATCTGAGTTAGAGGAGGGAGGAGGTGGAAGGTTAGGTGCCACACTGCACACGACTGTTGCCCTGCATTTGCTGTTCACCGGGTTGAACGTGTTGAGGTCTGGATATCCCTGTGATCCGAATCCTTGGTAAGAATCTCGGTCTAAGTCGTACGTGGACCCCTTGAGAATGTTGAGTGGGATGAGCGCAGATGAATGTGAATCACAGCAACTATTCTTTATGGTTTCACCCTTTGACAGCTCGTTACTGCCCAGAACGGTTAGGGAGGATTGCTTCTTGTTTTTGCACTTAAACTTACGGAAGATGACGAACAGTGCAACTAAAATGCAGACCACCAGCACCGCTACTGCTATTTCGATAATTTCATAGTGGCTGATGACTATCGGAGAGCTCTGCAAGAGTCCCTTCGACCATGTCTCACATAATATACCAGTGTATCCAGGCACACAGCTGCAGTTAAAGGAACCATGGAAGTTCTCACAGCTACCATTGTTCCGGCAAGGCTGCTTCAGACATTCATTGAAATCCTCTTCGCACCTGGGAAATCAAAAACAAACTGCCGTTAGAAGCAGTAATGGGGGGGCCCTCCCCTCCCAATGGTTCAGAGTCAGAATCACCCATGTCCGTGCTGTTGAAAGTATGCCTGTATGGGTGTCATGTGAGGACAGGATGATCACGGCTATGATGTCTTCCTCAGTTCAATAGAAACATTAACAGCAAAACCCATTAGAGAACAGCACCAAAGCCACTTCTGAATGGGGTCATTTCCAAATAATCCTGATTTATAAGACATGTGAATAGGCGACAAAGGCAATCATATTTCACAGTGACAAAGGGCAACGCAAAGACCTTCAATTGATTTTCTTGAGTTATGAAGGTACTTATTAAAGGAAAGGAACATCTAGGAGCAGTGTTTTCTGTTTAGAGAATTCCTCCATCTTTACAAAGAGGGAACTGTGTGACCATGCATTTCAATGGTGGCTGCATTTTAATGGTGGTTGACATTTCAGGCTGGCATGAGAGCTGATCTGGAGCCACTCAAACCTGAAAGTAAACACTACTGGATGGGTAATGCTACACACTCAGCTCTTTACAATGTGGAGATCTTTACAATGTTGGGCAGCTTCTGATTGGCACCCAGACCAGTTGCTCCAAGGATACACAGGTCCCTTCCCATAACTGGTGTCATTGGAGTACCTCTGGAGGGAAGGAGATTGAAAATAACGGATCTCCATGAGGCAAATATTACAACATTATATACGAGTGTGTTTTATTATATAACATTTTTAATATATTATAGATATTTTCATATGGATATGGGGAACAAGTTTGAACAGAAGGTGCCAAACCTAGTCTTTTTATTTTTAAATTTGTATCTTCAATTGAAAAATTACTTCAAGTTTCACCATAATTGAAAGGATGAAACTATCAGGAAAAATTGAGCAGGCTGGGACTCTTTTCTCTGGAAAAGAGAAGACTAAGAAGAGACCTGATAGAGGTCTATAAAATTATGAAGTTGTTCGATAGGACGGACATGTAGAAACTGCTTCCACTTGTGGGTGAGTCCAGAACAAGGGGACATAATTGTAAGGTAGTCACCAACAGATCAAATAAAGAATCTAGGAGGAATTTCTTTACACAGAGAGTGCTGAGGATGTGGAGCTCACTGCCACATTGAATGGTTGAAGCAGATAGCAATGATACAGTTAAGTGGAAGCTTAATGCATACATGAGGGAGAAGGGAATAGAGGGATACAGGGGCATGGTGGAAAGAGGTAATTAGAGTGGGAGGAAACCTGTGTGGAGTATGAACATAGTGTGGCATAGACCAGTTGGACCAAATGGCCTGTTTCTGTGCTGTAGGTTCTATGGGCTCGATTTTGAAATGGTGGCGGGTTGGCGGGGGGGGGGGGGGGGGGGAGGAGAGGGGGGAGTGGCTGTGAAGGTGCGCGTGGCAAACCCACCATGAACAAAACTTACCGTTTCTGATGCAATCAGACGATGATTGATAATGATTAACGTCCTCTCCGGGTTTCGCGCCAGGAGCTGCAACGCGAGGTGGGGGGTGGGCGCGAGAGAGAGCGAGATGCATCCGGCTCTGGAATGGAAGATCGCGGGGGGGGGGGGGGGGGAATGGAAGATCTGGCACTGGACTGGAAGACCGGGGTGGGGGGTGGAGGGGGGAAGATCGGGGGGAGAGGGATAGATTGGGGGGGAAGGGGAAGATCAGGGGGGAGAGGGATAGATCGGGGGCAGAAAGGGGAAGATCGGGGTGAGAAGGGAAGATTGGGAGAAGATCGGTGGCACAGCGGTGGGGGGCGTGAAGAGGGGGACATCGGAGCAGAAGACATCGGACATCGGAGCAGGTTTCAATGGTAGATTCATTTAGTGTTTTCACTTCCTTTCATGGTTTTTTATTTAATTTATTTAGTTTCATTTTGCCTGATCTGGCAAATCAGAAGCAGTGGGTAAGCCGCCCAGGTGAGTTAAAAATCTTTCTAAGTATTTAATCTGTCACAGGTTAAGTGCCTTAAGTACCTCAATGAGGTACATTTGGCTCTTTAACTGTCATCCTGCCGACTTCTGTTTTCGGGTTGCCCGTGCGCACACAGTTTCCCTGGGAAACTTGGAGGTTGGTGGGTTGGAGCCGGCTTCCGAACCTGGACGGGATTTCTGCGATTTTCGGAGCCCCCCTGCCCGCATTGTACCCGCAATTGCCTCCTAAAATCATCCCCTATGTAATTCTAGCAGGCTGTTCAGGTGCACAGGGATCTAGATAGCTTTGGAAGTTGGGTTGAAAAATTCAATGTAAAACAGTTCAAAGTGATGAGACTACCAAAGCAGATTAAACATTGAACTACAAAACTAAATTATGTTAGTCTACAGGATATAGCACATGAAAAGAATTTGGGGGTATGGACTGATCAGATATAACTATTTCACACAGAGGATGATGAATGTTTGGAATGATTGAGGCTGATAGCACCAGTAATTTTAAGTGGGAGTTAGACAGGCATTTGGTATGTTAATCAGTTGAGGGATATACAAAGAGAACTCTGTATTCTGAAATTTGGTGTTATGTTTCAAGCAATAAAGCAACATGTCACCACAGATAGAAATGCAACCTGAACCTAGCCGATGTGTGACTTGTACTTGGGTCCACTACAGTTTATGATCCTTCTCATTGTTAATAAGGAATTGGAAGGAGCAGGTTTAGGGAATT
This sequence comes from Heptranchias perlo, assembly GCF_035084215.1. Lineage (NCBI taxonomy): Eukaryota > Metazoa > Chordata > Chondrichthyes > Hexanchiformes > Hexanchidae > Heptranchias > Heptranchias perlo. Next base: position 18,020,913 of record NC_090338.1, read on the forward strand.
GTGCCCAGGTACTGTTCTTTACCTTGGTCCTGAATATTCCTTTGTGCAGTTGCAGGTGTAGCCACTCCTTTGTGGGATGCAGGACCCACTATATAAACAGGGCTGTGAGAGGCAGGGATGATCGATTAGTTCACAATGCACACCAAGGATGTTCTTTGGACACTTGCAAAAATATCCTGGATTAAAGACATGAAAAGAATAATATTTATCTATTCATACAATAACCTGCCATAGTAGCTGTTTCCCCTTCTTTTTCTGTGCCAATTTTCTCCCATCCTTCCCCTCAAAGGTTTTGACTTCCACTAGGATATGGATCCAAAGGCATCACCCAAGCAACCATTCTCCATAGGTGAGTCTAGAAAATGAATGTCAGCAGTTGATTCAACTGGGACAGGGGTTTATTACTCACTGGATAAACTCGCTTAACTATCAGGTGAGCTTAAGAGTTGACCTTTAACTCTACTGCAGCCAGGGTAAAATGCTCGCCCAAAGGTTTTGCTTGTGTCTTTTTCTGATGTGCTCATTACTCACCTCCAGATGGAATTTCAGTGCACGTGCCCCCATTTTGACATGGTGCATTCGAACATACTTCAATCGGGGGACAACAGGCTTCGATTCCTACAGACGTTTCAACTACAACATACGGCTCACTTGTTTCATCATTTTTTGTGATGTCATCACTCTGGAATCTAATGGAGCCAAGGCAGCCTTTGAACCCCCTGATTACTTGTCTGTGATTATTGAGTCCCAAGTTGTCCTCTTGAACTTTACCACCGAAGAACACAAAACCATTTCTCCGACATGTCTCCGACAGTGCGACAGAGGCTATGTGCATTGTGTCCAGGACCAGCTTTGCAGATATCTCGGTTACCTCAACTACAACTGAATGCCACACCCCATTGTTGACTGGTATGTTGTTCACTGACAAGACCCTACTCTTTCCATCACAGACATAAGTGAACATCAGATCTCCATTGGTAATCTGTAAAACATAATCAGAAGAGAGATTTAAAAAGGTGTTCCTGCCACAGTACACTCTACAAGATTTCTGGAAATAATGGTTCCGTGCATTCCTTTTTTTGTTAAAGTAGTACCTTCTATGCAGCCTCATCACCCTCTTCCCATTCTATCGCCTGATTTCCAGTCTCATCAGTTCCTCTCTGGTTTCAGCAGAGTTGCTCCTTCTACCATCTCCTTTCTCACCATTTTTGCTCTACCCTCTTTCACTCTCTTCAGTATATTGGCATCTTCCTGCCCATCAGTCCTCCCCTCAGGTATCTACAACAGTCGTCCTCCCACTGGTCTTGCATCCTTCATTACCTTCTTCCTCCTTGGTCTTGTTCGTTTCCCTGATCCCAGTGGCCCTTCCTGTTCAATCTTCTCAGTTTCCCTCCAATCTCATTTGATCCGCCTCCCCAGTCACACGCTTAAGCTTCTTGACAGTGTTCATTTTGTCGACAATAACTACACTGATAGGGCCAGGGTTCTCAGGCACCCAATAACACAATTATTGATTATTATGTTTTATGCGGCCAAATGTAACAAGGCTTAATTTTAGAATAAGAAAAGCAGACAGCCTGCCATTTGATGATTTATAACCAACAATGAGTTGGTTAACAATGAGTAACCATCCAATATCCAAGGGTGCCACTCGGCCTGTGAAAGATGCTGTACCACTAAACTAACACAAACTTTACTAGGCCTTGTATCTGGGAAAGACTTCAGTTGCTGCTTTGTGTATATGTGCAGGGATTGTTGCAACAATCGTAAGCATTAAGGCCCAGAGCTTTGCCCTATAGTAATCTAAAAAATATAACAAAAATATTATAAATAATCTGATTGCTATTCTCTATATACTGAACAGGATTCAGTATTTATGGTTACAGAGAGTCAATGGGCTGCTGCTGAAGACCCGTACCTTCAACTGATGGAACCATTGTTCTATGAAATAATGTGTTTGTCTATGCTGTGGTCAGGGTGGTGGCAATACACTCACATAGGTTGCGGTTAGTTGTGCTGTTCACGATGCTGCTTGTGAGGATTTGCTCTTACCTATTGTCCACTTAGCAAAGCCTCAAACCTAAACTTATCAGTTGCTCAATGACCACCTAATGACTATCCTCTTCAGGAGGGTGTGCTAAGTGTGAAAAGCAGAGCCTTGGCCGATTGTAAACTCTCAGGAGTCCAGATGGCTCTAAGATCACACATCCGTTGATGAATGTTGGAATTGAGTTAGACCAGTGTGATAGACTCGGTAATCTGACATGTGAGCCAGGCAGGTCTGCAGTATTCCAGGGCACTGTTGATAAATGACCAGTCAGCCTAGCTCATCAATGGGACCTGGAGGGGTAGACGTCACCAGGGGTTAAGATTCTTCTAATGTGGCTCTAGATAACCATGCAAGCCACTATCGCAACAGGGTAGGGTAGGGTAGGCCTGGCTGAACAAGTAGCAACAAGCCCAACATTGCTCCATGTGTGTAAGCTGCATGGCCTTTAGCTGGTTAAATTTAAGCAGTTTCCCTGCACATACACACATGTGGGGGGTGGGGGGGTCTCTATGCTTTCACTCTTGCCAACTTGCACCTAAGTTCTATAGGATTAGGTAAGATGAGCATCTATTAGACACCGAACTAGCCAAAAGCAAAACTCCTTATTTTGTCACAAAAAAATCTACAATTCAACTTTATTGTTTGTCTGGCCTAATGTTTAAATGGTCATTGAATCCTAAGGAGATTGATTTGGTTGTGCTTTTACCTCTAGACGACTGGAGTCAGTTCCATTGGTGTATATCACTACTGCCTCTGACTGGAGAGTCAGCATTCGGAAATAGATCGCTGTCTTCACTGGATGTTCTTCATCCACATAACGATACTTCATGTAGCTGTCACCAGTGAATCTCAGAGAAGAATCTGAAATATTAAAAACCTCTTGATGCATTTTCAGCTGACACTGTTTTTGGTAGGTAAAATAACGTCATATCCGATAGCCACAACTATAGAATGCTTATGTCACTGGAATAGTAATCCAGAGACCTGGACCAACAATCCAGAGAATGTGACTTCAAATCACACCATGGCAGTTTAAGAATTTGAATTCAGTTAAAAAAAAATCTGGAAATTAACTCTGGTAATAGTAAAAATGACCATGAAGCTGTCAGATTGTCTTAAAAATCCCAACTGGTTCACTGATGCCCTTTAGGGAAGGAAACCTGCCGTCTTTACATGGTCTGGCCTATATGTGACTCCAGGCCCACAGCAACATGGTTGACTCTTAACTGCCCTCTGAAGTTTCCTAACAATCCTTTCAGTTGTATCAATATGGATGGGCAATAAATGCCAGCTTTGCCAGCGACACCCACATCCTGAGAATGAATTGAAAAAAATACCTTGACAACTGCATTTCTTACTAATCTAATATCTTCTCCAATAAACTCCCAGTCAAAAAACTGAAATAAACTGACTCAATTAAATTCAGTACATGTGTTATCAGAAGGGCTTCAGCTTTCCTATTGACTCCAACAATTCAACTTAACTTGGGATTTTGAATCCTTTCACCAAAAGAAGTAAAGTGAGCTGCTGGTTATAGTTATGCCACAAAACAAATTCAGTAATGATAAAAGGAACTCCGTTACTTAGAATGGAGTCTGAGTATTCTGCGGAGAGTATGCCTCTATTTCGAGTCCTTTCCTTTCTTATTTTTAATTTCCAGTTCCCTGTATGGAGCATCAAAGTCTGTTTTGTCAGTAATTCCTGTGCCTGGACCCTTGTACAGGACAATAGAATTGGTGTATTCCAACCTGGAATTACGACGTCTTTTGAAGGGGGTTGTTTTCATGTTGGGGAATTTCGCAGTTCACAGTTTCTGGGCCAGCCTGTACTGTATAACAGTGACACGATGGTGACCTAGATGGAATCCATACTACAATCTTGTTCAGAATAAAAGTTCCCACTGGTTTTATAACCAATATTTACTTTATTATCTACATATGCATAATATGATAATGTTATAATGTACTCGATGATGGTGCTACATATTGCACTGTCTGGGCAGGAGTCTGGGCGCAGGTAGTAATAGATGCTTTCTTGCACCCAAGAAATCTAAAAGCCAATTTATACTGATATACTCTACTGAAGGCAAGCTTGATAATAATTGGATTTCTACATCTTACTATTTGACAACATTTAGTTATCATAGATTAAACCATCAAAATCTGTTTATTTTATGGGTTCATTTATTCTGAAAAAATTATTTGGAATTTCTCAGCTTGTAATTCATCACTAAGTGATGGAGAGCGGCATTGACTGACTAAAGGGAGGTTTCTATTCACTCAGCACTGATCTGTGAATAACTTTCAGGGACTCTGGTACTCAAACTATTGGAATAATGCAAATTGCTTAAGGTTTTGGGACTGAATTTAATTTGGAACTCACTCCCCAAACAACACTCCTTAAAGCTTATTTTTTTAGCCAACAGAAAATTCTATTAAAACTTGCTAACAGACGAGTAAGTTATTCCAAAAATTACAGGCCATTAATATACAGTTTAATTAATAAGAGGTAAAACTCTAATATTCTATGATTCTATGATTCTTTCTGCAGCATAGGACAAATAGAAGCACTAATAAATACTTCTTAATATTTATGTTATTTTACTCTTATTTCTTGCAGCACTGAATGAATATGTTCTTGAAAACTTTTTTACCCAGAGAGTGGTTAGAATGTGGAACTCGCTACCACAAGGAGTAATTGAGGCGAATAGCATAGATGCATTTAAGGGGAAGCTAGATAAGCACGTGAGGGAGAAAGGAATAGAACGTTTTGCTGATAGGGGTAGATGAAGTACGGAGGGAGAAGGCTCGTATGGAGCATAAACACCTAAATGGGCCAATTGGGCCGAATGACGTGTTTCTGTGCTGCACATTCTATGTAATTCTATGTTCAAAAATGTTAGGGTTTATTGACTGCTTTCCATGTCTGGGCAGCTGCTGAAATTAAGGTATTTGCAATGTGACTGCACCACTTTGAACATTACATTGTTGGTTTGTGAATTGCCTGGACAAAATTGGATCCATTAATGTGATAATGACTTTGACTGGCTGATTGAACATCAGTAAATTCATTTATTGGCCCAACAATGTTCCATGGGTGCCTTGACTGAATAGTTATTGGATAGCACAGCCTGATGACTCCAGATAGGTGCAGCTTCTGACCAATGATCACGTCAGCTCATTGAAGCTAACAAAACTATTTAGAGCATCAGCAAAACTCTAACCTGGATTGTTTATTTAGCTTAGGTGAAGTTTCAGGCATTCTAAATCATAAGCAGGTAAACATGGAATGAGAACTCTGTTCTTAACTGTTCGTCAACCGAAAGAGATGAGGAGAATTTTTTTTACACAGCGAGTTGCTAATATCTGGAATGCACTGCCTGAAAGCAGATTCAATAGTAACTTTCGAAAAGGGAATTGGATATAAACTTGAAAAGGAAAAAATTGCATGGCTATGGGGAAAGAGCAGGGGAGTGAGACTAATTGGATAGCCCTTTCAAAGAGCTGCCACGGGAACAGATGGGCTGAATGGCCTCCTTCTGCGCTGTATAATTCGATGATTCTATATTGAAACAATACAACTCTGAACTGGAAAGCAGTTACATACTTTGACTGAAGCTCGAGTTGATCCTGTAAATCTTTTGCTTTAAGCCTGTCTGTCAGTATCTGGATTCCTAGCATGATAACACAAGGGGTGCTGGGTGGGCACATTTTCTGTTGGTTAAAGTGAGCAGGTTGTTTCTTTGTTTTCAAGTGTTTTGATGATTGGCTACCACAAGACTGCCCCAGGATGAACATGAGAAAAAGAGAACCCACAAGACTGTAATTATATATTGGATATCGCTCATTAGACCAATGCAGGGTGAGCATGAGATACAGATAGAGAGCCTGCGAAAATGCCTTGAGCCATCAAGATTTCTCCAGGGTAAGCATGAAACAGTTGGAGCATTCGGGTTGATTATGTGTTGGATAACACCAATTAGATTTGTTACATTGTATTGGAGTGAGTGTAAAATGGGCAAATCTTATTAAACTCCTCCATAGTGAGCATATGGGGAGACCAAAACTAGGGGCCATAAATATAAGATAGTCGCCAATAAATCCAATAGGAAATTCAGGAGAAACTTTTTTACCCAAAGAGTGGTAAGAATGTGGAATCGCTACCACATGGAGTAGCTGAGGTGAATAGCATAGATGCATTTAAGGGGAAGTTAGATAAGCACACGAGGGAAAAAGGAAGAGAAGGTCATATTTATAGGATTAAATGAAGTAGGGAGGGATGAAGCTTGTGGAGCATAAACGCCGGCATAGACCAGTTGGGCCGAATGGCCTGTTTCTATGCTGTAAATTCTATGCAATGTATTGGGAGAAACTTTTGCAGGACGAGCAAGCAGTTTATGCAACAACATGTTACATTTCTATAGCGTTCATTATGTATAAAAAGATATCTCTTACAGGGTGGCGGATAGTGACTAGTGTACGAACTGATAAAGGTGGCAGGATGGAGAGGGTGGGGGAAGAGGGTTGGTGGGGGTAAAACCACAGTTGGAAAGGAGGGTCTTAAGGAGGTTTCCGAAGTCAGGGAGTAAGGTGGCAAGGTAGATGGAGGGATGTCCAGAGATAGGTGCAATGTGGCTGAAGCAGCAGCAACTGATGACGGAGTGGAGGGAGCAAGAAACAAGAAATAAGCCAGTGTTGAAGGACCGGAGGGTGTGTGCAGGAACAGAGAGCTGGAGGAGGTCACGGAGGTAGGGAGAGACAAGACCATGGAGGAATTTGAAGATGAGGACAAGAATCTTAGTTGATTCTACAGATCGCGGGAAAGAGGTGAGATGCAGGTGTTATTATGGAGATGTGCACATCGCTTGTTTAGATATGCTACATAGCACAGATGGGACTGCGATAGATTGAATTGCACTGCACAGTATGTAAAGGCATTACATTAACCTGCCGATAAGATTAAGTATAAATCGCTGATGAAAACTATTTTCAAAGAACAATTGTGTATGCACCTCTTTACTTGTTGAGTGACAATTAAATTCATTTTAATGCCTGTATAAATCATGTTAGCTATATTTTAAGCTGTTTCTTTTTCCTTTTGGGGCTCACATGATGTTCAGTGGGTAAATACACTGCCTGGTATTGAACGGAGTGATTCAGAAGTCCCAGATTCAGTTCTTGGGGCAGGCTGAGTCAGCTCTGGTATGAGTATAAGTCCTGTAATTGGCCTCAGAATCTGGGATATGGATGGGAAAAATCAATAGAATTTCTTGCTACTAATCACCATATTGCTACTAATCACCCTAGCTACAAGGTACGTGTGTACATGGCTATCAGGTGAGGAGAGGATCAGGCTCAACCATGATGCCTCCCCTGGTGGAATATCCTCCTGCCATTCACCGTCTGGGCTCATGCATGAAGAATCGCACTTGAGCGCGGTAACGGAGGGCTACCTGTACCTTAGCACAAGTCACCATCCAAAGCAAGAACGAATGAACAAACTTGCATTTATACAACACCTTTCACAACCTCAAGACATCCCAAGGTGCTTAACAGCCAATTAAGTACTTTTTGAATTGTAATGTTGGCAAGCATGGCAGCCAATTTGCACAAGGTTCCACAAACAGCAAAGATAAATGGCTCGGTAATCTGTTTCCGTGACGTTGGTCAAGGGATTAATATCAGTCTGAACATTGGGAGAAGTCTCTCAGTATTGCACTGAAGTGTCAGCTTAGATTTTATGCTCAAGCCTATGGAGTGGGGCCTGAACCCACAACCTTCTGACTCAGAGGCGAGAGTGCTACCACTGAGCCAAGGCTGGCACGTCCAGAAGAAGATAACACTTTGATTTAATGATCGTACAATGAAATCTTACCATTACATGAGCAGGCCTGATAGTGACGGTACCGGGGAACAATGAAGCTGAGAATAGCGGTGGTGTATGTTAATACAGTTCCCATGTCCAATTGAAATTTTCCTTGGCAGTGCTGTTGGGGACAGTTGTGATCGGAACAGCGGTGAACCACCCTCTCTATCCGAATTTCATCCCACTTCTCCAAGCCCACAGCAGAGGAGGTGAGCTCCTGCTGCAGAACGTCGGGTTTGTAAAAGGAGTCTTCTGATTGCTTTACGACCAGGAGCACATCTAAGTTTGGAGAGCCTTGCGCTGGCTGCATGCTGATGATCTCAATGCATGTCTTGTTAACCTGGAGGAGATTTGCTAGGGATCTCTGAAAGTTCCGCCAATGGTCGCTGATGAACTTCTCTGGCGTAACCTGCACCAACTCCACCAGGACAGCGTGGTCGAGTGTGCTCGGCGTCACACGCGTGACGTGCACTTCTGCATCCACCGTGGTGATGAATTTTCGGTCGGTGACGCTGACGTTGAACAGGTAGTGTCCTGCTTCTAAGGCGCGTTGTGCCAACACTTTGCCATCTGCGCCGCCAACGGAAAACACACCGTCCGTGGTAAACCCCGGGACTGTGCTGTACGTAAGAGTGTCGTGAAGGTCAAGGTCCGTTGCGTGGATTTTTCCAACGAATCCTCCAGGGAACTTGCTATTGGACGTAACAATGAAGACTTGCAGTGGAAGCACAGATGGCGGGTACCGACTTTCCTTGATCACTCGAATGTTTATAAAAGATGAAGATGACAAAGATGGCCAACCGCTGTCTGTGACCTGAAGAAAGCAAAATAAAAATCTCACTGTGTCACTTCTCGCTACCTTTTCTTTGTTGAAGTTATTTCAGACAGGATTTAGTGAGAAAACATACTGGATAACAGTTCTGGATGTGTGCCAATACGAGACAGTGCCCGAGTCTTTGAGATGTTCATGTGCTAAACGAGCAGAAGTATCTAATATCACACCTTTTATCCTCTCCCATTCACAGTGCCTCAGCCTGTAGAAGTTTAGTTATATGGATTATTAGAAGTATCAACCAAAGTCTTCTTATACTTGCTACTGAAACAAGATGTCTGGAGAAGTTCATATCTTCAGTGTATGGGAAATTGTGCGCTCTAATGAGATCATTCTATATGCAAAGAATTAGGGTAGTTGTTAAGTAGGAAGGCACATCAATAGTGACATTGTTTGCTAGTGTTGTAACAGTGCCAGTTTAGGATTTGCCTGAACAGGTAGGAGGTATGCTGCTCACTGCAGCAGGGATAATCTTCAAATGTACCTTGGAGGATCTGATGGTGTAGGTGATTAGTACTGCCAGAAATAGAGATGTATTGATGTTGACCTATGTTTATTCATCACCAGCAGCGTCAGACCATGAGGGTAAATCATACAAACCCACCATTCTTAAATGCTGATATGATGAATTGGCACCAAACCTCATGCACCTATAGTTCCTTTTTACTAAACAGTCAGTGCTGTGGGAGTGGATTATGAGGAGCGCAAGATGTTTTAGAAAATGTACCTGAACCTGCAGAATGTATTGATCCCTCACTTTCTGATGAAGGCGAGTCTGTGTTTTCAGCAGTCCCTGTTGGTCGATTTGAAAGTTGTTCCCCTCGTTGCCGGCTGCAATCGTGAAAAGGAATGGTGGCCCATTGGAGGCAGAGTCCCGGTCTATTACCAACAGTTGCAAGACACTCGAGCCGATTGGCTCATTCTCCTGAGAAGGGAAAAGCTGCTTTTAGTCCCTAAAACTTTGCACAGCGAGGTACTGACTGTGTGGATTATTAATCCACTGTTGTTTTACTAGTGATCACATTATCACTCATTTAAAGGGAACAGATGGAGTGTTTGTAACAAATGTGGCCCAATTTGGCCCACTCTCAATTCACCAGAAAATTAGGAACGCAATCAATTGGGTGTGCTGGCCTCTGCATCTGATTCTCTGACCTGTGCTCCCATTGAGAAAGTCTGATCGTAGTACCTGGTTCATTGTGAGCTCTCCTCAGCTTACAATTGTGTTTCTGAGTTCTCTTCCTGGTTGAGTGCAAATAATTCGCCACATCCATCTTACCAATTCCCTTCCCTTTTGATCTTGCTTCCCTATTTAACTTCCATTAAAAGAATGATACTTCAATTCTATTTTCTTTCCTGTACACATCAGCTGTGAATCTACAGCTGTTAAATTTGGTGCCCAGATCCCTATCGGCAGACCCTCTGTGTGAGAAGTTCAAACTGAAAATCAGTGTTGAAAAATCCAAAATGTCTGTGACAGCTTGGAGCAAAATTTACCTCTGACCTTTTGCTGCTGTCCATGAGAAGAGATGTTAGGCTCTGCCCAAGAGGACTTGAATTCAACCTGGTTGACATCCTTTAGGTGAAGATCAATAATGGTAAAATATGTCTTTATCACTACCTGAACTGATCACCTTAGCTCCATGACAATCTGTGTGACAGCAAGAAAACTCAACTTCCTATGCTAGCCCATCTTTAAAATGTCTGTGGAAAGCTAAATTGTACCTAACATTTGCTGGGTCACATAACACAATTCTTCATGGTTGTATTCTACAATATTACCCCTGTGCTCACTGACCTATATTGGCTCCCGGTCCTGCAATGCCAATTTTAAAATTCACATCGTTTCCAAATCCTTCCATGGCCTCGCCCCTCCCCATCTTTGTAACCTCTTCCAGCCCTATAATCCTCCAAGAACTCTGCATTCCTCCAATTCCGGCCTCTTGCGCATCCCCGATTTTCAACGCTTCACCATTGGCAGTCGTACCTTCAGCTGCCCAGGCCCTAAGCTCTGGAATTCTCTCCCTAAATCTTTCAACCTCTCTAATTCTCTCTCCTTCTTTAAGACACTCCTTAAAACCTACCTCTTTGATCAAACTTTTGGTCACCTGCCCTAATATCTCCTTCTGCGGCTCGGTGTCAAATTTAGTCCGATTACGCTCCTGTGAAGCACCTTGGAATGTTTTACTATGTTAAAGGTGCTATATAAATGCAAGTTGTTATTGTTATTAGTATTCTGTTTGCAATAAAACACTTATGTACAACCTTCTGCAAGATTACTGCTCTGATCCATTCACACCTACCTGAATAACCACGCTGTAGTTGAACTGAAAGAACATAGGCGGATTGTCGTTCACATCTAAAACCTGGAGGCTTACAGCAGTGTCACTGAATAGTGGAGGCACACCATTGTCCATAGCCCGGACTACTAAGGAGTAACTGGGTACCTGGAGAAGAGACACAGTGTGTGTCACGGGACTTACTACAAATATAAAAAGGTAACTTTAAAATACTTATATTGCTTTACTACCATTCTGCACATGTTACAGCAAATATATAGAATTACATAGAATGTACAGCACTGAAACAGGCCATTGGGCCCAACAGGTCCATGCAGGTGTATATGCTCCACATGAGCCTCCTCCCACCCCTCTTCATCTAACCCTATTAGCGTAACCTTCTAGATACTGTTATACAAAAAGAATCCTTTGAGTTTCACTGGGTGAATGCACTCTGCGGTGTGGTAATGTATCATCTAGATATAGAAAGGTCCTAAGTTTTATTTTAGTCTGTTCTGAGTGAGCTGAGATGACAGTTGGGGAGGGGGCAGGCGCTAGAATTGGCCTCAGTGACCCTGGGCTAGGGAGGGGGGAGAAAAATTACCCAGGGTTCCCACTCCTGATCCCTATCTGTTGACTACTGTTGGAAAGTGCTCATGAACAGACAGTGGGCCAGAAGCAAACTGAGCTAGTCCTTGATATTCCCAGCAGTCAAATAGCCTGTCAGCCCTCACTTCCTAGGCTCACATATGAAGCATGTGGCAGAGGCCTGCCAGTAATAAAACCCCAGCATAAGAGTCCTTTGAATTAAACATTAGTAAACTCTCCTTATGAAGAACCTATATATATATTTCTTCCGAAAGTGTGCAAACATCTGCTGCTATAATGACTGCAGAAGCTACAACCTTAAGACCACAATCGTTTCCCATGAAATTAACAAATTCAGGGTGCCTTCAACAAGGACTTGAGCAAAATGTCCTGGTGCATGGGGCTGTCTGCCAAATCAGCCTATTCTGAAGATACTTTTGATCCACATCATATTCTCAGGCAGCTTATAACAGACCCCAATTTTTGGCAACAGTAATTTGTAGCAATTTTCACGATGAAGGTTGCTCATGAACTGCGGAATTCTGGAAATGGCACTCAGCTGTGATTTTGTTGAATCACTGTGAACCTTTCAAATGAAGAAATAGTTACCACACCACAAATGATTGATTATGCAGGCTGCTCATTAAACATGATCTTAGAGACCTGAAATCCAGGAACTTCATTCCACTGTTACTGACGCAGTTGCCCAAAAAGGGGCCTCAATCATTTCTGTCTGGTTATTATTTGAATCCAGGTTCCAGAGGTAGAAGATGAGTTTTCTTATCCACTCTGCTACCCAGTGCCCCACAAGGACAATGATCTCACTCAGTATGTCACTCAATCATCCCTGACAGGACAGTGCCATCTGACCTCCTGGAAAGGACAACAGTTTATCGACTGTACCTTCCAGTCCTTCTGTCACAGACTTTCTATTTACCTCTTCCCTGTCAAGGTGTTGCGATACCAAAATTTCCCCATTCTTTGAGTTTATAGTAAAATGCTGGTTAGGATCTCCGTTCATTATTGAATAATGGATCAGGTTGTTCTGGGGCCCATCTCTGTCGGCAGCTGTCACCTAAAGGAAACACGAGAGAGAGAACACGATCAGGGAGACATCCTGCCTCGTATTATTGAACTAATAAATGATAATGCAGAGCATTCAAATCTATAGTCTTAACAGCAGATTCTGTTTGAGATTCTAATTCTAACTCAGGCCAACTCAACATTCAATTGTAATGTTATTATTTCCGACGAGGGCCAGAGAGATTATTTTCATTCCAGAGTAGAGAGGTAACTTTAACAGATTTTGCAAGTGTCACCACCAGTACAATAGATTGACACTTAACCTCTGTGCAGTGAATAGACACAGAACATAGTTTTATGGGTTCCTAGTCAGATCTTACATTTCCACACTGTTTTAAGCTTGAGGCAGCTGGCGAGGAGGTGGTGTCTAGCTGATTTATCACCAGGATGAATTGTATAGCTATAGCTTATCACTGATATTTCCAACAGCAGTTCCTTTTTCACTTCCCATTCTGATTTCTATTTGGATCATAATGTAAAATTAAAATGTTTTTTTTTACTTACTTTAAGAACCAATTCCCCTAGTGGAGCATCCTCGCTGATTTCAGCACTGTGCACATTGTGGCTGAACTTGGGTGGGTTATCGTTAATGTCTGTGACATTGATGATCACCGTCGTACTGTCACTGAATAATGGTGTCCCTTTCCTGTTGCCTTCAACTGACAGATAATACTCCTGGCAGGATTCATAGTCTAGGCTCCCATTCACATACATGGCTCCTACATACAGGATTGAACATGGCTTTTACAAATGGATTAACTTCAATGGATTTCTTTATTGAAAAACTAAAATCTGTTTCAAGCCTATTCTCCTCTGTCCATCCATGATAAACAAAGAAAGAATTTGCACATAGAGAACCATTTCACATCTGTGGAATTTGCTGCCCCAGGAAGCTGTGGAAGCTACATCATTAGATAAATTTAAAACAGAAATAGACAGTTTCCTAGAAGTAAAGGGAATTAGGGGTTATGGGGAGCGGGCAGGAAATTGGACATGAAGCTGAGTTCGGATCGGTCAATGCCCTGTGGGTGGCGGAGAGGGCCCAGGGGCTATGTGGCCGGGTCCTGCTCCGACTTCTTGTGTTCTTTAGATTTGTGGTTGGGATCAGATCAGCCATGATCTTATTGAATGGCGGAGCAGGCTCGAGGGGCCGATTGGCCTACTCCTGCTCCAATTTCTTATGTTCTTATGTTCTTATCTCTCAGGCCTTCCGAAAACACTTCAGATACAATGAATTATATTGAAGTGCAGACATTAAACTATGTAAGTGAACATGGCAACCATTTTACACATGGTAAAATCTCACAAATAGCAATGAAATAAATGACCAGCTAATCTACTTTTGGAGACCGTGTGAAGGAAGAATATCTCCAGGACAACACAATGCTTTTCTTCAAATAGTGCTACTGGATTAACTTTAATACCTGAACAGGCAGACAGGGTATCAGTTTAACACCTCATCTGAAAGAAAGCACCTCTGACGATGCAGCAATCTCTCTTTACTTCACTGAAGTGTTAGCATAGAATACGTGCACAAGCCCTTCTTAAGTTTTGGATGACGGTATTCTACCCCAGCCAGCCCATGACAGTTTTATCATCCAATTTTACTATCTATAAGGGTTACCCATTGGCCATTTTTAAAATCAGCCATCACTGATGCAACAAGGACTTGCGTGTATTTTTTAATTGTGTGTTGGACACGCTGCATCTCAATAAGGCAAGAAGACCACTTATGGTTGATACAAGTGCTATTAGGGCTAGTTTGAATGCCACTCCAGCTCCTGGCTTCAAAGTATGTTCTGGCTCAAATGGAAATGGTGATAAGTGCTAGGAAAACAAGTTTCTGTCTAGTGTTGGCACTGGGTTCTGATACTGAATGTGAACTAAACTGAGATATTCCTCATGAAGCAGTGAACTGCTTCAGTATGTTTAAGTATCCCTGTGGTACAGTGATAACCACTTTATGCCCATATACCAGCCCATTCACTTGTGTGACACAATGCTCTCCTGTGTACCTGCCTACATTATAACAGTGCAAACTCTTTCTATATACCCAATTCCCCATGAGATAGGCAATCTCTCTCGTCTAGTGCATAACCACATATCCGTGAGCCCTTCATTTTTTGGTGTACCTTGGACATTAACAGGGACAAATAGCAAACCAACAGCAACCACCTGATATATTCCCAGCAAACCCTGTATCATTTAAACAGTTGCTTTCATAACAGAATAATAGGTTCAATTGTGAAGTAATAATATAATTCACAACACTGTTGGCTACATTATGACGATCATCAAATAGATTTTGAAACATGTCATTTTTACCTGTTTTGGAATCGATGCGAAACTTGCCATGCTCATTGCCATTCATGATGGTGTAAAGGATCTGTGCATTATTAGCGGCATCCCGTGTCAGTGCTGACACACTCAGTATCTGCAGCCCATTGCTCACATCCTCTGGGATGGTGGCGACATACTCCCTTTGTATGAAGACGGGGATGAACTCTTCAATGCCTATGACTGAGACTACCACGGTGACAAATGAAGAGAGTCTCTGTGGAAGACCGTGGTCCGTGGCCTGAACCATTAGGTTAAAAGCTTTCTGCTGCTCCTTGTGTAAAGACTTTGCCAGATATATGACGCCAGAGAGCTCGTCGATAGAGAAATGCTCATTTGCCGAGTCCACTAAGGAATATGTGACCTCCGAATTGAGACCTGTTGATGGAGAAAACAAAGTTAGAAAAGAACAAGCACGGCTATCCAGTCACAAAGTTTAAGCCAGGCAGGATATTGGAGAGCTAGGGAATCCCTCCTGTGTTGTGCACTCCATTCTAAACTGTAAAACCCCAGAAAGCAAACTACTTCTATGCAACTTCATACTGCAGGGGCAGGGAGCTCATCGAAAGACTTGAATCACTCTCACACCTTCATCCCATTCAGCAAATCCATCACATGTCTCCATTTAGGTATTGAACCTCACATATATCAACATACTCCAGAGGAGAGCAAACCCCTCCCCATATATACACACCCATCTCAGGGGAAAAGCCACCCATACATCTGCATACCGCGATGAAAGAACATTAAATCCTTTTTATCCTTTTCCTTTGGGGAAAGGGATAATGAACCCTTACCCTGCACAATCAATCATTCACTCACACCTTTCTATCCCATGGAATCTTCCCTGCAAATCCTGCAAAATATCAGATCTGGTAGAACATCCATTCTAAATATTGCAGTAAGATCTTTCTGGGAAATAACATCTTAACACACTCCAGTAACCCCAGAGGCCAAGTAGACATTGAAGAGCACTAGTGGTGGCAAATTGAGCTTGGTATCCAGTGCAATGGAACATATGCTTGGAATGAACCTCGGCTAAACACAAGTTTAGATTCTGCACAATCAACCTGGAATCCAGCATGGCTGAATGTGAAATCAGGGGTTTGGCATAGCTGAATACAAGCTTGGGATTCAGTGCAGCCTAAATGCGATTATGGTAACTCAGCTGAATGTAAAACAATAACAAAAAAAAATGATGGAAACACACAGCAGGTCAGTCAGTGGAGAGAAGATTAACGTTTCAGGTGCATTCCCTTCTTGAAAACAGAAAAATAAGAGGTGGACAGGCATATTAATGCAATCAGCAAAATGGGAGGGGGAAATTACATCTAAAGTATAACTGAGGAATCGTGAGTGGAACGATATAACAGATCATCTCAGATTCCTCTCTCTGTCTATATTGTGTGTGTATGTTATTAATATGCCTACCCATCTCTTATTTTTCTGTTTTCAAGAATGGAGCACACCTGAAACATCGGCTTGTCTGTTCTTTCCGCAGGTGCTGACCGATCTGCTGAGTGTTTCCAGCACTTTCTGTGCCGTTTCAGACTTCCAGCATCTACGGTACTTTGCTTTCTCCAGCTGAATACAATCTCTGTGCCCAGCGTAGCTAAACACTACCTTCAAATACTCTACAGCTGAATATCGTGCTGACTTACAAAACCAAAACCCACCAAGATCAGTCACTTTCTTTCACAATTCAGTCACTTTCTTCAAAGAGTGACTTGTAGTGAGGGGAGATCTGGGGCCCTTTAATTCAACACCAATACAACAGAAGCATCAGATGTACTGCCCAGATCTACAAGAAAAAAACCCACAACATACTATGACTGTTAGCAAAAATACCTACCAGCATCAGGATCCCTGGCATGGACAACCGCCACAGGGGTCTTAATAGTGGTGTTATCAAAGACAGATACTGCATACTGAGATGCGGAGAATTTGGGAGGGTTATCATTCACGTCCTGTAATACAATGCTGACATCTGCCTCACAAAATAGGCCGCTCCCATCAGATGCTTTTGCAACCATATTATACACAGCATGACTCTCACGATCCAAAGTGGCGAATGTCATCAGTTCCCCTGAGGCAGGGAATAGAAAAAGGAGTTAGGACAGTATAATCTGCCATTCAATTCTTTAGCAGCTCCCCTGATGAGTCAAGTGAGTTTATCTACTGAGTAGCTGAGCCATGCAGATCAGGAAGGTCCAAGGGTCAATCCCCTCCCAGTCTGTGTTGAGTTTAACTAACCTCAGCTCAGGCAGTGTTAGGAGTGCTACAATCAGCCTCAGGGCTCATGGGTTAGTTACGGGAAACCCAGGCCGGATTCTCACTCTTAATTGCTATGCAGCTATCCCTGCTGGCAGTGTGCACCTGTGGTTGACAGATAAGAATTGGATTGGGCTCAGTTATGATGCCTCTGTGGTTAAAAAGCCCACTCAAGCTCACTGGCTAGGTTCACACGTGAGTAAGGGCCACTTTGATGAGATGGCAATCAGTGCCTGTGGAGCCATACCCTCAGTCACATTGAAAAGAGGAGTGGAGGGGAGGAAACATGGTGGAGAAAACTGGTAATAAACCAGAAGACAAAAACTCTTTCATTAGTCTAATTACCACACCTCGGTGTCCATCTTTCTTATTAACTAGTTTCTTGCCTGAGGCTTAACTGCAGGAATATGCTTCACTTTACCCTGATTGTGTTCAGAATCTTTTTCTGTTTCAGTTTAACCATTTGACTGAAAGTTTTACTTGCCTTTATCCAAATTTCAGAGACACAGGTGACACAATTGGACAGACACATCTGGACAGAGCCATGCAGCTCCAGTTCAATGCATTCAGACAGATGTTTGTACATTTGGAAAGAGAATTATTAGCCCTTTCATACACAGCCGGGATTATCTACCACATAATGACCACTTTTGGTAGATTTTTCACCAGTTTTGAGAAAAGCGTTCCAGTGGTGTATCCTCGCCGACACCGTGGAACAAATATTTTTGCTGATGGAAAAGTGTTCTTCCATTGGAAATGAAGATGTCCAATCAAAATTCAGCCACAATTTTTGAAAAGTACCACCTTCATGACCAGAACACAGGCAGCAGACAAAAATCATGACAACACACATAGGAAATTGTAATTCTCCAAAGTGATGTTATGTTTCCTTGTAAAACTATTTGCCAAGTTACAAAGTATCTTCCTAGGCACACAAACCCAGAATATCCCATTAGTCAGGATCATTGGTGCATTTGGAACATTGGGAATGATTTTCCACATGTTGGAATTTTTTCCTGAGGTAGAACCACACCTGGAAAGTTCCATGCTCCGCACGGTCATGCACTGGGAACAAATATTACAAATTTGCAATCCAGTGTTGGACATGGGTTGGCAAGGTATTAGAAAAACATCAATTAAAGTTATCACCGGAGGTATTAATCCAACTAAGAGGGCCACGTAGCAATTTCAGCATACTTAAGGAGCCTGCAAACCATCTGCCTGTAACTCCAGCTCAGTGTGTACTGAGGGGATGAAATCTTCAGCAGGTCCAGGAACAGCACAGCTGCACTGAAGTTTGTCCTGTGGCAGTTGCTATTATCCTGTCAGACTGGAAGTGAAATGAACTCCCTTTGTGGAAAGTCTGATTGCCGCCCATTTCAGTTGAGCAACAGACCCAATTAGAATAGTATAGAATCATAGAAAGGTTACAGCACGGAAGGAGGCCATTTGGCCCATCGCGTCCGCACCGGCTCTATGCACGAGCAATCCAGCTAGACCGACTCCCCCATCCCACCACCCCCCCCATCCCCGTAGCCCTGCAAATGTTTTCCTTTCAAGTACTTATCCAGTTCCCTTTTGAAGGCCATGATTGAATCTGCCTCCACCACTCCCTCGGGCAGTGCATTCCAGATCCTAACCATTCACTGTGTAAAAATGTGTTTCCTCATGTCACCTTTGGTTCTTTTGCCAATCACCTTAAATCTATGCCCTCTGGTTCTTGACCCTTCCGCCAATGGGAACAGTTTCTCTCTATCGACTCTGTCCAGACCCTTCATGATTTTGAATACCTCTATCAAATCTCCTCTCAACCGTCTCTGTTCTTAGAAGAACAACCCCAGCTTCTCCAGTCTATCCACGTAACTAAAGTCCCTTAACCCTGGAATCATTCTAGTAAATCTCTTCTGCACCCTCTCTATGGCCTTCACATCTTTCCTAAAGTGCGGTGCCCAGAACTAGACACAATACTCCAGTTGTGGCCGAACCAGTGTTTTATAAAGGTTCATCATGACTTCCATACTTCTGTACTCTATGTCTCTATTTATAAAGCCCAGGATCCCGTATGCTTTTTTAACCGCTTTCTCAATCTGCCCTGCCACCTTCAACGATTTGTGCACATATATCCCCAGATCTCTCTGTTCCTGTACTCCTTTTAGAGTTGTGCCCTCTAGTTTATATTGCCTCTCCTCGTTCTTCCTACCGAAATGTATCACATAGAGTTGAGTAGAACATTATAAAGCGGAATAGAAACAATCAACAATTCAATTATCATTTTATCATGCCAATACCAGAATGGTAGAAAGAGAATTAGATAGTGAATTGCGTCCAGCAATTCCAATGTTCTATCCCTGACTTCACTGTTATGTTGTCCTCTGGAAAATGCTGTTGAAAACTCTGTTAGCAACTTGAGAACCCGTACAAGCTCCAGGCTGTAGAGTTACATATCACTTTTTTGTTTGTTATGGTTAAATACCACTGTGCTATTTAAATATAAACTTCAAACCCAACTGTTTATTTCTTACCTGTCTGGGGGTCAAGCCGAAACTTGTCTGCGCCAGGCCCGAGCAGAGTGTAAGTAATCTGAGCATTGATGCCAACGTCTGAGTCCTTCGCAGAAACCTTCAAAATGAACTGACCCCACGGTGCACCTTCTGAAATGATCTCAGTGTACAGCAGCTGGGAAGAGAAAGACCAACTTTAAAATAAAACAGACAGGTCGAAGGGTTATACTGTCTTTACTCAGTAATCATAATCAGTATGCCAAATACATGCTTCCTCCATTGTTTCCCTTTTCCAGGACACGGTGCGTGTGAAGGCTGAAGGAGGGACATACAACACATTCTGCGCTGGGGAAGAGTGACACCCACCCACCAAGAGCACCGTGTTCTTGCAAGTGTAACTCTCAATGTATTGTCTGGAGATCCAGTGAGACACTGAGGTTGAATGCCCACTTGTTAATACACTTGCTGAAAATTTCCTTGTGCACTTTAAATGGGTTAATGACTGCCTGAAAGTAGCACACAAAGGAATTTTATGTAAAAAAATTAATCAGTGTACTACCAGAGGGAACTAAACCCTTTGGTGTGTTTTCTAGGGTACAAGACAGATATACGCCAGGAGTTTCCTTAACGTTTTCCACAACCATAACTTTGATGGGGATTCAGTTAGACGAGTAAACGGGGTTTCAGCCAAATCTCTGTCAAAGATATATCGGCAGACACGAGAAGCCCCAGGAAATTCCCGTTGAGTGACATTTCTAGGTTCTATAGAGTTAGAGGCCCCGCCCAATAAAAAATGCGATCGCGAGTCAATTGGAGCCACTTAACGTGGCTTCGGGGTTTGCGTCTGAAAGCTGCGCAGCGGGCGGACTGCGCACCCACATCACAGGCTGTCAGCTGGAGGAGCTCTATTTAAAGCGGCAGTCCTCCAATGGCTGCTCCTGGAGCAAACACCCAAACAGCACAATGGAACAGCACAGGGGAAAGGCTGCTCCAAGATTCAATGATGCCTCACACCAGGTGCTACTGGATGGGGTGAGGAGGAGGAGGGATCTCTTTTACCCGGCGGACGGGAGGAAGTGGCCTGCCTCTGCCACCAAGAAAACCTGGCTCGAGATGGCAGAGGAGGCCACCAGCAGCAGCAACACATCCCGCAACTGGATCCAGTGCAGGAAGCGCTTCAATTACCTAACTAGGTCAGCCAAAGTGAGTACACTTACTCATTCTCCACATTCCATCTTCCACATCACCGGCCCCGCCCCCCAATTCATTCTGCACTGCCAACACTACTCTATCACATCACTCCCCACACCCACTTAAGGCTCATCCTCAACTTACCTGCACATCCTCAGCGCTCCCTCACCTCCCCATTAGTCTCTCCACCACTACCACTCAACCCAATCCTCATACAATATCATGGCTCTGTCTCATACTCATCCTTTGATGCATCTCTTTCACGATCAGCCGCACCCAAACCAATGCATTCATCGGTTGGCCACGTCACCATCACTCATTCACCACCTGTGCTTTCTCCCCCCTTATAGGAGAAGAGAGCACAGAATGCATGGGAGAGGACGAGGACCAGAGGGGGGCCGCAACAAATCGTTGTCCTCACAGACGCGGAGCAGGAGGCGCTGGAATTCAGCCAAAGCCTCGAGTGTCTGTCCGTTGGGGACTGGCACCCGACAAACGTCTGGTGACATAACTTTAACATTCAGCACACACAATATGAATTGATGTTAACATGCCTTGCCATCTTCTGTACCTCAGTATGCTCATTGCTACATGACACACCTGAGATGATGCATAATATTGCCTTCTGTTCTCTTACAGTGCTTTCAGCAACCGCTGTAATGGCAGAGGGCGATTCCTCAGAGGACCTGCCGGTCTCTGATGGTGTACTGTCACATTTTAGTGAGCCATCCGCCAGCGCAGATGCTCACAACTCAGTGGGTCCGAGTCCTCAGTTAGTTGGGTTGGCTCCTGGTGAGTTACCACACATATGTGAGCACGAGCAGACACTGGTGGCTGGGGCAACTGCGGAGAGTCCGCGTCGGTGGGAACACTCCTCTCCAGGCTCTGCTCAGCTGGACACAGATGCTGAACCCTGGGGGCCATCCTTTAAAAGGAGAATGATCGAAGGTGCCACGAGCACTCTCCACAATCGCACAGAGGATGGAGGAGTCCAACTCCCACATCAGTGGAATAGTGGCACAGGTATGGGAGGGAATAAGAACATAAGAACATAAGAAATTGGAGCAGGAGTAGGCCAATCGGCCCCTCGAGCCTGCTCCGCCATTCAATAAGATCATGGCTGATCTGATCCCAACCACAAATCTAAAGAACACAAGAAGTCGGAGCAGGACCCGGCCACATAGCCCCTGGGCCCTCTCCGCCACCCACAGGGCATTGACCGATCCGAACTCAGCTTCATGTCCAATTTCCTGCCCGCTCCCCATAACCCCTAATTCCCTTTACTTCTAGGAAACTGTCTATTTCTGTTTTAAATTTATCTAATGATGTAGCTTCCACAGCTTCCTGATAGTGTTACAGGGACGTGAGCAACTCACTGAGATAGTGTCACAGGGACGTGAGGGAATCTGAGATAGTGTCACAGTGACGTGAGCAACTCTCTCAGATACTGTCATGGGTAAGTGCGGGAATGTCTGCGATGGAGAGAAAGCTAACCTCCATTGAGCTTCAAGCACAGCTCACAAATGAGTCCATTCAGGCCCTGACAACAGTCCTTTGGACTCACAGTGAACCACATTCTGCCGCATTAAACAGGCGGGCAGATGCACTAACACTGGCCTTACAAAGCTTCACACATGTCTTCCAAACTGTTGTCCAGCAGAGTGGTAGGAGTGATGTGAGCCTGGCCCAGGGAAGGGATGATGCCGAAAGGGGCCATGGAAGTGGGAAAGCCACTTAAAGTGCTCCCACCTCTCACCCGTTGCCCCCTCTCAACCAGTACCCGCAATGCTGCCTCCTCTACAGGTGGTCGAGTTTGCCCCTGCACAGGTGCAGGTGGAGCAGTCTTTGGAGGGGCCCTCACGGACACCAAAACCCAGAGGGCGTAGGCCCAAAGCATCTGATCGGTCAGGGCATGAACAAGAGCAACCTGGCACTACCTCTGCTGCAGCCACAGGGGAAGCACCACATAGAAGTAGTCGTAAGAGAAAGGCGAAGGTTTTGTAAGCACAAAGGGTATGCACAAGGGTGTTTGACGGTTCGTCATGTTTTTTATTTATATTAGCTTTTGGTTAAACTCGCATTAAATAGTCACCACTACTGTCTTGGCCATTCTTGACTGGCGTCTGAGATAGGACCCTTTCATGAGTTTCACCATGAATGGCGACACTTGATGCTACCCATTGGGTCACTCCAGAGTGGGCGTATGTGTGGTTGCAGGCCTGTTGTGAACAAGGAGGGGTGGGGGGGGGGGGGGCTGCTGGTGTGGGTGCTGCTCTATCCAGGTGGTGTAAGGACTGGACTCTTCACACTGTCTGATGTTAGGAGAACCGTTCACATATCAGTGACTCCCTGGCTTCACGAGCAGCCAGGGGAGCCGCTGCTCTGCCCATGGGTTGCTCCTGCTCCCTCTCCTCCTCTGCCTCCTCCTCCTCCGCCTCTTCCTCCTCAATGTGGGTGGCAGATGTGGATGGTGCCTCCTCAAGCAGCACCCCCATGTCACACTACTATAATGTGTCCCACTCTGTCAGGTGCGTATTTTTTTAAAATTCATTCACGGGATGTGGGCGTCGCTGGCAAGGCCGGCATTTATTGCCCATCCCTAATTGCCCTCGAGAAGGTGGTGGTGAGCCGCCTTCTTGAACCGCTGCAGTCCGTGTGGTGACGGTTCTCCCACAGTGCTGTTAGGAAGGGAGTTCCAGGATTTTGACCCAGCAACAATGAAGGAACGGCGATATATTTCCAAGTCGGGATGGTGTGTGACTTGGAGGGGAACGTGCAGGTGGTGTTGTTCCCATGTGCCTGCTGCTCTTGTCCTTCTAGGTGGTAGAGGTCGCGGGTTTGGGAGGTGCTGTCGAAGAAGCCTTGGCGAGTTGCTGCAGTGCATCCTGTGGATGGTACACACTGCAGCCACGGTGTGCCGGTGGTGAAGGGAGTGAATGTTTAGTGTGGTGGATGGGGTGCCAATCAAGCGGGCTGCTTTATCTTGGATGGTGTCGAGCTTCTTGAGTGTTGTTGGAGCTGCACTCATCCAGGCAAGTGGAGAGTATTCCATCACACTCCTGACTTGTGCCTTGTAGATGGTGGAAAGGCTTTGGGGAGTCAGGAGGTGAGACACTCGCCGCAAAATACCCAGCCTCTGACCTGCTCTCGTAGCCACAGTATTTATATGGCTGGTCCAGTTAAGTTTCTGGTCAATGGTGACCCCCAGGATGTTGATGGTGGGGGATTCGGTGATGGTAATGCCGTTGAATGTCAGGGGGAGGTGGTTAGACTCTCTCTTCTTGGAGATGGTCATTGCCTGGCACTTATCTGGCACGAATGTTACTTGCCACTTATGAGCCCAAGCCTGGATGTTGTCCAGGTCTTGCTGCATGCGGGCACGGGCTGCTTCATTATTTGAGGGGTTGCGAATGGAACTGAACACTGTGCAGTCATCAGCGAACATCCCCATTTCTGACCTTATGATGGAGGGAAGGTCATTGATGAAACAGCTGAAGATGGTTGGGCCAAGGACACTGCCCTGAGGAACTCCTGCAGCAATGTCCTGGGGCTGAGATGATTGGCCTCCAACAACCACTACCATCTTCCTTTCTGCTAGGTGAGCCACTGGAGAGTTTTCCCCCTGATTCCCATTGACTTCAATTTTACTAGGGCTCCTTGGTGCCACACTCGGTCAAATGCTGCCTTGATGTCAAGGGCAGTCATTCTCACCTCACCTCTGGAATTCAGCTCTTTTGTCCATGTTTGGACCAAGGCTGTAATGAGGTCTGGAGCCGAGTGGTCCTGGCGGAACCCAAACTGAGCATCGGTGAGCAGGTTATTGGTGAGTAAGTGCTGCTTGATAGCACTGTCGACGACACCTTCCATCACTTTGCTGATGATTGAGAGTAGACTGATGGGGCGGTAATTGGCCGGATTGGATTTGTCCAGCTTTTTGTGGACAGGACATACCTGGGCAATTTTCCACATTGTCGGGTAGATGCCAGTGTTGTAGCTGTACTGGAACAGCTTGGCTAGAGGCGTAGCTAGTTCTGGAGCACAAGTCTTCAGCACTACAGCTGGGATGTTGTCGGAGCCCATAGCCTTTGCTGTATCCAGTGCACTCAGCCGTTTCTTGATATCACGTGGAGTGAATCGAATTGGCCGAAGACTGGCTTCTGTGATGGTGGGGATATCGGGAGGAGGCTGAGATGGATCATCCACTCGGCACTTCCGGCTGAAGATTGTTGCAAACGCTTCAGCCTTGTCTTTTGCACTCACGTGCTGGACTCCGCCATCATTGAGAATGGGGATGTTTGCAGAGCCTCCTCCTCCCGTTAGTTGTTTAATTGTCCACCACCATTCATGACTGGATGTGGCAGGACTGCAGAGCTTTGATCTGATTCGTTGGTTGTGGAGTCGCTTAGCTCTGTCTATAGCATGTTGGTTCCGCTGTTTAGCATGCATGTAATCCTCAGTTGTAGCTTCACCAGGTTGGCATCTCATTTTTAGGTACGCCTGGTGCTGCTCCTGGCATGCTCTTCTACACTCCTCATTGAACCAGGGTTGATCCCCTGGCTTGTTGGTAATGGTAGAGTGAGGAATATGCCAGGCCATGAGGTTACAGATTGTGTTGGAATACAATTCTGCTGCTGCTGATGGCCCACAGCGCCTCATGGATGCCCAGTTTTGAGCTGCTAGATCTGTTCTGAATCTATCCCATTTAGCACGGTGGTAGTGCCACACAACACGTTGGATGGTGTCCTCAGTGCGAAGACGGGACTTCATCTCCACGAGGACTGTGCGGTGGTCACTCCTACCAATACTATCATGGACAGATGCATTTGCGACAGGTAGATTGGTGAGGACGAGGTCAAGTAAGTTTTTCCCTCATGTTGGTTGGCTCACCACCTGCCGCAGGCCCAGTCTAGCAGCTATGTCCTTCAGGACTCGGCCAGCTCGGTCAGTAGTGGTGCTACTGAGCCACTCCTGGTGATGGACATTGAAGTCCCCCACCCAGAGTACATTCTGTGCCCTTGCTACCCTCAGTGCTTCCTCCAAGTGGTGCTCAACATGGAGGAGGACTCATTCATCAGCTGAGGGAGGACGGTAGGTGGTAATCAGCAGGAGGTTTCCTTGCCCATGTTTGACCTGATGCCATGAGATTTCATGGGGTCCAGAGTCAATGTTGAGGACTCCCAGGGCCACTCCCTCCTGACTGTATATCACTGTACTGCCACCTCTGGTGGGTCTGTCCTGCCGGTGGGACAGGACATACCCAGGGATGGTGATGGAAGAGTCTGGGACGTTGGCTGAAAGATATGATTCTGTAAGTATGGCTATGTCAGGCTGTTGCTTGACTCGTCTGTGGGACAGCTCTCCCAATTTTGGCACAAGTCCCCAGATGTTAGTAAGGAGGACCTTGCAGGGTCGACTGGGCTTGGTGTTTTGCCGTTGTCGTGTCCGGTGCCTCGTGGTCCGATGCCGGGTGGTCCGTCCGGTTTTATTCTTATTATGACTTTTCGTAGCGAGATTTTACAACTGAGTGGCTTGCTAGGCCATTTCAGAGGGCAATTAAGAATCAACCACATTGCTGTGGGTCTGGAGTCACATATAGGCCAGACCGGGTAAGGACGGCAGGTTTCCTTCCCTAAAGGACATTAGTGAACCAGATGGGTTTTTACGACAATCCGGTAGTTTCATGGCCATCATTACTGATACTAGTATTTTAATTCCAGATTTTATTTAATTAATTGATTGAATTTAAATTCGCCAGCTGCCGTCGCGGGATTTGAACTCATGACTCTGGATTTTAGTCCAGGCCTTTGGATTACTAGTCCAGTAACATAACCACTATGCTACCGTATTGAAGCACTCCTATATAGCATGCTCAATTGTAGACCTGGTGGCAATGTGGCTGCCGTTATATCGACGTTGTTGCTCAGTGATGGGGTTCCTTCGAGGTGTCATGAGCCACGTGTGCAGGGGGTATCCCTTGTCCCCGAGGATTCAGCCATTAAGGACGCTCAGTGCATGGAAGAGGGGTGGGATGTTGGATTCCCGGAGGATGAAGGAATCATGGCAGCTGCCAAAGAATCTGGAGCACGCATGAAGGAATCTTTTGCGGTGGTCACAAACGAGCTGAGTGTTGATGGAGCAATACCCCTTTCTGTTGATGAACAGTCCTGGCTTGTGTGGAGGTGCGCCTATTGTTATAGGGGGGCAATCGATTGCATCCTGCACCTGTGAGAAGCCAGCCACAGAGTGGAATCCTACTGCCCTCTTTGTCTGGCTGAGGTCGTCCAAGGGGAAGTTGACGTACTGAAAGGCCCTGCGAAACAAGCCGTTGGTGACTTGCCTTATGCACTTGTGCACAGACGACCGTCAGACCCCGGCAATGTCCCTGGTGACACCCTGGAATGATCCGGAGGCGAAGAAGTTGAGGGCAGTGGTGACTTTGACAGCGACAGGTAAGGAGATGCTGCTCAGCCCAGCTGGGAGCAGCTCGGCATGAAGGAGCCTGCAGATGTCTGCGACTACGTGGCGACTGACTCTGAGCCTCCATATGGACTGATCCTCAGAGAGGTCCAGGAAGCTGAGCCTCGATCTGTAGACCCTGTGGCGCAGGTAGTGCCTCCTGCGACGTCGCTCTCTCTGTTGTCGCCCTCTGTGCTCTTGAGCAGGTGCCTGTGTTGCAGCACTTTATTGTGGAGCTCCACGTGGCGGAGGTGGACGCCGTGCCTGGCAAGACTGGTGATGTTGCTCGTCCTCGGATGTAGTGGTGAATGCAGCCATGGCGCCCCCACCCCAACCTGACGATATGAGTTTGAGGGGGTCCGCAAAGTAGTTAAATATGTTTGAACAGCAGGATTTTGAGTGGAAAGTAAGAATTTTCAGTGAAAACATAAAGATCTTGCAGCCAAAACTTTGTCTGAATTGTCAGAGTGCCCTGCTGCAAGAAGTGGCCTTTTCTCCCCATCTGTCAAATAAGCATTTGAATGTCTCACTGGCTGCTGGCTGAAAGACGTCTGTTGCAACGTGGACTGTTTCCCACAGCACGGGAAACACGCTGAGGATGCTTCAAAATCGCAACTCTGCCAAAATGTGGAGAAAATTAAGTGCTTCAAGTACTTAAATTACCTCAACAACTATGTAACTTATCATCCCGCCGGCTTTAATTGTCGGTGGGACTTCCGCATTCGGGAGGCGCGCGCAGACCCAGATGCGTCAATGGGGAATCTGGAAGTCTGCGGGTTGGAGCCAGGCTCCGAACCCAAATGGGATTTCCCCGATTTTCGGAGCTCCCCCGCCCCCAACGCACCCGCAATTTCCCGGGAAAATTGAGCCCAGAGGGACTGATATCAAGAGGGGAGTGAAAGCTGAGACATTGAACACACAACTTATGACAGCATTAAATAGTTTCTTATCGGGAGTAAAAGGGACTCATGAAAGAACCGGAGCCACACATACATTATAAAAACAAAAATCACTGGAAACGCATAACAAGCCAGGCAGAATCTGAAAGATAGGATGATGTTTCAATTTGATCTTTGAAGGAACCCTCCAAGAGTTCTGCCCAAACTGGTACCATCTTCCATTTGCTGACTAATCTGCAGTGCATTTCTAGGAATGTGTTTTCATTTCAGCATTTGCAGTACTTGTTTCGATGACTGCTGAGGGCTGAAATCATGCTGTGTCATTTTAGTAACAAATGTTTGAACAGATTCATGTGAAACTCATTTTAACAAGACTTTAAACCTATTCTATTTAGCAACCGGAGGAATTCCATACGAATATATTTCCATGCAAATATATTTCCACTAATATTGCTCAGCATGATTTCAACCCTCTTATATTTTCCCTTGATGACGAGACTAAAGCACAACTTCAAAAACCCACTCCCTTGCTTTATCACCAACAGTTCCATTTTCTCACTCTGTCCTTGAAACCACTCCAAGGAAAATTCACAAATAAAAGAGATCATTTCAGCTGTGGCTCTGTGGTAGCACTCTCACCTCTCTATATCAGGAAGTTGTAGGTTCAAGTCTTGCTCTAAAGGCTTGAGCACAAATT
Organism: Heptranchias perlo; assembly: GCF_035084215.1. Lineage (NCBI taxonomy): Eukaryota > Metazoa > Chordata > Chondrichthyes > Hexanchiformes > Hexanchidae > Heptranchias > Heptranchias perlo. The sequence continues at coordinate 18,049,962 of NC_090338.1, forward strand.
ATATGCTGACATTCCAATACTGTACTGAAGGAGTGCTGCACTGCCTGGAGGTGCCTTCTTTCAGATGAAATGTTAAACTGAGGCCCTGTCTGCCCTCTCAGGTGGATGTAAAAGATCCCATGGCGCTATTTCAAAGAAGAGCAGGGGGGTTCTCCCAGGTCTCCTGGAGAATATTTATCCCTCAACCAACATCACTATGATTCTGTGAATTAGATAATCTGATCATTATCACATTGGTGTTTGTGGGTCCTTGCTGTGTGTAAATTGGCTGCCACATTTCCTACAGTAACTACATTTAGAAATTGCTTCATTGGCTGTAAAAACGCTTTGTAACGTCCTGAAGTTGTGAAAGGCGCTATATAAATGCAAGTTTTTCTTTTAGTGCTGTATCAGGCAGTTTGGTGCCATGGAGCATGTGTCCATTTGGACAAATCTGTTTATTCGAGCCAATAATCAGAGAGAAAGCATTACCCAATAAATCTTCGTTGGCGAGTGCCTTCCAGTCAGCGTTCTTTTTGTTGTAGGATAATTACCTGTTGGCAGTGTGGACTGTTGTCATTAATATCGTGGACGAGGATCTCGACTGCAGATTCAGCCAGAAACTTGCCATCAGTGGCCGTGATATTTAGAATGTATTTCTCTGTCTCCTCTCGGTCCAGAGCTTCCTTTACGTAAACTTGCCACTGGTTTTGGAAGTTTTCAATAGCAAACTGGCCCAGAAGATCGCCATCTAAGAAAACAAATTGGTAAGTCACAGCTTTTTGTGCCAGACCTCATTGCTTAAACTATGACCCATGACAACATATTTATACAATCTGATTAGTAAATTAACTTGTAACTTTATCTGACAACAAATTCCATTTACGTAGATTATTTAATGTAAAAATGCATCCCAAGGCACTTTGTAGAGTAAACGCATGGAAAACAGCCGTGGAAAGTCAAGAGAAGACATCCTGGTTACAACAAAACAACAACTTGCATTTATATAGCATCTTTAACGTAGTAAAATGTCCCAAGGCGCTTCACAGGGGTGAAATCAGACAAAATTTGACACCAAGCCACAGGAGGTGATATTAGGACAGGTGACCAAAAGCTTGATCAAAGAGGTAGGTTTTAAGGAGTGTCTTAAAGGAGGAGAGAGTGGTAGAGAGGCGGAGAGGTTTAGGAAGGGAATTCCAGAGCTTAGGGCCGAAGCACTGAAGGCACAGCTGCCAATGGTGGAGTGATTAAAATCGGGAATATGCAAGAGGCAAGAATTGGGGGAATGCAGAGATCTCAGAGGGTTGTAGGGCTGGAGGAGGTAACAGAGGCCATGGAGGGATTTGAAAACAAGGATGAGAATTTTAAAATTGAGGCATTCCCTGACTGGGAGCCAATGTAGGTCAGCGAGCACAGGAGTGTTGGGGGAATGGGACTTGGTGCGAGTTAGGATATGGGCAGCAGAGTTTTGGATGAGCTCAAGTTTATGGAGGATGCTTTAGAGAGGGTGCAACAAAGGTTCACTGGATTGATTCCTGGGATGAGGAAAGATTGAATAGAATAGGCATATACTCTCTGGAGCTTAGAAGAATGAGAGGTGATCTTATTAAAACATACAAGATTCTAAGAAGGCTTGACAGGGTAGATGCTGAGAGGCTGTTTTCCCTGGCTGGAGAGTCTAGAACTAGGGAACATAGTCTCAGAATAAGGGGTCGAACATTTATGACTGAGATGAGAAGGAATTTCTTCACTCAGAGGGTTGTGAATCTTTGGAATTCTCTACCCCAGAAGGCTGTAGATGCTCAGTGGTTGAGTATATTCAAGACTGAGATCGATAGATTTTTGACCTCTAAGGGAATCAAGGGATATGGGGATTGGGCGGGAAAGTGGAGTTGAGGTCGAAGATCAGCCATGATCTTATAGGCTCAAGGGGCTATGTGGCCTACTCCTGCCCCTATTTCTTATGTTCTTATGGGAGGCCGGCCAGGAGTGCATTGGAATAGTCAACTCTAGAGGTAACAAAGACATGGATGAGGGATTCAGCAGCAGAGACGGGTGATGTTACGGAGGTGGCAGTAGTTACATTGGTAGATTAGCGCAGTGACAGACATATTGAGCTGAATTTTCTTCCAATTGGGTGGAATAGTACAGGAAAATTGGGTGGGGGGGTGGGGGCCTTCTGCCTCATTGCCGCCCGACATACATTTTCCTCCCCCCGCCAAAGCAGGAAAAGCCACAAGCCACCTCTTCACTGCCGCGGCACATGCAAATGACGGGTAGGGGTTGGTCTGGCAACCTACTTGATTTCCCTGCACCACTGTGGCTATTACTGCCAACCTAACAGGCAGCCAGGAGAGAGGGTAGCGTATCTGTTTTGGGACTCAGCCCACCAGGGTAATCCTGCCTTTAAGTTCTAAAGAGTAACTTTCCAACTTTGAGATTCCAGCAGGGAGATTCGTCTGTCGGTAGCACATATCAGAGGTTAGGATGAACGCTGCACTATGACCATTTAAAAGCGTGTGCAGCACACGCGTGTATTTCAGGTATGCGCTGCCGTGGGGTGAGACTTCCTGCTGGCAGCACAAGATCAGAATGATCCCATACAGATCTAATAGAGAGCGGACGCAAAATGAGGCTCCACAGGTTGAATGTCAAAAATAAGAGAATCAATTAACCCAGAGTGGAGAATATAACCGACGACCAGGTCACCTAGCTAGGAAGTATAATATTTCTGCTCTGTTTCCTTATATCATAATATCATAGCATGTTACAGCACAGAAGGAGGTCATTCAGCCCATCGTGCCCATGCCGGCTCTTTGAAAGAGCTACTCCTCTGCTCTTTCCCCATACCCCGTAAATTTTTTCCCTTCAAGTATTTATCTAATTCCCTTTTGAAAGTTATTATTGAATCCATTTCCACCACCCTCTCAGGCAGTGCATTCCAGATCATAACAACTCTCTGCATAAAAAAATGTTTCCTCATGTCACCTCTGGTTCTTTTGCCAATCAATGTCCTCTGATAACTGACCCTTCTGCCAGTTTCTCCTTATTTACTCTGTCAACACCGTTTATGATTTTGAACACCGCAATCAAATCTCCCCTTAACATTCTCTGTTCTAAGGAGAACAACCCCAGCTTCTCCAGCCTCTCCACATAACTGAAGTCCCTCATCCCTGATACCATTCTAGTAAATCTCTTTTGCACTCTCTCTAAGGACTTGACATCCTTCCTAAAGTGCGGTGCCCAGAATTAAACACAATATCCAGCCTTCACAACTTGTCCTGCCACTATCCAAGATTAGTATACGTACACCCTCAGGTCTCTCTGTTCCTGTACCCCCTTTAAAATTGTACCATTTTGTTTATATTGCCTCTCCTCATTCTTCCTACAAAATGTATCACTTCACACTTTTCTGCGTTAAATTTCATCTGCCATGTGTCTGCCCATTTCACTAATTTGTCTATATCCTCCTGAAGTCTGTCACTATTCTTCACATTGTTTACTATATTTCCAAGTTTCATGTCATCTGCAAATTATACCCTGTATACCCAAGTCCAGGTCATTAATATATATCAAAAAGAGCAGTGGTCCTAATACTGACCCCTGGGGAACACCGCTGTTTACTGCCCTAACAATGTTTCTAACATTGATCGTCTGGTATCTGGTTCAATAACATTAATGGTCTGGGAACAGTTTATCGTCCTGCTCTTTTAGTCAGGGAGTGTTGTCAGTAAGATGTTATATAAAAGGAATTACAACTTGGAAAAAGTTAGGATAAATTTAGTTAATAAATAATAAAATTGACCAATAGTCTCGTCAGGGGTGACTTTCAATGCCTGGACAGTAATTGGCATTGTTGATCACCCACCCATTGTAGAATCTGTCCAATCAATGGGATGGAAATCGGGTAGGTTCTACAATGGGTGGGATTTCTACTCTAACCAGGAAGTGAAGGTGGAAATCACACTTATTTTGATGTCTGGTAAGTATATAATTATACTTCTAATTGTCAGCGCAATGTCTAAATGAATGTTTTTATACCAAAGACCTACCTGTAATGTAGCAGGTGGCATGTCTATTGGATTCGGTAATATCAGCATCCATCATAGTGAGAACAGCAACCACTTCTCCAGGTTTGCTGCCTTCACTGACAGTACCCTTGTAGATGTCCCTTGTGAATTGTGGGGGATTGTCATTTTCATCAGTGACCTCAACTCCTACGATGGCAGTTGAGGACAGTTGCACTCTTCCTCCATGATCAAATGCCACCACGGCAAACTTGTACGTATCTTTTGTCTCGCAATCGAGTTCCTTCAGTGTAATGAGCCACCCACTTTCTCCATCGATGGCGAAAACATCTGCAACATCATCAAATTCACTGGACAGACTATAGGTCACATGTCCGTTGGTTCCTGTATCCTGATCATTGGCAGTCACCTGTATGACTGTGGTTCCTGCTGGCATGTTCTCTGGGATGAAGGCTTTGTAAGGATTTGCCTCAAATATGGGTTGATTATCATTGACGTCCTTTACCTGGATGCTGATGGACACTGAAGAAACAACCTCAAGATCCCCATGGAAACACTGGGCAATTACATCAATTTGGTACCATTTTGTTCTTTCGTGGTCTATGTTCTTCCCAATTTTTAATGCTCCAGTGTTTTTATCAAGGGTAAATACTTCACCCTTGTTACTTTCATCTGTGTTCCCCTTCACCAGACTGTAAATAACTGGTTGGTCAGATTCTGCCTTGATTACACCAATTTCTGACCCAGCTGGGAGATCCTCTGAGGCTGAGAAGGAATATAATGGTTCAGAGAATCGTGGAATTGATAGTTCTGGTGGGATAACTTTGACTAGAACAGGAACACAGGAATCCTGTTGAGGAGAGCCCCCATCTTGTGCTTTCACATAGTAAGTAAACGAATTGTTCTCCAGTCCAATCAGACTCTCCTTGATTGTGATAAATCCAGTAACAGGATTTATCTCTAATATTTCCTCAACCTTGTCTTCACTGGAGGCAACAGAGTAAGTGACATCTGCATTCATCCCTTCATCTGCATCAACTGCCACGATTTGGATTACGGGAGCACCCTTAAGGGTGCTGGCAGGGATATGAATTTTATATTCAGCAGCTTGGAATTGAGGTGCATTGTCATTCTCATCAGTCAATATAATATTCACAGTACAAAAATCCACCTTACCGCCCCCATCTTTTGCCATTACTTTAATGGCAATGACCTTTTCTGTTGAATTCTCACGATCCAATTTCTGTGATGTTAAAATACGACCACGACCGTCTATGCTGAATTTCTCTCTCGCTAACTTATTTATGATTGTATAGTCAACTTTGCCATATGGACCTGAGTCTGGATCTATAGCTAAGAGTTCAATCACATGTGTCCCTACCTCAGCATTTTCAGCAAGTTCAACCTCGTACATGCTTTGATCAAATATGGGCTTGTATTTATTTGTTTTGGAAGTTCTAACTTGGACTGGTATTGATCGCCTGAAAACCCGGTCAGAAACGGACACATTCAAGTGATAATTTGATTCTAATATTTCCTTGCAAGAATTAGACACGGAAATGATTCCAGATTTTGTTCCAATGGTAAAGTGTCTCTGTTCGTTTCCTTCTAAAATGATGTACTCCAGGTTATTAATGTCCATGCTGTCTGGATCTCTTGCCTGCACCCGTATAACAAAATGGCCACAAGTAGCCACTTCACTTATAGTAGTCTCATATTGGTTCTGGCGAAATGTAGGTGGGTTATCATTGAAATCTGAAATGTTCACATTCAGAAGGACATCACTACTTAATGGAGGAATACCGTTATCTACAGCCCTAACTGTAAGGCTGTAATGTTGGGTCTGTTCATGGTCTAGTATGCGTGCTGTTGTGACAAGGCCATTAGTAGTGTCAATATGGAAGTGTTCTGAACTATTAGTAACAGCTGCAAACTGATAGCTGATAACTTTATTCCTTCCAGAATCGGCATCAGTGGCACTGACCTGCACCACAGAGGTACCGATAGCTGAGGCCTCGGATAATGCTGCACCATAGACCTTTTCTGTAAACGCAGGGGGGTTGTCATTGATATCTTCAACTTCAATCTCAACAATAGCTTCTGCATAAGATCCAGTCACTGAATCTGTAGCCCTCACAGTCAGCACATGCTTTGTCTGGCTTTCAAAATCCAAGGAATCAATCACGCTCAGAACCCCAGCCTTGAATTCAATAGAGAATAAGTGCAATGCTCTTGCTGTGGCAATGTTGTAGATCACACGGAATCCTGAAGGGTTGTCGGCATGCACATGAAGAATTGGGGTATAAGGAGAAATGTTTTCGGGTACACTGACCCTGTAGTATGCTTTCTCAAACCTAGGGGTGGCTTTATCTCTTACAGTGATAACTACTTCAGTCTGTGCATAAAGCGGAGGATCCCCGCTATCCTGAGCTATAACAGTTAATATATACTTATCTGATGCATCAGAATCAAAGTGCTCACTGAGTGAAATGTCTCCAAGGTAGGGATCAATCCAGAAGTATCTATAGTGATCTACAAGGCTGTAATGGATGACTGCATTGTCTCCAGTGTCCTTATCATCAGCAGTAACTTGATATATGACATCACCTGGTTCTGCATCATCTTGGACCGTAGTTAGATATGGTAAATGGACAAACACTGGTGCATTGTCATTAATGTCCTCCACAAAGACTTTAACTAATGTATGGGCAACTCTGGGAGGGCTACGCACATCACGAGCCTCAACAACAAATTCATATTCTTCCTGTTCTTCACGGTCACATGCTACTCCAGTTGTTTGAAAAGCACCTGATGTGTAGATTATTCTAAACTTTTCATCTGGATTTAATATATAGTAAAAGATGGGTTCGTTCAGCTGATTTCCAGATGCTTTCACAACACCTAATGTTTCAACCAGTGTAGTGTTTTCTAAAATTGTAAATGGATGTAAGCTCTGGGCAAATGTTAGGCCACTTTCCTTTATACTGGAAACATTTATTTTTACCACTGCAGTGCTTTTGTACGTCCCATCAGATGCTCTAACTGTCAGTTCAAAATGGCCCTTGAGATTGGCGGTGTCCTTGACAGAAATTAAACCAGTAAAAGAGTCAATAGTGAATGTGTCCTTGTTATTCCCTTCCACTATACTGTACCTAATTTTTGAGAAACTATCAGAGTCTGCATCTGCTGCCTTAACCGTGAGAACTTCAGTCCCTTTGTGAGCAGGTATCAGCAAAGTCGTTTCATACAAGTCTTTCTCAAACTTTGGAGGACAGTCATTAATGTCCGTAACCATTATAGTGACACTTGCTACTTCTGCTGCAAATAGACTTGGATGGCCACGATCATGCACCTGCACCGTGAGATGGAAGATAGAGATGATTTCATGGTCAATAACAGCAGCTGTGCTGAGGGTTCCCATATTGGAATCAATGGCGAAGTATTTCAATATATCAGGTTCCATGATTTGATATACCAACATAGCATTGGCATCTTTGTCTCGATCGGTGGCTTGAATTACGAGAGGTGCATTTCTGTCATCCAGCACAATGCTGTTGATAGGAGAATTCTCATTGATTCTCCCAACATATTGAGATTGAACAAAGACAGGTGGGTTGTCATTTTCATCTATAATGTCAATTAACACTATTAGGTTGCTGGATAGACCTACCATGTTGGTAGCTTTAATCTTTAGTTTGTAAGCTGAGATTTTCTCAAAATCCAGCACTTTATGAACAGATATCACACCTGAATACGAGTTGATATGAAATGTGTCATCTATGTTTCCATCTTTAATTTCATAAGTCACTGCTGATTGGCTGGTTGCAGTTACCATGACAACTGAAGATCCCATGTCAGTTGCTTCACTGATTTCTGCGTAATACTCCTTCATCAGAAACTTGGGAGGCGAATTATCAGAAACCGTAACAATAATATCGACACTGACAAGTGTACTGAGCTGAGGGTAACCTTGGTCCTTGGCTTTCACTGTCAAGTCGTAGGTTCCTTTAACTGCTTGGTCTAGCTTCTTAGCCACGGTTATCTTGCCTGAAACGGGGTCAATAGTGAACATATTGCCACTGTTGCCTGAAAAACACATGGGAGGAAAGTTATTTCTTTTCACGTACTGTAAATGTGACTATGGCTGGTGGCTGAGGGTGTGCGATCTTTTCGGGCCACTTACATATAATTATCTGTGAAATGACGATCCATAGCTATGGCATTATTGGGCTGCCTATTTCTGAATTTGCACAATGATTCAATGCCACAGTCATAGTAAGCTTTATATTAAGTGTGTCACTTGCAGCTTCTATATATGTTGATTGGTATGACAGGCAATGAACTGTCAAAGAAAGGAGAGCAGTGGCCCAAAGCTGTATTGTAATGCACAGAAACAGTAACCCACTATTGGCAGTTGACTTGACACCTCTTCAACAACTGTTTTAGTTTTAGTAAAAATGAATATGCTATAAGATACTATATATTGTTAAAAGGAACTATAGAGTGTAATATACCACTTGGTCTTATATAATCCTATTTGTCACTATGATCAGACCCTTGTTGAGCACTGTGTCCAATTCTAGTTACATAGACAAATAAGGAACCAGTTGAGCTTTAAAAGTCATGAGAGTGATCCCTAGTGTCAGAGAACTGAGGAAAGACTGTAGAAACTTGGGCTTTTCAACCTTGAAAGGAGACGATCGAGAGGTGATCTGAAAGAGGTACATAAAGACAGCAAATGGTGTAGAAAAAGTAAACTTGGAACATTACTCCAAATCAAACCATGAAGTAAGACAAGGCAGCACAAATTTAAGCTAGTGGATGGCAAATTTAGGATTGATGTCAGGAGCTTCTTCTTTACACAGAAGACTGATCAACCCATGTAATGGACTTCCTAGGAGGGCATTGAAGGCAAGCACCAATGAAATCAGTTAACAGTTTTAATAATGTAATAAGGGGACTGTAGGATGAATGAGTTAAGATAGGCCAAATTAATTTCCTCATGCCTATTCATCTATGTTTAACAACTGCACGGAATCAGCCTCTTTATTATCCATAAAATATTTCACATTTGATGTTCTTCTTACCTGATTGAATGGAGTACATGATTTCTGCATTAATTCCTGTGTCTTTGTCTAAAGCAGTTACTTGCAGAACTTCAGATCCAAAAGGTGCACTTTCTGGCACACTTCCTTTGTAAGTGGGACTGGTAAACCTGGGTGGATGGTCGTTTGAATCCTCCACGTTAATAATGACTCGGACAAAGTTACGCTTAATGGGAACTTCCTGATCCCGCACCTGTCGAAAAAAATCAGATCATAACGCCATCAGAATTCTACATGTAGAAAGATTTTCATTTCATTTTCATATTGTCAGTTTTTTCAAAAAACAAATTTTCACAGAGAAACTGTGGGCAAAAAGAAACCAGTTAGTCTGTTCTCCAGACGAATGAATCTTGTATCACACCACCTACATAGGTACCCAAGTATTTTGGAAACCTCAATGTATGTACTAACAGACACCAAAACCCATCAGAAATCATCGTACCCTCCTTTCTGCTTGGATTCAACCCAGTTCCACATATAAAACAACAATGTGCCATAACATCCAATTAATCTCTAAATTCTTTTGTAGCTGGCACATTGGAAAATACCATCTAACTATTAAATATTCTGAGTGCAATAAATCACTCAAAGTAATTATTTAAGTCTGATTTACAAATCACATTCTTCTAAAAATGAAACACAGCCAATTTTTATGATGTTGGCAAAATATCTAATAGCTCTGTTGGAAACCTGCCATTGTGACTATCAGAGTCATTATTTACAACCAGAATTATTTTAACTGGTAGGGATGAACAAATAGCAAAACATATGAAACCAGTGATATTAACCCTTAAAGTATAAGTCAGACTCTTTATAGTGTAACCATGTTATTGACACTGATTCAGCAGAGTAGGGTTTATTCACTGGTACTGGCCAGGACACCAGTGTCCTGGCCAATATTCATCCCTCAAGCAACGCCTAAAACAGATTGTGGGATCTTGCTGTGTGCAAATTGGCTACCGCATCTGTAACTGTACAGATCTAATGCCATTCTAGTTACTCCAATTTGAATTGTTCAATTACTCTAATATCATAAGGACAGTGAACAAAATTGGACCAGTATTTTATGAGTGATTTGACTTTTTTTTAAGGACTATGCTGGTGTCAATACCTTGAACTACTACTCAATGGATCTAATTACTTTTACCTTTATACTAGTACTTGGTGCAGATGTAGTGACTGTTAATTTTCTTCTTTCTAATTGGTTATTTTCTGCTTTCTGATTGTGTAATATGATTGGTGAGAAAACCAAAAACAACCAATTACATTCTGTCCCCCAAAATGTTTCCCCTAATTCACCAATCATTTCTATCAAAAAAAACAGACAACCGAACGACGAAACATTTTCTATGAGAAAGCCCCAAATGAGTGACCGACCAATCACATTCTATAAAAAAAGAGAAACAGCTGCCATGACAGTGCCCTGCCTGATTAAACCTCAGCCTTGGCCACTGACTTACATAGAATGCTTAGAAGTTACTTGAGAAAGAAAAGAAGCCACCATGACATTGCGTCGGCCTCATCACAGTGCTCTCTCAGAGTTGGGCACTAACCACCAGCCACCAGCGAAGCAGAGTTAAGAGACCAACCTATACTAATCCGTGAACAACGCCATGGACGTCTTTTGGATGAGATATTAAACCGAGGCTCTGTGTCAGGTGGATGTAAAAGATCCCATGCCACTATTCGAAGAAGAGCAGGGGAGTTCTCCCTGGTGTCCTGGCCAATATTTAGCCCTCAACCAACGCCTAAAACAGATTGTAGGATCTTACTGTGCGCAAATTGGCTACCGCATTTACAACAGTGACTACATTTCAAAAGTACTTCATTGACTGTAAAGCGTTTTGAGACATCCTGAGGCCGCGAGAGGTGCTATATAAATGCAAGTTCTTTCTTTGTTATTAAACCTTAAAATGATACGTGGGTTGAAAACTGCTGACAAGATGTTTTCAAAGTTTGGTCAACTAGCCAAATCTTCCCTGTGACATCTTATTTATCTATATATCTGTAATTATATTTGTAGCCCATTTCTGTACTGATATGAATTAATTTACCATTTTAAAACTTATCTTTTGCCATTTCTCTGCCCAATTGCTGAGTGACTGTGGGTCTCTGAGTGCCACTGATCTCTTGCTTTGCTTTGCTTCATCTCCAAACTTTGCCATTCCAGCAATAAATTATATGAACTGTATGTGGGATTCACTTGGTTATTGTAAATTAATTAGTATTGTTGTGATTGACATTTACTCTCTGCTTACTATTATCTAACTAATTAACATCTACTTACTATTACCTAACCAACTAACATCTGCTTACTATTATCTAACCAACTAACAATCCAATTTGCAATTTCATATTGGATGCTTTCAGCTTCTACTTTGGCCCCAGGTCTCCTGTAAGGGTTCTTATCAAATGCTTTATTGAAGTCAAAATATGTATCTCTCACTTATCTCCTGTGTTACATTTAACAAAAGGGAGATATTTACTGTAAAAACAAAACTCCAGGGTGAGATGTTCTTTTGAAAACAAATGGTGGTGACAAATGTCAAGATGCTTGAGTCAGGAATGGAAATATTAGCCCCAATTTTAACAGATTTCTAACTCGTGTGCCTTAACAGCTGCCATAGGGGTAGAATGACCCCATCGCTCCATTGCATTCAAGCCTACATCTTAGTTTAAAAGGATAGTCAGATATATCAGCACATTGTATCACAGTACCCACTGTGCTCAGTGTAATAATCTGTCATTTTGAAGGCTAGGCATGGTGCAGCCAGAAGGCTATACAACCAGGAAGCTTGGCAAAACAAAATATAGAAATATTACTGTCATGACCTTGATTATCAAGGTAAGGTCATCAGTGCTGTGGAAATGAATGTAATTTATCATTTTGCACATTGACAGCAACCATATGGTGGGTGGCACAGATTTGGAACGGTTCTGGGTTTTCCCATATGCTGCCAGGAAAAATGAAAATTATTTCCAGCTCAATAATGATCTCATCCCCAGCCTCCAAAGAATCAGAGCAAGACTGTGATTCTTTCATTGCCACTTTTATGGAATCAAGTTAAGAGAACTAGTCAAATTAATTACACTTGAAGCACTTAAAAGATCAAAAGACATGATAGGGAAATGCCCCTACAGTTCCTCAACGGTAGTCTAAGAAATAGAAAAGCAATGGCTCCAATACAATGAAAAACACTGGCTGGTGCAGTCTTAGGCTTCCTAGTACATTGTCCAAACAACAACGAAACAACTTGTATTTATATTGCATAGAATGTACACCACAGAAACAGGCCACTCGGCCTAACAGGTCTATGACGGTCTTTATGCTCCACACGAGCCTCCTCCCTCCCTACTTCATCTAAACCTATCAGCATGTCCTTCTATTCCTTTCTCCTTCATGCGTTTATCTAGCTTCCCCTTAAATGCATCTATTCTTGTCGCCTCAACTACTCCTTATGGTAGCGAGTTCCACATTCTAACCACTCTCTGGATAAAGAACTTTCACCTGAATTCCCTATTGGATTTATTACTGGCTATCTTATAATTATGGCCCCTAGTTCTTGTCTCCCCCGCAAGTGGAAACATCTTCTCTATGTCTACCCTGTTAAACCTTTTCATAATCTTAAAGACCTCGATCAGGTCACCCCTCAGTCTTCTCTTTTCTAGAGCCCCAGCCTGCTCAATCTTTCCTGATAGGTACAACCTCTCATTTCTGGTATCATCCTAATAAATCTTTTTTGCACCTTCTCCTTTATCCTTTTTATAATATTGAGACCAGAATGTTCACAGTACTCCAAGTGTGGTCTAACCAAGGTTCTATACAAGTTTAACATAACTTCTCTGCTTTTCAAATAGTGCCTTTAACATAATAAAACGACCCAAGGCCCTTCACAGGAGCGTTATCAAACAAAATTTGACAGTGCCACTGTCTGAATCCTAGACCAATTCTGTGCCCAATGTGCTATAACACTGTCCGATCCAGCCTCAGATGCTCAATTTGGTCCTAAATATAATGAGTTTGGGCAGTTTCATTCCATTTCCCAGTGGGCATGGGCATATAGCAGATACCTGTACAAATTGGAATTAAATTGGCAATCTCACTTAGATACACCACAGGTGGGCTGGCTGTGGAGACCAGAAAAATGTCCTACTGATGCAGAAGGGGTTTGTTTTTCCGAAGTCAGGACTGAGACATATTGTTGGGAGAGAGTAGATAGAGGGAGCTTCATTCTACGTCTAACCATGCTAGACTTGACACGGGAGTGCTTGACGCTGACAATAGAGCCAGGAATTTCCTTGGGGCTACTCCCGCTCCGCCTCCATAACTTTGGCGGAAGTTTGGTAGAAACCCCATTTCCGTGTGTAAATGGAGGTTTTCGCCAAACTTCCACCAGTGAAGCAGGAAAAGCCCCGAGGAAATTGTCAGCATAGGTGATGACAGCACAAAGTCCACACAAAAAAAACTCATTGGATAAGAAGACTGCCTCATCTTTGATGGTATGTGTTTAACCTACCATAATGGTGAGTGTGTGCAGGTGCATCGATTCATAATCTAGCTGGTCCGTAGTCAGTAGCACTCCACTGGTAGGATCCAGATGAAACAGTTTTAGGCTTTCAACATCAACGCTGCTCTGGATGGTATAAATCAGTTTGTTTTTCCTGTCCGTGTCTCGTGCACTGATCTGCAGGATCTCTGTGGAGCGAGGCGTGTCTTCAGGAATCCATACGTCATATTTATTCTCTAAAAATTGTGGTCGATATTCATTGATGTCAATCACTCTGATGTATGCCTAATATATAAAAACAAATGAGATTAGATGGTGCTGCGCTGAGAGTTATTAAGAATTATTATTGGATATTACAGAGACAATGGGCAGGATTTTCCTCTGGAGTTACGCTAGCTCCTGGGCATAAGTCCAGTGGATGAGGACGGGAAATCAGTCAGGGAGCAGCTCTGTCGACTTCATGTGCCCCTCCTCTCTCTCCCCACCCCACGCCCTCCCCACAACTTCCAAGATTTTCGACTGCAAGTGATGGGGGAAACGTAGAATACTACACCCTAATACAGGGGGGGCACACTCAAATTAAGAAACATAACAGGAAAAAATCATAACTGTTACTATTTAGAAGTGCACCAAGGGAATACTGTGGCTAGGTGGACTAGATGGACTGACAGTCTTCTCCTGCCTGGAACTGTTACTATGGGGGGGGGGGGGGGTGGGGCGGTAATTCTAACCTAACTCACTGGGCGGGAAACTCATGGGATCGGGTTGAACGCTGGTTTTATACCCCGCCCAATATTACTTTAAACTGACTTCAATGGAGAGTAAAATCAGGCGAGGCATAAAACCAGCATTGCACTTGATCCTGTCAATTTCCGGATGGACAGGTTAGTTAAAGTTGCCCTCATATGTTACTATTAAACTGTTACTATGTTACACTTCCCATCACATGTGCCCCAGTAATGCTGGGTACTAGGAACACCCACGCATTCCTGTCTTACAGGGCTGCAATGGTGGTGGTGGGAGGTATTTATAATTCAAAGAGCCGCCTTAGCCATAGTGTGTTCCAGTGCCTGGGTTCAGGCATTTGGAAAAAATATATGAAAATAAAAAAATTGTGGAACAGCCATGTTACGCCGCGCCAGCTGTCCAAAACGTGGCATTGGCGTTTTCCGATCCCCGCCAGTAGTCTGCCAACAGTATGTTAAATAGCCTGACCCCAGCCCATCGGACGGGGTCAGGAGCAGAGCAACGGGGCAGGTGGAAGTTCCACCCCACTGAGGATTCCACTGGAGAGAAAAATCCCAGCCAGTGAGCGTACCTGAGTAATGGAATGTCAATAGCAGACCAACTTATTGGACTGAACAAATAAAAAACATACATCTAATTGAAAATGTATGAAGATGTAGTAAGACTAGCTCAATAGGACAGAGGAACCATGAAGCCATCTGTTCAAACCAAAGGGATGTGATGTAATCATCTAGCTCAGTGGAGCAAGTTTCAGCTGTGTATTTTTAAAGCCCATGAAGTGGTCCTGCGTAAACAAAAATCTGTCGAAGAAAATATAATCTGACCAGTGATTCCATCTTGTCAGGGATGAGGTTGTATAACAAATACCAGTAGTACTTTTGCTTCTACATTTTCTCCCTTCCAATTCTGAACCAGGGATTCATGCTGAAGTACAGTCCCTCAAGTGTCATCAGCATTGTGATACATCGCTCAAGTTTCATTCTCTGTGTTTGAACCTAGACAGGGAGCATCAGCAGGTGGGGGAGGGGCATCACTGTCTATCCTATCCTCTCCTCTACTGATAGTCACAAAGGTGCACTTACCAGCAGTGATCACTGAATTATAACCAGGAGGAGGAATCCCTGCCTGATCTTTTCCCCCTCACTAACCTGGGAATAATTGTAGGCAGCCCAACACTTCTCAGGCCAAATGAGCACAGACCAAGGATCAACTATGGAATCCTTTTGGTCTGTGAAGGCCAGGATCACAGTAAATGGACACATTTACCCACTAAACTTTCAGGGGGGTTGGGTGGGAGGGGGGGGGGAAGTTGCCATTACACCGTTTTTAAGTGACACGATGATCTTTGCAGAATTGATTTAAAAAGATTAGGACTAAGACCCTCAGTGACTCAATAGATGAATGTAATGCCTGGTGTAGTGCTGAGTCATACTGACCTGCAAATTGCAAAATCAATCTCAAGCCAGGTGCAAAAGAAACATTTTAGAATGGTCTACAACACAGGTTTGTACAGGGATTACATAAGGTCAAGAAAATTATCTTGTACACTCTCATAATGTAGCTTCCCCCTGACTAAGACTAGAGTAATGTAATCTATATCTGATATTGATCATATCATCACAAATGACAATTAACATGGAAATGTTAATGGGATAAAAGAGAGAGCAAATAGTAAATACGTTGTTCACTTGTATAATGTTTTACAGTATCATCTTTGCGACACATTTTTCATTTATGATTACCAAATTTATTTTAACTTACCTATATGAAAAGTGTAATGTATAGTGCCTTCCTCACACTTCCAAATGATAGATAACACGCTTAGAATCATAGAATCATAGAAAGTTTACAGCACAGAAAGGGCCCATCGAGCCCATGCTGGCCCTATGCAAGAGCAATCCAACTAGTCCCACTCCTCCGCCCTATCCCCATAGCCCTGCAATTTTTTTCCTTTCAAGTACTTATCCAGTTCACTTTTGAAGGCCACGATTGAATCCGCCTCCACCACCCCCTCAGGCAGTGCATTCCAGATCCTAACCACTCACTGTGTAAACAAGTTTCTCCTCATGTCATCTTTGGTTCTTTTGCCAATCACCTTAAATCTATGTTCTCTGGTTCTTGACCCTTCCACCAATGGGAACAATTTCTCTCTATCTACTCTGTCTAGACCCTTCATGATTTTAAATACCTCTATCAAATCTCCTCTCAATCTTCTCTATTCCAAGGAGAACAACCACAGCCTCTCCATTCTACCTCTGTAACTAAAGTCTCTCATCCCTGGAATCATAATAGTAAATCTTTTCTGCACCCTCTCTAAGGTCTTCACATCTTTCCTAAAGTGCGGTGCCCAGAACTGGACACAACACTCCGGTTGTGGCTGAACCAGTGTATTATAAAGGTTCATCATGACTTCCTTGCTTTTGTACTCTATGCCTCTATTTATAAAGCCCAGGATTTTGTATGCTTTCTTAACTGCTTTCTCAACTTGCTCTGCCACCTTCAACGAATTGTGCACATATACCCCCAGATCTCTCTGTTCCTGTACCCCTTTTAGAATTGTGCCCTCTAGTCCTCGTTCTTCCTACCAAAATGTATCACTTCGCATTTTTCTGTGTTAAATTTCATCTGCCACCTGTCTGCCCATTTCACCATCCTGTCTACATCCTCTTGAAGTCTATCACTATCCTCCTTATTGTTCACTACACTTTCAGGTTTTATGTCATCTGAAAATTTGGAAATTGTGCCCTGTACACCCAAGTCCAAGTCATTAGTATACAGCAAGAAAATTGTAAACAATTTTACAACACCAAGTTATAGTCCAACAATTTTATTTTTAATCCCACAAGCTTTCGGGGGCTTTCCCCTTCCTCAGGCAGTGTGGAAAGCCCCCGAAAGCTTGTGGGATTAAAAATAAAATTGTTGGACTATAACTTGGTGTTGTAAAATTGTTTACAATTGTCAACCCCAGTCCATCACCGGCATCTCCACATTACAGCAAGAAAAGCAGTGGTCCTAGTACCGACCCCTGGGAACACCACTGTACACCTCCCTCCAGTCCGAAAAACAACCGTTCACCACTACTCTCTGTTTCCTGTTACTTCGCCAATTTTGTATCCATCCTGCCACTGCCCCTTTTATTTCATGGGCTTCAATTTTACACTCAAGCCTATTATGAGGCAATTTATCAAACGCCTTTTGAAAATCCATATACACATCAACCACATTGCCCTCATCAACCCTCTCTGTTACCTCATCAAAAAACTCTATCAAGTTAGTTAAACACGATTTGCCTTTAACAAATCCATGCTGGCTTTCTCTAATCAATCCACACTTGTCCAAGTGACTGCTAATTCTGTCTCTGATTATCGTTTCTAAAAGTTTCCCCACCACCAAAGTTAAATTGACTGGTCTATAGTTGCTGGGTTTTTCCTTATACCCTTTTTTGAATAAGGGTGTAACATTTGCAATTCTCCAGTCCTCTGGCACCACCCCCATATCTAAGGATGTTTGGAAGATTATGGCCAGTACCTCCGCAATTTCTACCCTTACTTCCCTCAGCAACCTAGGATGCATCCCATCCAGACCAGGTGACTTATCTATTTTAAGTACAGCTAGCATTTCTAGTACCTCCTCTTTATCAATTTTTAGCCCATCCAGTATCTCAACTACATCTTCCTTTACTGAGATTCTGGCAGCATCTTCTTCTTTGGTAAAGACAGATGCAGAGTAGTCATTTAGTCCTCAGCCTCGACTTTAAAGTCTAACACCAATATATTTAAAAAAGGAGAAATAAAGCTTGCTGCTGGTTTTTTAAAACTTGCCCAACCTGACCTCCCCCTAAAAGCAAAAGCCATTTACAAGCAGCTCCCAATCTACAGAAACTTCCCTCAGCATTGAGCTATGAGTTCAACTCAGGATGGGCTTACTTAAGCAGCTCTCCACAGTGGGTACCTGAGCTGGAACAGGCCAAGTTAAACATGGTTGCATCTTAGCAGCGAAACATCGTAGCTGTGTTCCAAGTCCCAATAAATTAGCACTTCAACTATCTCCTATAAGGAGCGAGCACCTACTGCTGGCTGAGACATGGAATGAGTCTGGCAGGTGATGCAATGGCCTCATGCATTACCAGGACACAGAGCCCGCCAGGGATGAACTATGAAATGAATAGTGCACACTGCATGCTGCTGACATTGATATTTATGATGTGGAGGTGCCGGTGATGGACTGGGGTGGACAAATGTAAGGAGTCGTACAACACCAGGTTATAGTCCAACAGCTTTATTTGAAATCACAAGCTTTCGGAGCTTTCCTCCTTCGTCAGGTGAGTGCAGAGTTCCATAAAGGCACAGCATATATAGTCAGAGAACAATGCCTGGTGATTACAGATAATCTTTCCAACTGCCCGTTATCACGCCTCGGCAGAGAGATATTCACAGCAATCAAAGGAGTGGATGGTGTTCAGACAGGGGAACATTACATCCAAGACTACTGAATACACAAACGGTCAGATCACAAAGGCAGAGAGAGGCAGAGAGAGAGACACCCGAAAGGCAGAGAGAGAGAAAGAATGACCAGTTGCATTAAAAACAGATAACTTTTTTTCGCTGGTGGGGTTACATGTAGCGTGACATGAACCCAAGATCCCGGTTGAGGCCGCCCTCATGGGTGCGGAACTTGGCTATCAATTTCTGCTCGACGATTTTGCGTTGTCGTGTGTCTCGAAGGCAACCTTGGAGAATGTTTACCCGAAGATCGGAGGCTGAATGTCCTTGACTGCTGCAGTGTTCCCCGACTGGGAGGGAACCCTCCTGTCTGGCGATTGTTGTGCGGGTAAGCGTTCTCCAAGGCGGCCTTCGAGACACACAACAACGCAAAATCGTCAAGCAGAAATTGATAGCCAAGTTCCGCACCCATGAGGACGGCCTCAACCGGGATCTTGGGTTCATGTCACCCTACATGTAACCCCACCAGTGAAAAAAAGTTATCTGTTTTTAATACAACTGGTCATTCTCTCTCTCTCTCTGCCTTTCGGGTGTCTCTCTCTCTCTCTCTATCTGTCTTTGTGATCTGACCGTTTGTGTATTCAGTAGTCTTGGATGTAATGTTCCCCTGTCGGAACACCATCCACTCCTTTGATTGCTGTGATTATCTCTCTGCTGAGGTGTGATAATGGGCAGTTGGAAAGATTATCTGTAATCACCAGGCATTGTTCTCTGACTTTATATGCTGTGCCTTTATGGAACCCTGCACTCACCTGACGAAGGAGGAAAGTTCCAAAAGCTTGTGATTTCAAATAAAGCTGTTGGACTATAACCTGGTGTTGTACGACTCCTTACATTGATATTTATGTTATTATTATACCTGAGTTGTGACAGCATTTGTTCCATTCGTCATTTGTACTGTCAAGTTGTAATTCGATGTCCGACTGGCATCTAATGGTTTGGCAATGGTGATGGTGCCACTGTTCTTCTCGATCTCAAAATCCTCGTTGTCATTCCCACCTGATAAGAGAGTAAGAAGAGATAAGAGAGTATGCCATTTGCCCGAAAGACATTTGCTCGAAAGACATTTGCCCCGGATTCAATGCCAGACATACAATATATTTATTTGTGTTTTACTTCGAAATCAGCTTTTTTTTTAAAAATGAGAACATAAGAAAGTGTAGAACAAGAAACGGCATTTTGCTTATTGAGTGTGTTCTTTCCAATGGACCAAGGACAATTTGTACTGTAGTGGACACTCTCTAAACAGGTAAATCCACTGTATTTCTGCCTGCTCTGGTGGACGTTAATGGTCTCGTGAATCTATTTGAAGAAAAACATGGCGTTCTCTCAGTGGCTTAACCACTGTTTGCCCCTAAGCCAATGCCACCAAAAAAAATAGATTGACTGGTCATTTATTTCGCTGCAGCTTGTGGGACCTCGTTGATGCAGAATGGCTGCCTCATAGTTTAGTGTTTTGACTTCTACAAGTGTTCTTGTCAGTTTAAATATAATAAAGCATATTCTTATATCTGAGTCCATCTTATACTATATCCCTGTTAGATTATCTAAGGAAAGTGTCTCACAAACTCACGCTAGTTGCATTATCAATTGATTGAATCTAGTCAGTTACTCTGAAATGTAAATGGAATTGTCAGTTGAAAAGCCCATTCTTCCTGAAATGACAGGAATTTACTCTTCTGCTGTTATTCATCCACAAATCAGTGTTGTTCAAGCCCTTGTTTGATCTTAACAGCAGTGCCATAGAAATGACTGCATACTGTGTACACTCCCTCTAAAACAGCACAGCCAGTAACATTGTGTTCAACACTTTTACAAAAATATCATTCTCATTTAGGACATCTTAGACCTGTGAAAAATGGCAAGATAAATTCCTTCCCGCAGACAGCAAACAAACAGGTCACATAATTAGTTAACAACACAATAAAATGACATCCAAATGGAAACTCTAAGCAACAGGGGACTTACTACATCTACAGCCAAGTGAAGGAACGCTCAGTGTGACGAGCAGACGGATTACCCAGTGTGAATGGTGGCCCTGACAGATCCCAGATGGTAACACCATGAATTGAATGACATTGAGAGGGAATAATGATGTACTTTAGGCTCACAGCAAATGCTCTTCTATCTACTGTACTTACATTTGCATTTCTGTACACTGAACAGATATATCATTGCTTAGTTTACAACTTGTACACAATTTATACTTCTGTCTCCTCAGTATGTGAAGCGTTTCCACCAATACAGAGATGCAGTCACTAAACACCGAGCAGACAGAGAGAGGGTGTTGTGCCTCCATTGGCTAATTTGGTAAATGTGCCGCTCAGTTGGAACTGGATCGTAAAGACCAGGAAAGCCCCAGGTTCACTCTCCAGTTCATGCTGAGATGCCTCAACTGGCCTCACGATGCCGGATTAGTAAATAGCAAAATTCATCCAGGGCTCCCGCTCCTGATTGATATTCAGTAACCTCTGTTGAAAAGTTTGCATGAGCGGTTGTTCAGTGAGGACAAGATCAGGCTCGGCTCTGACGCTCTCTTGCAATGTTGGCATTCTTAGCCAATGCCCAGTGTCGTAGACTCACATGCGAAGAATGACAGCTGCATGCCAGCGTGAGTCAGTGCTTAGAATTATACAGTCATACAGCAAAGAAGGAGGCCATTCGGATCATCGTGTCTGTGCAGGCTCTTTGAAAGAGCTATCCAATTAGTCCCTTTTGAAAGGTACTATTGAACCTGCTTCCACCACCCTTTCAGGCATTGTATTCTGGAAAATAACAATTCGCCGCTTAAAAAAACATCTCCTCATTTCCACCCTGGGTTCTTTTTTCAATAATCTTCAATTGCTTCCAAGAGATGATAGGAGAAAATTGCATACAGAAAAGTGAGGAAATCACTTTGCTCACCAAGGCCCTGAAATCCCTGGGGCCGGGGCCAGGGCCAGGGCTGCAGTTTTTGGGCACACAGGCAGCAGGAAAAGGCTGGAATTTGGAATGGATTCTGGATGGTCCGGGGGCTGCCCATTTTCAAACCTATCAGAAATCCCAGGAACTTTCGGTGGTGGGTCCATAATACGCCTGCCCACAAATTTTAAAAGCGGGACTTTTATAACAACATATAAATGAGTGAAATACATCATACAACATATTTTACTAATTTAGCTCAAGCTGAGGGTTTCTGAGCTTGAGGGGCGGATGGAGTCACTGCAGAGCATAAGGGAGGCTGAAGTTTTCCTGGATCGTACGTTCCAGGAGGTGGTCACCCCACAGCCATGGAGGGTTCAGGATAGTAAGTGGGTGGCCATCCAAAAGGGTAAGAAGAGGCAGGCAGTACAGGAATCTTCTGGGTGTGTGACACTCTCAAACAGGTATTCAACACTGAATACCAGTGAGGGTGATGACACCTTGAAGGAATGCAGTCCTGAGCATAACATCATAGGTCAAAGGACTGCATAGGGGGGCACAGTGAAGTGTAGAAATGCAGTAGTCATAGGGGATTCGATAGTCAGGGGGACAGACGGGCGTTTCTGTGATGCCGACATGAGTCCTGCATGGGGTGTTGCTTCCCTGGTACCAGGGTAAAGGACATCATGGAGAGGGTGCAGAACATTCTGTGGGGGAAGGGGAACAGCTAGAAGTCGTGGTCCATGTGGGTACCAATGACATAGGAAAGAAAAAAGATGAAGTCCTGTGGTCAGAGTTTCAGGAGCTAGGGAGGAAGTTAAAAAGCAGGACCTCAAAGGTAGTGATCATTGGATTACTCCCAGTGCCACGCGCTAGTGAGTACAGAAATAGGAAGATAAGGCAGGTTAATGCATGGCCAGAGACATGGTGCAAGAGGGAGGGCTTCCGATTCTTGGGGCATTGGGACCAGTTCTGGAGCAGGAGGGCCCCGTTCAAGATGGACGGGCTGCACCTTAAAAGAGCTGGGACCAATGTCCTCATGAGGAGGTTCACTAGTACTATGGGGGAGATTTTAAACTAATTTGGCAGGGGGAGGGGCACCAGGATGTAGCATTAGAAAGGAGAAACACGGTGCACAAAGGATTGGGAGAGGCAGATAGAACCGCAGTAAGAAATAGTACAGTATTAGGTGGGATCAGACGAAGAGAGAATACGAGAAGGTCTAAGATAGGTTTAGAGTGCATGTGTGTAAGTGCACAAAACATGGTAGATAAGGTTGGTGAGCTGCAGGTGCAAATTGCCACATGGGAATATGATGTAGTGGCAATAACAGAGACCTGGATTAAAAAAGGGCAGGATTGGGTACTAAATATTCCTGGATACAAGGTGTTCAGGAAAGATAGCAAAGAAAAAAAAGGATTGGGGGAAGCGGTGGCAGTATTGATTAAGGAGAATATCGCAGTGCTGGAGAGAGAGGATGTCCTTGAGTGGTCGAGGATAGAATCTATTTGGTTAGGGTTAAGAAACAATAGAGGTGTCATTGTACTACTGGGTGTATTCTATAGGTCACCAACTAGTGGGAAGGATATAGAGGAGCAAATTTGCAGGAAAATTACAGGGAAGTACAAGAACTATAGAGTAGTGATAATGGGGGACTTCAACTATCCTAGTATAGACTGGGACAGTAATAGTGTAAAGGGCAAAGAGTGGGGGGGGGGGGGAATTTCTGAAGCGTGTTTAGAAGAACTTTCTTGATCAGTATGTTTCCAGCCCAACAAGGAAGGAGGCATTGCTGGATCTGTTTCTGGGGAATGAGGTGGTCAAGTGGAGCAAGTGTCAATGGGGGAACATTTAGGGAACAGTGATCATAGTATCATAATGTTAGATTAGTTATGGAAAAGAACAAGGGGTAATCTAGAAAAAAAAACTTAATTGGAGGAGGGCCAATTTCAGTGGATTGAGAATGGATTTGGCCCGGGTAAATTGGAATCAAAGATTGGCAGGCAAAAGTGTAATCGAACAATGGACGGCCTTTAAAGAGGAAATGTTTCAGGTGTATTCCCACGAGGGGGAAAGGTAGGGCAACCAAAGCCAGAGCTCCATGGATGATGAAAGAGATAGAGAATAAGATGAAGCAGAAAAAGACGGCATATGACAGATGTCAGGTTGATAACACAAGTGAGAACCAGGCTGAATATAGAAAGTACAGAGAAGTGAAAAAGGAAATAAGAGGGGCAAAGAAAGAGTATGAGAATAGACTGGCGGCCAACATAAAAAGGAATTCATAAGTCTTCTGTTAGGCATATAAATAGTAAGAGGAGGGGTGGGGCTGATTAGTGACCAAAAAGGAGATCTACACAACGAGGCAGAGGACATGGCTGAGGTACTAAATGAGTACTTTGCACCTATCCTTATCAAGGAAGAAGATGCTGCCAAAGTCACAGAAAAAGAGGAGGTAATTGAGATACTGGATGGACTAAAAATTGTTAAAGAGGAGGTACAAGAAAGGCTAGCTGTACTTAAAGTAGATAAATCACCCGGTCCAGATAGAATGCATCCTAGGTTGCTGAGGGAAGTAAGCGTGGAAATTGCAGAGGTGCTGGCCATAATCTGCCAATCATCCTTAGATACGGGGGTGGTACCAGAGGACTGGAGAATTGCGAATGTTACACCCCTTGTTCAAAAAAGGGTGTAAGGATAAATCCGGCAACTACAGGCCAATCAGTTTAATCTCGGTGGGTGGGAAAGCTTTTAGAAACCCTGACCATTCTACCTTCCCCCCCCACCGCCAACTGTTCTTAAACAGATATTTATCCAGCTCCTTTTTAAAGGAGTTTGTGACTTATCATTAACTGCTTTTGCTAGGGGTTCACTCTATATACCTATTACATTGTGTGTGTGTGTGTGTGTGTGTGTGTGTGTGTGTGTATGTGTGTACTTGCATGTGTGCATGCAGGAGGGAGACAGTTCTGATCGCTCTAATCTCATTCAAAGCTTGTGAATTTTGTACTTGAGCCCTTTAGTTCTGCAATTGTAGTCGTATGGCTCGATGGGCCGAATGGCCTCCTTCAGTGCTGTAACCATTCTATGATTCTATGCCCTTGGCGATGCTGGGTACGAGGGACAGCTGCGTGTCCCGAACGCACAGCATTTCTAGGGCATGGGGGGGAGGGGGCAGAATTTGAAAAAGAAGAGAGCTACAAGAATGGTCATCAAGAGGACCATCAGGGTCTTCAAGGCACACTTTTGCTTCCTGGACAGATTGGGAGTGCCTCTGCAGTAGGCACCAGATCATGCCATGCATATTTGTAGCGTACTGTGCCCTTTACAACTTCACCATATAAAAAGGGCTGGAGTTTGACATTACTAGCAAGGAGCCCTGGATCAGTTGCAGTCAATGTTACACAGAGGAGAGCAGAACGATCATCTGAACTCAGGAGGACTCCTCAGTGACTGCTGCACATTTCATCGCTCAAGTCTTCACTTTTGACACCAGAGCCTTACCACCTTCTCCCCCACTTTTAAATAAAGTGACATTCCCTCAATCCACCACCCATCCTACAACATGACAACACATCAGCCCTCCCTGCTCTTAAAAGAGTATGCCAATAATCATCATAGTGAATAAGGCAGCACCAAAGAAGCATGCTCCTTCTTGTATGACTCTAACCTCCATGGATAACAAAGTGTCATGTCAACTGCGCATTTTGCTATTTAGAATCATAGAATCATAGAATGGTTACAGCACAGAAGGAGGCTGTTCAGCCCATCGAGCCCATGCCAGCTCTTTGCCAGCAAGGCAGTTAGTCCCATTCTCCTGCTCTTGCCCTGTAGCCCTGCAAATTTTTTCCCTTCAAGTATTTATCCAATTCCTTTTTGAAAGCCACGGTTGAATCTGCTTCCACCATCCTTTCAGGCAGCACATTCTAGATCATAACTACTTGCTGTGTAAAAAGGGTTTTCCTCATGTCGCCTTTGGTTCTTTTGCTAATCACCTTAAATCTGTGTCCTCTGATTTCTCGACCCTTCTGCCATTTTATTAATATTATTTTATCAATAAAGTCCAAAGTGAACACATGCCTAACACCATGCTTCGCCTGGGTGACTACATGCACCTTTCTTTCACTTATTCTTGTGCTTCTCCCAGGTGCAATCTAGACCAGTATCGTTAAAGGTGGTTGGCTACTTATGCTCTACAAAAGGGTCATGGGTTTGAGCTGGCCTTTCTCTCATGGCAGCTTCAGGCATGGAGCCCCTACTGGCTGCATCTCTGGAGTTTGTTCCTGGGCAGCATAGGAAGCTCTTAAGCTTCCATGGAGATGGAAACACCAACTGGTCCCTGGTTGTTTCTTAGGTGGGGGGTCTTCCGCAGATTCTAATGAAGACAGCACATGTAACATTGCCTCCCATGTTCCACTGGCGTGGTGCTCGAAGTGGGAAGGCCGAAGGTCTGACATGTGATGCTGTCTTGAGAGATGGCAGTATCAGGTAGGTCAAGTTGAGCCATTGTTATTCCACTGGGCCCTGGATCTGTGACCCCATCGATCAGTGGGATTGAACATAAGAAACAGAAGCAGGAGTAGGTCATGCGGCCCCTTGAGCCTGCTCCGCCATTCAATCAGATCATGTCTGATCTTCGACCTCAACTCCACTGTCCCGCCCAATCTCCATATCCCTTGATTCCCCCAGAGTCCAAAAATCTATCCATCTCAGCCTTGAATATATTCAATGACTCAGCATCCACAGCCCTCTGGGGTAGAGAATTCCAAAGATTCACAACCCTCTGTGTGAAGAAATTCCTCCTCATCTCAGTCTTGAATGGCCGACCCCTTATCCTGCAACTATGCCCCCTAGTTCTAGACTCTCCAGCCAGGGGAAACAATCTCTCAGCCTCTACCCTGTCAAGCCCCCTAATAATCTTATATGTTTCAATGAGATCACCTCTCATTCTTCTAAACTCCAGAGAGAATAGGCCCATTCTACTCAACCTCTCCTCATAGGACAACCCTCTCATCCCCAGGAATTAATCTAGTGAACCTTTGTTGTACCGCCTCCACGTCAAGTACATCTTTCCTTAAATAAGGAGATCAAAACTGTACGCAGTTCTCCAGGTGAGGTCTCACTAAATCCCTGTACAACTGTAGTAAGACTTCCTTACTCTTGTACTCCAACCCCTTTGCAATAAAGGCCAACATGCCATTTGCTTTCCTAATTGCCTGCTGTGCTTCATACCAACGTTTTGTGTTTCTTGTACGAGGAAACCCAAGTCTCTCTGGACACCAACATTTAATAGTTTCTCACCAATTAAAAAATATTCTGTTTTTCTGTTCTGCCTACGAAAGTGAATAACCTCACATTTGCCCACATTATACTCCATCTGCAACCTTCTTGCCCACTCACTTAATCTGTCTATATCCCTTTGCAGGCTCTAATTGCTGGTCTAATGGCAGTTATCAGGTCTTGAAAGCCCTTAGAGGCAGCAACCTGCATTGCAGCCACTATGGTCTGAAAGCAAGTATGCAGGGTGCTGTCTATTCTCACCCTTGTTGCCACTAGTGCTACAGTGCATTTTTCCATGGAGATGGAGACACCAACTGGTCCCTGGCTGTTTCTTAGTGGGGGGTCTTACACAGATTCTAATGAAGATGCCACACAGTCCATTGCCTGCAACAGACAAAGCTTCGTTAATGTTGCCACATGAGACCCGTAGACTCAAGAGTCATAGCTGTCAGTTGCCGCGCATTCTTGGAGACTGTCTCAGAGCCTACACATATGCGGAATGTTCCTCGAACATTCTTCTTTTCGGGAAAGTATCCATCAGTTCTGGGTCCCATGACTCTGAAGCCATAGGCAGCCTTCATCTCAGCCTTCACTGGAAAGGTGGCACATCCTTACCCACCATCAGGAGCTACACCCTTACTAATACTATCTAATTACCCCCCACCCCCCCCCCCCCGCCACCAGGTGAAAATATCTGAGCTGGTGCATGGGAGTGAAGATGCAAATGACTCAGAGCGTGAGCTGAAGGGTGTTGGGGCAGAGGAGCAGGGGGCAGGAGGTCTCTGCAGGAGCTCATGGGTGGGGTTGAGTCATCATGTTCTTCATCATCATCTTCCTCACCATCATCATAGTTCACAAGGGTAAGGGAGGTGGCACTCCGTGCCAGTGCAACCTCCTTCCAGGTAGCATGACTGATGTTTCTGCCAGGTTTGTTGCCATCAACACCCAGCAGTCTGTGTCTCATGATATCAGTTTCCTTGAGGAGGGCTTGCAGGTCAGAGTCTGTGAGATTGTGCCTGTGTGCCATGCCTTGTTCCCCACTCTCCATAAACTTCAGCTCATCCAAAACTCTGCCATCTGTTTTCTAACTTGCACCAAGTCCTGTTCACTCTTCATCACCTGTGCTCGCTGACCTGCATTGGCTCCCAGTCTGGCAATGCCTCGATTTTCAAAAATTCTCATCCTCGTGTTCAAATCCCTCCATGGCCTCACCCCTCCTAACCCTGTAGCCTCCTCCAGCCCTACAACCCTCCTTGATCTCAGCACTCCTCCAATTCTGGCCTCTTGCTCATCCCCGATTTTCTTCGCCCCACCGTTGGCGGCCGTGCCTTCAGCTACCTGGGCCCTAAGCTCTGGAATTCCCTTCCTAAACCTTTCTGCCTCTCGATCTCTCTCTCCTCCTTCAAGACGTTCCTTAAATCCTACCTCTTTGACCAAGCTTTTGGTCACCTGTCCTGATGTCTCCTTATGTAGCTTGGTGTCAAATTTTGTCTGATAACGCTCCTGTGAAGCACCTTGGGACATTTTACTATGTTAATGGCGCTATATAAATGCAAGTTGTTGTTGTTGTATGGCTCCATGTGCCAGGTGCTCCTCTTGTGGGCGAGTATCGGAAAATGATTATTGAGACACGCATTGTAGTTAGCTGAGAATCAAGTAAGTGAGCCAAGCACTGCTCCTTCCTTTTCTGCTGCTCCCCCAGTCTGCTGCTGCAGTGTTCAGTCAGAACTGTCCTTTTAACTTGAATTTTCAAGCAGCCATTTTACATGAGATTTACACCAAACCTCCTCCAATATACATGCAAATAAGCTGACCCAGGAACATAGTAACAGGAGTAGACCATTGAGCTCCTCAAGCCTGTTCTGCCATTCAATTAGGTCATGGCTGATCTGTATCTTAACTCCATTACCCGTCTTGGTTCCGTAACCCTTAATACCCTTGTCTAACAAAAATCTATCAATGTCAGTTTTTAAATTTTCAATTGACCTAGCCTCAACAGCTTTTTGGGGAAGAGAGTTCCAGATTTCCACTACCCTTTGTATGAAGAAGTGCTTCCTGACATCAGCCCTGAACAGCCTAGCTCTAATTTTAAGGTTATGCCCCTTGTTTTGGACTCCCCCACCAGAGGAAATAGTTTCTCTCTCTCTACCATATCAAATCCTTTAATCATCTTAAACACCTCAATTAGATCACCCCTTAATCTTCTATACTCAAGGGAATACAAGCCTCGTCTATGCAACCTGTCTTCACAATTTAATCCTTTTAGCCCCAGTATTCTGGTGAATCTGCACTGCACCCCCTACAAACCCAATACATCCTTCCTGAGGAGTAGTGCACAGAACTGAACATGTTACTATAAATGGGGTCTAACCAGAGCTTTATATAACTGCAACATAACTTCCACCCCTTTGCATTCCAACCCCCTTGAGATAACCCCAGGAAACCCTTGCATAAATAGCTCCTCGGACCACCGGCGGATCCAAATGCTATTCCATTGGTACAAAAGCAGCACAATTTACGGTGTGGGTATGTGCAGCATGCTCGTGTGACCATGAAAATCAGAGAGCGCACTGCACCGTGGGTACTCCCTGACCTTCTACCACTACATTCAGAATGGACTGCTGAGGTGTCAATACTCTCTGAGACAGCACCCACGTCAATCTTATCTACCTTCAGTGTTCATAATCTGTCATCACCTGGACTGGATGTACACAGCTGACACAATGTAAATAAATGAGTTGCATGAGAAACACTCAAATCTCGGCACAACTGTAGCCAAATTTTATTCAGTTCTGAAAGGAAACAAAGGTGATGAAGAACTTCACTACAACTGCAAACAAACAGCACGCAAGGTTGCCTAAACACAACAAAATCTGGGGAGTGGTTCAACCAATCGTAAAATGGAAAATGTTTATCTGCAGGTACAAGGGATCTGAAGGAAGGAACCTTCATGTTCCTACTTGTGGGGTACAGATAACAATGATGGAGCTTGTTTCCTTTGGAGAAACAGATGCTTTTTTTGACAATGTAAGCACAGTGTTAAAGGACATTGCTACACCAAGCCCAAGGCCATTCCTCTGCTCTCGGTTTATCCCTTCCTCGCCTGAAGTTGCTGTGGTTATGGTTCTATCGATGCCGGCTGCCCTGTAGTACCTGTGTGAGCTTAGACAATGAATGGCGTCTGCAGGTTATTCGACCATGGGGCTATCAATGCCAAGTATGATACTGTCCTCACCCAACATCAATGCATACCCTTCTAGCAGGAGTCACTAGAAAATGATCAAAAGCATTCTTACCCCTCCCTAACCAGGGGCACTTAGGCCAGTTTCAGCATCCTTATCACTGCCCTGGCTGATATCACCTAATCCCTCTTTTAAGTACACTCTATTATTTTTTATCATCTGTAGAAACTTCTTTGTCACTCATTAGGGTGATGCTAACATACTCATGCAGTGGATCTAGGGATAATTGATAAGTGTTGACAGAAACTTCCTGCTCAGAATAAGGCACTTGAAAGCTCTGTGTGAGTATTTGGTCTCAGAAGGTTTTTGTGACTACAAGAATTGTCCACCTCAAGATGGGCGGGCAAAGGTTGCACTGCTCCCTGGCCCCACCATAGTCCCAACTGAGCCCCTGTGTGCCAGAGTGAACTATAAGAAAGAAAGAAAGAGTTGCACGAGAAACATTCAAATGTCGGCACAACCGTAACCAAATTTTATTCAGTTCAGAAAGGAAACAAACATGACTGAAGAACTAGGAAAAAGAAAGAACGAAAGAAAGAACCAAAGAAACACCTGACCTCAGGATGTCCCAAAACACTTTACAGTCAATGAAGTACTTTTGAAGTGTCGTCATTGTTGTAATGTAGGGAAGGTGAGAATAGACAACAAAGCCTCCATCCATCAGGCAGTTTAATTTTATGAACCACCCTCCCCCAACCCGAATGATGGGAACTCCTGGGGAGGCAAAAAGAACAATTTCAGGAAAAACTCTGGGAAATTCTTCCCTGACTTCCTGAGGCAATCAAGAATGCTTCAGGAGACCAGATTACCCATTATGTATCACTAGACATATTTAACTAACCCCCATCCTCCAGATGTCCCAGTTTCCTTACGAGCATACTTCAGTGATAAAACACAGGTACATTTACCAAAAGATCCCACTCAAAGAAATATTGAAAACTAGAACAATAGAAAAAGGTCAATGAAAATGCCTTGGAATGCTGCATATACTCACAGTGCTACCTCTGATGGTAATAGCTACTTTAGCAGCAATGCTGTAAGATAAATAAGGCTGTTCAGCTACCTCTGGCAGCTCAAAGAACGTAAATGGTCACTGATGTTGTAAGGCACCACCAGCCACGACTGTTTTCTACCCGTGAACAGGCTGACCGCTCAGCCTGCCCGTACAGGCCCATGAGTGGGGTTTTCATGTTAGTGGCTTTCTACAGACCAACCTCAGCTTTCTGAGGAGATCTCCAGCTAGAAATTGAAAGTTGCAATTGCAACTTTTAAACAGCCACGCACGTACTTCTGTTCCAAGGTGTCAGCCTTGGCTCAGTGGCAGCACTGAGTGTTCAAAATTACGAAGGGTTTTGATAGAGTAAATAGGGAGAAACTGTTTCCACTGGCAGGAGGGTCAGTAACAAGAGCTCACAGATTTAAGGTAACTGGCAAAAGAACCATAGGGGAGAAAAGGAGACATTTTTTTTTACGCAGCAAGTTGTTATGATCCGGAATGCACTGCCTGAAATGGTGGTGGAAGCAGATTCAATAGTAACTTTCAAAAGGGAATTGGATAAATACTTGAAAAGGAAAAATTTGCAGGGCTATGGGGAAAGATCAGGGGAGTGGGACTAAATGGATAGCTCTTTCAAAGATTTGCACGATTTGCAGAAAGGCCTCCCTCTGTACTGTATGATTCCATAATTTCACTCTAGTCTCTGAATCAGAAGGTCAAGGGTTCAAGTCCCACTCCAGAGAGCTGACATTTCAGTGCAGTACTGAGGGTGTGCTGCATTGTTAGAGGTGCTGTCTTTTGGATAAGATGTTAAACCGAGGCCCTGAATGCTGTCTCAGGCAGACATAATAGATTCCATGCCACTATTTTGAAGAAGAGCAGGGGAGTTCTCAGTGTCCTGGCCAACATTTATCCCTCAGCCAACATCACTGGTCATTATCTCATTGCTGAGCGCAAATTGGCTGCCGCATTCCCTACATTACAACAGTGGCTACGCTTCAAAAGTGCTTCATTGGCTGTAAAGCGCTTTGGGATGTCCTGAGGTCATGAAAAGCACTATATAAATACAAGTTTTCTTTTGTTCTATTTGAAGCAGCTCTGTGTGATATAAATTCACTTTAATTGTGGCCTCTGAGTGAAATTACATGATTAGTGCCAATTACTGTCAAATTACAGGCAGATTTAACCTTACAGCTAAAAGAGTGAGGACACTTTCATCACATTGGTCTGGCCTGGGCTTAAACGTAGTTTTCAGAAGGGTGCAAGGAAGAGGAAAATGGGGCCGAGTTCTGGTAGTTCAGCTCTCTCGCTTGCGATGCCCCGGGATTTCCTGGAGCGTCCTCAACCAGCGTAAGTGAGCCTGCTCCTAAGGTCAGCACAGGCTCAGTGTTGCTATGATGAGATGGGATGGGCTATCCTGGTCTTCTGCCTCATTCTTCTGCTCTCTACACTTGGACATCACTCCATTGAAGGGCAGTGCCTGAAGATTGCTGAAGTGAGGGTTTGCCCCCTGGATCCCCACAGAATAGAGGATCTGTGGGAATGCCAGAAGAAGACGAAGAATATGAAGGCATGATTGGTTTTACATCGTCCCCCATCTACCCCCCCCCCCACCCCCACCACTCCCCACCCCACCAAGTTCAATTAGAAGCACTTGGGTCTTTCTGGATGCTGCTCTCCTAAGAGGCCTGCAGCTGCACTCACCTTTGGATACATGGCCTAGCCAGGACACAGGCCAGCACTTGGAGTTCCGGCGGGCTATGCAAATGGCCTAGGGGATGAAAATGTGGCAGCTTCTTCCACACAGGCACTGCATCTGCCGGGTGCCCATAGAGGAAAATAGATGAAAGAACATCTAGACGATAACCCATCTCAGACCCCCATGAAGTGGACAAGATCTTTGTCCCCCACTCTATCAAATTCAAATGCAACCTTGAGATAACAGAACAGATTTCTAACTCACTGCAATATCCCTCTTCCCAGACATTTTGGGAAAATATTCTAATTTCAGCTTGGCTCTGAGACAGAAGGCTGTGAATTCAAATCCACTCCAGCATGTAATCTAGGCTGACATTTCAGAGGAGCACTGAGGGAATGCTGCATTTTCGCAGGTGCCATGTAGTCTATATGGTACTTAATAGATGAGGCATAATACTGAGGCCCTGTCTGCTCTTTCAGGCGGATGGAAGAGAACCAATGGCAGTATTCGAAAAAGACCAGTGTCCTGGTCAACATTCATCTCTCAACCAATACCATCAATCAGATTCTCATTCATTCCTTCACTATCACTGAGGTTTTGCAATGGATTAATTGGTTGCCATGTTTGCCTGCATAACACCAGTGACTACACTTCAGAAGTAAATTCATTGGCTGTCCTGAGAAAACAAACGGGATATAAAGTTCTTTGTTTTCTTTTTAATCTTCTGGGGAGAATAAATTATTTCAATGTTGCATTTTTTAGGATTAAATTTTCTAAATTACAATACTTCAAAACGTGATTTATTGGCTGTGAAGTGCATTGGGATGTCCTGAGGTCATGAAATGTGCCATATATGTTGCAAGGCCACCAAATAATGGCAGAAAGTTATTTTTTTAGCGTTTCCACCAGCTTAATACATGTAAGCAACCTTAGCATGGGAGAAATACAAGACCCAAAGCGTTAACCTATCTTTTTTCTTTTCTGATGCTAACATGTTGTGCGTTTCATTTTCTGCGTTTGACAGGAAGATAAGTAGGTTTAATTATCAACAGTTTTAGAAACAAACCATATGAGGCAGCAAAGAATCCTAAATAACCTAAAGAATGTTTATATTTCTGTTCATATATTATTGCCTTACCGATAATATCAAACCACAACTGGCTCTTAGTGAGTTCTGTACTGGTCACCCCAACCATGTGATTCACAGGGTCCGTCTCCATGACAGCAAAGTTAAAGTGAGCCTCATCAAAAGCCAGAGGTTCCGTGGATGGTGAAGGTTTCTGAATCCATTCAATGTGCAGACGAACTGTCGCTGTTTTCTGGGGACTTCCATTGTCAGAGGCACGGATCTGAAAGTACAGATTACAGAGTTTAATGGCTTGGATTACAAAAGTAATTCCAGTCACGATAGTGTCAGACCATACAATGAATTCCAGCCGAGTATGGAATTTATTGTATGGTCTGACACCATCATGACTGGGAGTAGTTGTCCCTGTCTTACTCCTGCTATAAATCTGCTGTGCGGATACATTTTATGGCAGCAGTATAGCATCTTACGGCACCAGCACCACACTTGCTGGTAGCTGTTTGGAGCTGTACATTCTCTCCAGACACAACCCCAGATGAGAAGGATGTCATTTTACCATTGGCTGTCTTTGCAGTACAAGTAAGCATGATGTGAAAATTTCACAAACCTTTACTGAAATCCTATAACACTGTAACCACACCACCTCCCTGAGCCACCTGTGAAAGATGTAGCAGTTGGATCAAAATGGACCAGTGATTATTTATTTTTACTATTACTAGTAAATTGCCCACGGCATTACCCATGGTTAGTTAATGAATATCACTTTTTCAAGACACAATATGGTGATGGAGTTGGGAGAGGGATTCCATGCTTATTGGTAAAAAGAATCTTAAATGGGCAACAGTGCAACTCATACATGAGACATTGGATCTTCTTCGCTTGTAGAATAAACTGGGGCTGTCTCCAATCTGTATATGACATTTAACCCAACTTCACTTTCACTGAGTTTTTTTTCCCCATTGGTTGTTACTATTCATCAGCTGTACTAAACCCAATTGATTCCTACATAACTTTGATGTTATCACTGATATCTGTATCTGATAAGTATAAGCTGAGCCTGAAGGTATGCATGAGGGAGCTAGACTCTGCAAGCTCTTACATAGCGAGGAAGCACTCTCCAATAATTGCTAGCAAATTTGATAAAATTCATTCCTTTACCTGACACCTGAGGACTTCAACTAAATATGTGTGAAGAGCCTTCTCTATCCAGTAATCACTTACTAGTTGTTTATAGGTCAATTAGAGAAAGGCAGAAAATCCAATACATTATAGTGCAAAGAAAAAAGTTGTAGGTTCTGAAATTATCACTTGAGGTTAAAGGGCTCCAGCATCTCCAGCAGATATGGCATACAGGTAAGCCTTTTGGAGTGCAGCTGGATGGATTGATATACTTCAGAACGAAGGAACTCAAACTGACCCACCCCAGCACAAAGAAGCCCTACTTTGGCCTACCTTGGCATCAACAAGCACACATTGATATGAAGAAAGCCACAATAACACATCAGTACAAATAGGCCTATATTGGGAGCCCTCGCTTAAGGGAATCCATACTTTAGTGATTCCACTTTCCAATTAACCCTGCTCTTCATGGGGAAACATCAAGTTGATAATCCGGTTGAGATCAGAACCTTGCTATGTGGTGAGTACCACTATGAATTGGTAATGTACCATTTCATAGCACAATGCCTTGTTACTTCAATACCTGTGCCACCCCACCAAGTCTGTGACATTTTAATAAATAACACAGCTCAGAGTTATTTTAAAAATCTTTCTTGAAGCAATCATTGTACTTAATCTGAAAATGCAATTGCCTATTATCTGCCAGACTTTAATTATAATTGCAAATACAACTACACAACAACCATATTGGCTCAGAGCCAGTACATCTGTTCTCAACCTCCAGTATAATTAAAATAGACACAATAAGTATAGAGCTATTGGCTGTTCATGCACCTGGAACTCTCCTACAGGAACAGACTCACTATACACCTAGTCTTGTACACTGCCAACTTACTCTCTAGCTTTCAATTCTCTACTCAGCTGCTTCCAACGCAATCCTCTTGTCCTTTTCTAACTTAAGATACTACTGTGATTATTGCTCCTCTGACCTTTCCTCTCTTGTTCCTCCTAGCCTTTAAACACACCACTCTACACATTCTTCCTTCTCCCTGTATCCTCGCTTTTTCCTACACTATGGGTCTTGGCCTTAACCTGGGTTTCTTAAAGATAGAGAAAAATGATAACACACCAAATATTAATCTGTATGCACTACATATTGTGAATCACTGACAACACACTAACAGTACTTTGCTGGGGCTCAAAATGGCACGTTACGAAAATAGACTGGAAAAATCAAACTTGCCATCATCAGAGAAAAGAAGGTTTAGAGTGTTCATGGTGCAGGTTTTTCAAATGATCAAAGGCATAGGGAACATGATTGTAACGTAGAGTGCAGGACTAGAAGATATGAGCACAAAATTGGCAACTTCAAGCAAGATTAGGGATCAGAAGACTATTTCCACACATAGCAGTATCTACTGTGAATAGACTCCCATTCAAAGTAGTGACTGTTGTTTTAATTGCTTTGAAATCATGCTGGACTAATGGTTGGTCCAGATTAGAAATATATGTTCTAGGGTTAAGTACAGGTATAGATGATTAAATACACTGAAACACCGTGGATACAGTAATATTAGAGTGAAAATGTCAAATAGGAAATAAATCAATCAGTGCTGAATAATGTAAATTGTAATATTAGGTTGATATCCCAGCAATTCTTTCAATTGTCTTGGGAGTCAGGTAAGTTTCGTAGAGATTTCTTTTGTGGTTATCTGTTTCCCTCAAAAGATTAAATTGGACAGAATCCTTTACAATACAGCTTATATATATATATTGTTCAGTGTTGATGCTTTTTTAACACCTGAGGTTGCATCTGGGTAGGTGTGTGAGATGCACATGAGTTTATGCACTTAGTTCCAGCTGCAGTCACATCCTGGACTGATGCTGTTGAGTACTGTGTACAGTTCCGGTCTCCATATTACAAAAAGGACATGGAGGCATTGGAGAAGGTGCAAAAAAGATTTACAGGGATGATACCAGAACTATTAGGTTATAATTATCAGGAAAGACTGTACAGGCTGAAGCTCTTTTCTCTAGAAAAGAGATGGCTGAGGAGTGACCTAATACAGGTCTTTAAAATTATGAAGGGGTTCGATAGGGTAGACATAGAGAAAATGTTTCCACTGTAGGGAAATCCAAAACTAAAGACCATAAATATAAGATAGTCACTAATAAATCCTATAGAGAATTTAGGAGAAACATCTTTACCAAGAGAGTAGTTAGAATGTGGAACTCACTAGCACATGGAGTGGTTGAGGCGAATAGCATAGATGCATTTAAGGGGAAGCTAGATAAGTACATGAGGGAGAAAGGAATAGAAGGTTATGCTGATAGGGTTAGATGAAGTAGGGAAGGAAGAGGTTTGTGTGGAGCGTAAACATAGACCAGTTTGGCTGAATGGCCTGTTTCTGCACTGTAAATTCTATGTAACTGCTTCAGTTAATAGGCTCTCAGGTGAGGCAGAGCTGTCAGCTGTCCTCGAGCAAAGCCATAGTTGACAAAGATTCTTTCAGTTGCCTGAGGGCTCAGCAATGTCATTAAAGAATTCTAAAATTCTTAATTAAAAGCCGAGAGTACATTTGCCTTCTACACGTCAATGTGTTTAAACAATTCCAGCACTCCTTTCTTGTTTCTCTGTAATCAGATTTTATTTCTATTTAATGGACTCTGTGTTCTCAAAAGCTGCAAATAAACAGAGTTCTGTTTGTGCCTTTTTTTTAAAAAATGTTAAAGTGGCTACCAGCTTCACAAAAAACATTTGGTACACTTTTTCTGTTTGTTTACAACACAGTGCATCATGGCACCAACTGCACATATTATTGTGACTAAAATATTCTTCTGGTTCTTCTCCTTGCTCAAATTAAGACAGGTTTGCCAAATCGTTTCACGAAGACAATGCCCCTTTAATGCCACATTTTCTTAAATTAAGACAATGCCCCTTTAATGCTAGGTTAAACTTATGTTCAAAGTATGGTATCCTTGAAAAATATTCAGTACTCTTAACTTTACGACAGCTTATCCGGCACTAATTTCAAAGTTTTCTTCTAAGAACTCTCTTCTCTAGAAAAGAGAAGGCTGGGTGGTGACCTAATAGAATAAGGAGAAGGTAACTAAGTCCATGAGGGAGAAAAGAATGGATGGATATGCTGATAAGGTTAGATGAAGCAGGATGGGAGGAGGCTCCTGTGGAGCATAAGCACCGACAATGTATCCCAGGACGTTATGGGAGGTTAGGGAGGAAATTGCAGGTCCCCTAGAAGAGATATTTGAATCATCCACCGCTACAGGTGAGGTGCCTGAAGATTGGAGGGTAGCAAATGTTGTGCCTTTGTTCAAGAAGGGCGGCAGGGAAAAGCCTGGGAACTACAGACCGGTGAGCCTGACATCTGTAGTGGGTAAGTTGTTAGAGGGTATTCTGAGAGACAGGATCTACGGGCATTTGGAGAGGCAGGGACTGATTAGGAACAGTCAGCATGGTTTTGTGAGAGGAAAATCATGTCTCACGAATTTGATTGAGTTTTTTGAAGGGGTAACCAAGAAGATAGATGAGGGCTGTGCAGTAGACGTGGTCTACATGGACTTTAGCAAATCCTTTGACAAGGTACCGCATGGTAGGTTGTTACATAAGGTTAAATCTCACGGGATCCAAGGTGAGGTAGCCAATTGGATACAACATTGGCTTGACGACAGAAGACAGAGGGTGGGTGTAGAGGGTTGTTTTTCAAATTGGAGGCCTGTGACCAGCGGTGTGCCTCAGGGATCGGTGCTGGGTCCGCAGTTATTTGTTATTTATATTAATGATTTGGATGAGAATTTAGGAGGCATGGTTAGTAAGTTTGCAGATGACACCAAGATTGGTGGCATCGTGGACAGTGAAGAAGGTTATCGAGGATTGCAACGGGATCTTGATAAATTGGGCCAGTGGGCCGATGAATGGCAGATGGAGTTTAATTTAGATAAATGTGAGGTGATGCATTTTGGGAGATCGAATCGGGCCAGGACCTACTCCGTTAATGGTAGGGCGTTGGGGAGAGTTATAGAACAAAGAGATCTAGGAGTACAGGTTCATAGCTCCTTGAAAGTGGAGTCACAGGTGGATAGGGTGGTGAAGAAGGCATTCAGCTTGCTTGGTTTCATTGGTCAGAACATTGAATACAGGAGTTGGGATGTCTTGTTGAAGTTGTACAAGACATTAGTAAGGCCACACTTGGAATACTGTGTACAGTTCTGGTCACCCTATTATAGAAAGGATATTATTAAACTAGAAAGAGTGCAGAAAAGATTTACTAGGATGCTGCCGGGACTTGATGGTTTGACATATAGGGAGAGGTTAGATAGACTGGGACTTTTTTCCCTGGAGAGTAGGAGGTTGAGGGGTGATCTTATAGAAGTCTATAAAATAATGAGGGGCATAGATAAGGTAGATAGTCAAAATCTTTTCCCAAAGGTAGGGGAGTCTATAACGAGGGGACATAGATTTAAGGTGAGAGGGGAGAGATACAAAAGGGTCCAGAGGGGCAATTTTTTCACTCAAAGGGTGGTGAGTGTCTGGAACGAGCTGCCAGAGGCGGGTACAATTTTGTCTTTTAAAAAGCATTTGGACAGTTACATGGGTAAGATGGGTATAGAGGGATATGGGCCAAGTGCAGGCAATTGGGACTAGCTTAGTGGTATAAACTGGGCGACATGGACATGTTGGGCCGAAGGGCCTGTTTCCATGTTGTAAACTTCTATGATTCTATGATTCTAGTTAGGCCAAATGGCCTGTTTATGTGCTGTAAATTCTATGTAACTCAGAGGAAACTAATTTGTCTGGTCCAATATCTTTTTCCAGTCTGCTGTGACAGTAAATAGTGCACGCTATCGGTGGTGCATCAATCAGTATTGTGTTGTAAAGCACAGAATATAAGGGAGATATCACTACATAACTGCAGTCATGAAAATAGCACATGTCAGACTGTTTGATCATATTTTATCAAGCCAAGCCAATTTTTTTTAATTAGTTATAATTTGTAATTCAATTTGTCAAATCTTTCTCCAATTGTTCAATCCCTATCATGTTTACCAACAACAAAGTGGCCGAGGATCACACACACCTGCATTGTAAGAGGATAACAAATCAGGCATACCTACAAGCCAAGAGAATGGAGAATCATGTCTATCTCTAGGGTAACCAAACATAGAATCAGTCCATTTGCCAGTTACATAATGTTTAACAAAGCCTAGCTGTCAGAGAATAGAGAATAGAGAATCAGGCTTGTCGCCAGGGCAAGAGAATAAAGCCTAACAGTATTAGGAAAGAAAATCAGACCTGCCTCATTGTAAGAGAATGGATTATCAAGCCTTAGTATTAACAACAACTTGCATTTATATAGCACCTTTAACATAACAAAACATCCTAAGAGCGTTATCAGACAAAATCAGACACCGAGCCATATAAGGAGATATTAGGACAGGTGACGAGAAGCTTGGTCCAAGAGGTAGGATTTAAGGAGGATCTTAATGGAGGAGAGAGAGGTAGAGAGGTTTAGGGATGGAATAACAGAGCTTAGGGCCTAGGCAGCTGAAGGCACGGCTGCCAATGGAGGTTCGAAGGAAATCGGGGATGCTCAAGAAGCCAGAGTTGAAAGAATGCAGAGAATGAGGAGGGTTGTAGGGCTTGAGAAGATTACAGAGATAGGGAGGGGTGAGACCACGGAAGGATTTGAATACAAGGATGAGAATTTTAAAATCGAGGTGTTGCTGGACCTCGAGCCAATGCAGATTGAAGCCCATGGAATAAAGGGGCAGTGGCAGCATGGGTACAAAATTGGCTAAGTAACAGGAAGCAGAGAGTAGTGGTGAACGGTTGTTTTTTGGACTGGAGGGAGGTGTACAGTGGTGTTCCCCAGGGGTCGTTACTAGGACCTCTGCTTTTCTTGCTATATGTTAATGATTTGGACTTCGGTGTACAGGGCACAATTTCCAAATTTGCAGATGACACAAAACTTCGAAGTGTTGTGAACAGTGAGGAGGATAGTGATGTAGTGATGGACTTCAAGAGGATATAGACAGGCTGGTGGAATGAGCGGACACCTGGCAGATGAAATTTAACGCAGAGAAATGCAAAGTGATAACATTTCGGTAGGAAGAATGAGGAGAGGCAATATAAACTAGAGGGCACAATTCTAAAAGGGGTACAGGAACAGGGAGACCTGGGGGTATATGTGCACAAATCGTTGAAAGTGGTTGGGAAAGTGGTTAAAAAAGCATAAGGGATATTGGACTTCATAAATAGAGGCATAGGGTACAAAAGCAAGGAAGTCATGATGAATCTTTATAAAAACACTGGTTCAACCACAGCTGGAGTATTGTGTCCAGTTCTGGGCACCACACTTTAGGAAAGATGTGAAGGCCTTAGAAAGGGTACAGAAAAGATTTATGAGAATAATTCCAGAGATGAGGGACTTCAGTTATGTGGATAGACTGGAGAAGCTGGGGTTGTTCTCCTTGGAACAGAGAAAGTCGAGAGGAGATTTGACAGAGGTATTTAAAATCATGAAGGGTCTTGACAGAATAGACAGCAAGAAACTGTTCCCATTGGTGGAAAGGTCAAGAACCAAAGGACATAGATTTAAGGTGATTGATAAAAGAACCAAAGGTGACATGAGGAAAAACATTTTTATGTAGCGAGTGGTTAGGATCTGGCGGTGGAGGCAGATTCAATCATGGCTTTCAAAAGGGAACTGAATAAGTATTTGAAAGGAAACAATTTGCAGGGCTACAGTGATAGGGCGGGGGAGCGGGACTAGTTGGATTGCTCTTGCATAGAGCCGGCACAGACTCGATGGGCCAAATGGCCTCCTTCCATGCTGTAATCTTTCTATGATTCTATGATTTAGAGTTTTTATCTGACAAGACTGTTTTTTCTTTTCATTTGCTTTATTTAAATTGTTAAACTAATAGAAGCAATAATGTTTCATAGGAACATTAGGAACAAGAGTAGATCATTCAGCTCCTTGATCATGGCTGATCTCTACCTCAACTCCATTTACCTGTCGTAGTTCCATATCCCTTGATACCATTACTCAACAAAAATCTTTAAATCTCAGTCTTGAAATCTACAATTGTCTGAGCATCCACAACCTTTGGGGGAAGAGAGTTCCAGATTTCCACTACCTTTTGTGTGAAAAAGTACTTCCTGATTTCGCTCCTAAATGGCCTAGCTCTATGCCCCCTCATTTCTATTTGAACCTTATCATAAAATTCCGAGCAAACTCATGTGGAAACAACACCCCCACCAAAAATAAATCCTGCCTACTCCACTGCTATCCCACTCCCCAACATTTCATTGTTTCTCAGAAGTTTTGATTCCATCCGTACAGAAGACATAATCCATTCTTTTTAATTAAGAATTTTAATTTTAAACAAGATATATTCCTACTTACTGTTAGAATGTCATAGTCTCCTGCTGTGAATGTCCACATAGATGACACCATGCCAGATTTTGGATTAATATCGAATTTCTCTTCTTCGGAGTTGTCCTCAATGCTGTAGGTGACATCTGCATTAGGACCTACATCTCGGTCAGAAGCAATCACTCTGTAGATGGGTTCAGGCTCTGTGGAGCTGTTGCGTTCAGGCAGCCTGACGTTATACAGGACTTCTGGGAATTTTGGAGCATTGTCATTTTCATCAATAATTTCCACCACCACCTTTGCAGTGGACTGTCTTGGGGGAACGCCATTGTCATTGACAGTCACCTGCAAGGAATCAAGAGGAGCAAATTTTTTTTTCCCCAATACTTTCCCTGCCATTGTTAGACACCATAACCCATCTGCATGTGCTGTCCAGAACTGGTGCTACTTTATGAACTAATCAGCTAGGGAACGTACAGGGAAAATTAATGGTAACATACATTTCAAGTTCAGTTCATCTCTCGTTCATACGCATTAACTCCTGCTTTAAAAAGGCGCACGGGTGGATTTGGTACGAGAGGGTTGGTATGGGAACAGCGTTGGTAGTGAAATAAATCAGATTTTTTTTTGAGTTTGCAATGGGTACTGTATCAGGATGATTCCATGATGAGGAAACTCACAGGTGGGAATGTTGGAAAATCATATGCCGAATGTGCGTAATTTCCTGGCAAGGGACAGTCACATCAAGGAATCATCCCTCATAGGCCTGACCTAAGAGTACAGGCAGTGGTACAATAATATTTCTGAGTGGGAAAGTTTCAAATTGTGAGACTTGCATACTGTCACAGGCTGTGATTCCAATTAGAAGAAAGTAAGCACGCTTAACAAAGAATTCAGCTGAAATCTTTCAAAGGAGGCTCAAATTAACCCTCCTCATGAGCGGAACTTTCTTTTTGTGATAAGCTTTCATGCATTTTAAGCCCAATTTAGAAAAGAAGACCTAGGTTTTTTGACTGCCCCCCCCCCCCCACCCTCCGTTGATTGGGGAAGGCAGAAAGCACTCTGGATGCGGTCTGAGTTCCCATCTCCCCACCGTTACCTGTGGGCTGGTTTTGTCAGGGCAAACTGTGCCTGTCCATATGTGGGCAGGTGCGTGGTAAAGAGAGGTGAATGAAGAAAACATGGCGGAGGCCATTTGCACTCTTTGAATGCTGGATGGAGGGGCTATCTGTTAGTCTTCATGCTCAGTGTTCAGAGATGGGCAGACTGGGCCCTAGAGCAAAAATTGAAGAGGGGTCTCTGCAGGTGCTTGCAGAGTGCTGCCAAACACAAGCTCCATTAATGTTACAAATGTTTACAGAGAAAGAAAAATTGGAACACGCACCTCACTGACCAGCTCTTTTTCCTGCTACAGCAACCCTCTGATGCCTGTCACGGCTAGCCTCCACCCCTCTCCCGCGCCACACTCCAGACTGCGCAACTCACTGGTAGAGGCTGGGGAGCCTAACTCCCACGTGTAAAAGAGCCTAGGGAGTCATCATGGGGGCTGGTAAAAGTTCTTCCCCAGCAGAGATGCACCCCAAATGGTGGGGTAGGTGGGGACATGTGGAAACCTAATCACGATTGTGAAGATTCTGAATCCAGTCTTTGCATCGATGATTACTGGCAGGGTTTGCTATATTTTCCTCATGAAAAAGATAACTTTTTTTTAGAAATTAATATCAAATCCAAAAATGTAACAATGCTCCCTTGTGTGTTAAAAATTGAGGACTGCATTATGGAGATTCATGAGACAGAGGAGACTGACCATTGCCTTGCCTCTGACTGACACGATGCCTCAGCATATTGACAGCCAACCTGATGGCCTGTTCGACTCACCTCTAGGTTGTGTTCATCTTTCTTTTCACGGTCCAGCTTACGCGCTGTCGTGGTGATGAGGCCTAGAATCAAAAAGAAAACAACTCTTCTGTAAGTTACATTCCAAAGACAAATGCAGAAACCATTTTGGTCATGGTGTATAATTACAGGAAACACCATAGAGATGAAACACGTTTAGCCGAGTTAAATTGACTCCACCCTCTCGCATTCGCAAAGTCTGCTTCCCTATCTAATCTATAGGTCCAATGGATGATTGATATTAA
This sequence comes from Heptranchias perlo, assembly GCF_035084215.1. Lineage (NCBI taxonomy): Eukaryota > Metazoa > Chordata > Chondrichthyes > Hexanchiformes > Hexanchidae > Heptranchias > Heptranchias perlo. The sequence continues at coordinate 18,094,694 of NC_090338.1, forward strand.
ACCACTTGTCTGACAACATGTCCTGTGTGCTTTTCAGTGAGACTGAAGGTGCCAAGAAATTTCCATGATACATTTTGGCTCCCATTAGCATCTCTAGCTGAGCGCAAGGAATTTTCCTACCCAACTAAAATGGAGAATAGCTCCGATCCTATCAAATATGTAGCTCCAGTGACAGTCACTGCTTTTTTGTGACAGTATGGATTTTTGTGTCTGTCTAACTATCAAAATATAAAGAATTCATCTCTACTGCAATGGGATTATTCCATGTCATTGCCTTTCTCAAAAGGTTTTACTGTTCCCAATGTTCTGATCTTGGCTACCATGTACCTTGTGCAGAAGCCCTTGTACCTAGAATCGGGCTTCTCCCATAATTTGAATGAAGCCATGCATTAGAAGCACCCATCTCTCTCCTTCCTGGACTGCAATTTCCTGGTAAGCACCCAAAATTAGCACACCCCCCCCCCACCCCCGCCATAATCACATCTCAGTTGCGTTGACCCTCGATCATGCAATTTCTGGGCTAAGAAGTAGAGGTGATATGATTAGTATTGCAACCTTTATTTGAAATAATTTATATCAAATCGCTCTATAAAACAAGAGGGTCAAAGATTAATTGACAGCATAGGTGAACAATATTCTGTCAGTCACTATCTTGATAAAAAAATGGGAGAAAACAAAATGAAACACTCAATGTCTAACGCAACCAGAACACTCTATCTGTACTTCTGGCAACTGGACAGACATCTTTCAATTTGGGAAATCTAATAAAAAGAACTTGCATTTACATAGCGCTTTATCACATTCTCAAGATATCCTAAAGCACTGCAAATACAATGAAGTGCAATGACTGTGGCTATGTAAGCGAATGCTGTAGCCATTTTGCACAGAGCAAGGTTCCACAAACAGCAATGAGATAAATGAACAATTTATCTATAATTTTTGTGGGTGCTGTTTGTTGAGGAAAGATTGTTGAACAGGACATTTTGGGAACTCCCTCCTCTTCTTCAAATACTGCCATGAAATCTTCAACATTCACCTGAACAGTCAGGAGGGGCCTCAGTTTAATATCTAATTTGAAAGACAGCATCTCCAGCAATGCAGCATTACTTCAGTAATGCACTGAAATATCAACCCAGATTACATACTTAGTTCATGGAATGGGGCTTGAACTCACAACCATCTGACTCAGGTGAGACTGCTCCTAACTGAGCCAAACTTACAAACACTACTGCGTGAAGCCTGAAAGAAAGAAAGATTTGCATTTATATAGCACCTTTCATAACCTGTGAATGTCCCAAAGCGCATTACAGCCAATTAAGTCCTTTTGAAGTATAATCACTGTTGTGATATAGGAAATGTGGCAGCCAATTTGCACAGAGCAAGGTCCCACAAACAGCAATGTGATAATGACTAGATAATCTGATTTAGTGGTGTTGATTGAGGGCTAAATATTGGCCAAGTCACAGGGGATAACTCCCCTGCTCTTCTTCAAAATAGTGCTTTGGGATCTTTTATATCCACCTGGGAGGGCAGACAAGGTCTTGGTTTAAATCTCATCTGAGAGATGGCACCTATGACAGTGCAGCACTCCCTCAGCACTGCAGTGGAGTGTCAGTCTGGATTTTGTGCTTAAGTCTCTGGAGTGGGAATTGAACCCACTAACCTTCTGACTCAGAGGCAAGAGTGCTACTCACAGAGTCACGGCTGACACTATGTAGCCTATACATGCTACACATCACAGCTGAACACCCAGTGAAAAACAGGTTACACACAAAAAAGTGTGCAGATGTGTTTGTTGCTACTGTTACTTGATGCCATTCTCAGTCGTGTCTAAACAGGGAGATGGAAATCAAATTGCTGGTTTAATTTACACATGGATTAGTCAGTCCTTGTTTACTACCTCCAGGCAATGTTAACAACACTTATGCAAAAAAAAAGAGAAATGGGTAACCACTGTATCAAATTGGCATGGAATTTGTTTAAAGGGCAATAATATACTGTGGCAGTTTGAGTTGCTTCTGTTTCGAACTTGAAAACTGCTTAGCTTACCACCTCTGTGAGTATATCCTAAAGTTGATCAGATGATCTATTAAAGACCAACAAAATACTGAAAAGGGAAATATTTTATACTGGTCCACTTAGCTGTGTTAATGCAAGGTATAGCGTTAACTGGTAAATGTGCTTTGTCTCTGAAGGAATTGTAGTCAGAATCCTGAAATGCCATTATGGCTAAAGACACTTCCTAGTATGTCACTAACTATACAAATCAGAACGTCCCCAGGCTCGATCCTCAATCTATCCCGATTTAGCTGATTTTAATGGGGTCAACAGTTGGTGATGGTTAAAAAAATAAATCAAATATGGCTCCCACTTCGAATTGTTAGCTAGTGAATCCTGCCGGAAAGTAAAAGGGCTTGATTTGCCTAATCCTACCTGAAGAGGATCGGAGCAGGATCTGCGTTCGCCGCCCCGATCCCATCGTGAAACCTGTTCCATTTCCTCCTCGGGCCTAGTTCTGTATGCAGAGTGGGCATCTGGCGGGATTTCCACCGTCAAAAGGGAGCCCATTGCTGCAGAGGAGGGAAGTGCGATGGTGCTGTGGTGGGACACCCATTGTAGCACTTGAAGAGGCAGAGAAGACCTTCAAGGACCTTGAAGATTTTATAACCTTTTTTTTTAAAACTGAAGGCCTCAGACTGATCGAGACTTTTAACAGATTCAATATCTAGGGCCATTGTGGAGGAAGAGCAGATCACTACTAGGCCCTTCCTCTGCCCAACAGCCTGGGGACTTGCAATCACTATCTCATTTACGTGTGGCAGGTGATGAACAGGCAGCCAGCAGCCTTCTTGGTGGGGTTGGAAGGAGGAAAATTGAAGTCAGGCGTGGCTGAGGCGGTAGGGCTTCCTGCCTAATTTTTCCACTGTTTCCGCTCAAGTTGGAGCAGAATGGTGGAGGAAAATCCAGACCCATGTTTGTGTGTGGATATCAGAGTGAAAACAAGATCAGAGTCTGCACTGATACCTTCCATGGCTGAATAACTTGCCAAGACTCACTGGCTAGTCTCACACATGAAGAATGTCGACTTGATTGAATAAGTCGAGGGTTGTTGGTGCCAATGGAATGATGTGCCACCAAGAGTTGATATGGTTAGGGAAAAGGGGGAAGGGCAAAATGAGGGAAAATTGGCAAGAAGAAAGAATTGTGATCTGTGAATTTGTGCACCCCTATCAAGATCACAAATTCATGTTCAGCTGGGGAGTAAAAGAAATGGTTACAAACTCCATCATTTTCATTTGATATGACCATCAGTCTTGACTGCCAATGCAGCATGACTCACTTGAACACATCTGGCAAAAGGAGCATTGCTACAGAATGAGGCAAAGGACCGCCCTTTCATTCCCTGCTACGTTATGCTCCCTCCCTCATCAAGGAAAGCCAGAGGATTCTCAAACTACACTGCTTAGTAAGGGAAAAAGGACAAAAGGGGAAAGTAGTTTTGGAGTGAGCACACTGAAATTGTCAGTCATCAATGACATTATTGTTCCCAAACATTGTCGTAATCTAATTGACTTCTAAGTTGGATTTATCTTAATAAAATACCTCAAAAATGACCGAATTTCTTTATTTCAAACAATATTACTGACTAACATAATTTCTAAACTTGAAAAAAAGCCGAATTGAAGCTACAATGTCATCGCCTAAATTTACTTTCTTTACTTTGCTACGGTACAGCTTTAAGCCCAAGGGGGTCTGACAACTTACTAGAGATGCGCTATGAAGTATCACAAGATGCATCCAAGCACCACTTGGAAAAAACAATTTTCTTAGTCAAACATTTCATCTAAAAATGGAAATTCTGACAATAAACAGGAAAATGTTTGATTGTGGCCTCTAATAAGGATTATCTGACCTGATGTAAAGGTTAAAAAAAACCATGGACCTCAAGAAATCATAAACCCCAACTAATGGAAAAGGAGAGATAACTGAAGAGGAGGAAGCAATGACTTAGGGGTGACAAAGGGAAAGGGAAGAATTGGAGAAAGAGAGAAGATAGAAATAAAGGGAGAGGAAAGATGTGGAGCCTGATAACATATTCAGATTTGAGCAATTTACTGGAGTTGTGAGTTTCACAAGTTTGGTGCTGACAAGTTTCTCAACATTTTTGATGTTAACAGTGAATAATATGGTGTACAGTGACATAGGACAATTCATTCACTGGGTAATCATTTAGAATGGGAATTTATCAATAGTTTTTAGCAAATTCTCCAAAATGGTAAACAAATGAAACCTTAAAACTTGCTGTCTGGAGAAAAAAATCTGCTTCTGTTTTCATGGTTTCACTAATTAACCAATGTTCCTGCGGCAGACAATTGCCTTGTTGATAGTTGTACTGACTGAGGCACAGAGGCGTTTGGTAATTTTGAAAATTATTGTTATTCAAAAATCTGGTAACAAGTGTCATTAAGCTGACATTAAAATTTGGCAAGAAATGTTTTTATATAAACAGGTTAGATTCACAATTAGCTTTATTGACTGATGCAAATTGTTCCAATGTCAAATTCCAAATTAGACTATTAAAATGATAATTATAGCCCATCTCAAAACAGTAAACCATCCCAATGTCTAAAGACACGATAATATAATTTTAACATTTATGTAGCACTTTAGGATGCCATAAGGTCTCCAAGCGTTTTGCACAATTAACTACGTTTGAAATGCAGTGACTGTTGCTTTATAGGCAAGCAGTGCGAATAATTTGTTGGCTGAATGAAAGCAGTAACTAGAAGTTGCTTGACTTGATTTAGCTGGGGGAGGAGAGTAATGTTGCTCTGGGTAGAGAGATACAAACATAAAAAATGATGGAAAGGAAAAGACCAGCTGGTCCATCAAGTCTGTCCCACACTCATGATGGCTGGAGTATCATGACTGGACACTTCCTCTCCCTATTCCCCCGCCCCCCCCACCCAATGCAGCCATGTAATCTCCGAGATTTATTGTAGATTTATGATAAAAGGTGTATAAGGATAGCTACTGGGGCATGCAGATCAGAAGATCCAGGTTCGATTAACTATCTCTGCTGAATTAGCTGGTCTCAGCCAGGACAGCAGTTGGAACCCTATAATTTGCCTCAGGGGAAAGCAATTTTTCTATTTCTAGTTCTGTTTAAGACTTGTTAATTTTGTGTTTATGTCCCTCTACACCCACAAGCGCAAATAACGTGTTCATAATCATATTATTCATTCTTTTCACCATTTTAAAGTCCTTCAGCATTACAAGATCACAAGATAATTATGGATGAGAAAGGCTATTCAGCCCATCTTGATTAATCCATCCAGAGAGATCCTAACCCATTCCCTCCCTGCCCCCATTACAGCATCCAATTATTCCTTAAATAATTCCAGTATGTTTGCCTCCACTACTCTATCTGGAATTTTGTTCCACAGGGTAATTGCTCATTTTGTGAAGAAAGATTTCGTGACATTTATTCTTAAAGTATCCTTCTCTAGTTTGAATCTGTGTCCTCTTGTTTTACTCCTGCGGTTTGATTTAAAATAATTTTCAGAGTTAACTTTTTCTATGCCTTAAACAATTTTATATACAATCCCCACCACTTAAAACGTTTAGAACGGTCACTTATATCAGCCGAAAAGCGATAACCATTATCCATTTGCACTAATGTCAATTTCAAAGTTGCTGATTATTGCATCTTAAGGGGTCTGTTTATCACGGGCAGAAACTGACTGCAGTTTAAATAAAGCTGAAAGCAGCTGATACCTTTAGGAGTTTAGAAATCGCCCTGACCCAAGGTCACAGCAGAGTCTGCGTAACGGAAGGAATCCGGGAATCGGAGGGAACCTACTAACGGGCACTTAGTGGACCCGGAGAAGGGGAAACATACAACCGATAGGGAGCTAAAAATATGCCTACAGTATTGGCACAGCAGAAACTGAGAAATACTGCACGGCAAACTGCTCAATTAACTAAGCTTGGCGCCTCTCTGCAGACAATAATCAGCCCTTTCACTGATACAGTGGGTGGCTCTGAAAAGAGCCTTTGGTTACTGGATTCTTCTAGGCTGCTTTACTTGCTCCTTGTGCTCTCAGCACATGTTTTATACAGTTCTAGCATAACCTCCCTGCTTTTATATCCTACGCCTCGGCTAATAAAGGAAAGTATCCCGTATGCCTTTTTAACCACCTTTTCTACCTGTCCTGCTACCTTCATGCAACTCCAAGGTCCTTTTGTTCCTTTACACCTCTCAGTATCCTCCCATTTATTGTGTACTCCCTTGCCTTGTTTGCCCTCCCCAAATGCATTACCTCACACTTTTCTGGATTGAAGTCCATTTGTCACTTTTCTGCCCACCTGACCAGTCCATTGATATCTTGCTGTAGTCTACAGCTTTCCTTCTCACTATCAACCACACGGCCAATTTTTGTATCATCTGCAAACTTCTTGATCAAGCCCCCCACATTCAAGTCCAAACCATTGATATATATACCACAAAAAGCAAGGGACCTAGTACTGAGCCTTGCGCGACCCCACTGGAAATAGCCTTCCAATCACAAAATCACCCGTCATTCATTACCCTTTGCTTCCTGCCACTGAGCCAATTTTGGATCCAATTAGCCACTTTCCCTTGGATCTCATGGGCTTTTACTTTTTTGACCCATCTGCCTTGTGGGACCTCGTCAAAAGCCTCCAAATGGCCAGGAAGACCGAAGCCATTGTCTTCAGTCCCCTCTACAAACTCCATTCCTTAGCCACCGACTCCATCCCTCTCCCTGGCCACTGTCTGAGGCTGAACAAGACCGTTCGCAACCTTGGCTTCCTATTTGACCCCAAGATGAGCTTCTGACCTCATGACCTATATTGGCTCCCGGTCCGGGAATACCTCGATTTTAAAATTCTCTTCCTTGTTTTCAAATCCCTCCATGGCCCCTCCCTTTCTCTGTAACGTCCTCCAGCCCTACAACCATCCTAGATCTCTGTGCTCCTCCAAATCTTGCCTCTTGCGTATCCCCGATTTTAATTGCTCCACCATTGGGGGCCATGCCTTCAGCTGCCTATGCCTAAGCTGTGGAATTCCCTCCCTAAACCTCCCCACCACCCTATCTTTCTCTCCTCATTTAAGATGCTCCCTAAAATCTACCTCTTTGAACAAGTTTTTGGTCACCTGTCCTAATGTCTCCTTATGTGTCTTGGTGTCAAATTTTGTTTGATACGCTCTTGTGAAGCACCTTTGGACGTTCTTACTACATTAAAGACGCTATATAAATGCAAGTTGCTGTTGTTTCTCTTGCTTCTTAGCGATTAGAACCGGAGGCAGTATATATGGTGCGGTCTGACAAGAGCACAATAAAGTTTGATCATTACCTCCCTTGACTTACATTCTATTGTTTTGGCTATGTAGTTCAACTTTCTTGATTGCTGCTCTGCACTGGTTGGGCATGTTTAGCTTCAAGACTACTAAGATTCCTAGGTTTCTTTAATTTCATCCATAGCTTTTTCAACACCATTCATAGAGTACGCATGCTGTCTATTTTTCTTCCTACGTGTAACACTTCACATTTGTCGGCATTAAATTTCACCTGCTTTTGTTCTACCCACTTACATATTAAATGGAAATAAAAATCAGGAGAGATGTAAAACAGGCTGCCAACTAGTTATCACCCATTTTATACTATCACACAAAGTCAAAATTATAATCCCCCAAAGCTTAGCTGCTAAGACAGAGTTTTGTTAAACCTATCTCTTTAATATCACTGCACAAGTACTCGCCATGGGGAAGTAGTCTAAATCAATGCGTTAAGGTCAATTGTTGAAGGATGATTTCGAAGATTGAGAACTGCTTGTAAATGATTGGTTCATGGGCTCAGGGAGAGACTGGGTTACACAAAATCAGAAAAAAACAGCAACAAATGACTGACATTCCTTCTCTCTTTTTTATATTCTTGAAGTCTGATGCAAGAATTCTTCCAAGGTGTTGCACACGGGGAATCAAAGACCAAGCGTAATCTTCAGGTGAAGCAAGGCTAGAGGGCCAGGGATAATTGGGCCAAGACACACACACACATAATTCAGTCCCCATTTTAAAGTCACACATTCTATCCTTATTTTTAGATTTCTATTATAAATTCTTATGTCCACATAACTGTCCATGTTACCAGCACTTTCACTGATGGGAGGGTGTAGTTACAATGTGGCAAGTTTACATAGGCAATTTCCATTACGAATAGGGACAATGGGATTTAGAATGGAACAAACTGACAGGCAGTGCACACAGATGTAAATATATGTATTATATATAGCTCAGAGATCATTCTACTTAATAGTAATTTCTTCTGAATAATCAAAAAGTCTATACTGTATTAATAGCGTCCTGACAGACACAACCAAAGAATGCCATAATGTCAAAGAACAGATTGTATGCACCTATTATAAATGACAAAGGATTCTAGGATTTGGTGCATTTTTCAAGTATCAATTGAAGCTGGCTGTTACAACCTGAAGGTACAGAAACTACATGTCATAACTAATAAAAGCATACACCTAAACAAACAAAGAACAACATCAAACAGCCATCCTCTGCTCTACTAATCTTTAAGGATTTGAACTTTTTTTTAGTCTTGGCCAAATCTAATCAGCAATTGGCCAAAGTTCAATTGAAAGGTGTTTTTAAATCACAACTCTGCCTGTCATTCATTTAAAGGCAGTGATGTCGGAAAATTACACATTTATGCTTAATAATAATGTAATGACAAGTTCAAAATTGTTTGTAATTTCTCCGTCTTAACCAACATAAATTTATATTGCAAGTTATGTAAAGTACCTCCTGTATGCTTTTAACCACTATTTTGAACCTGCATTTAAGTGTCAGTTTTCTTGCTTTTGCTTAAGCAGCAATATTCTGCAGTATTCTATTAATGAAACTGTGGACAAGATGACTACAATTCAGTAAAAAATGACCAGGAACCAGAAAAACCCCCACAATGTCAGCACTATCCAATAACAAAAAAATATTTTGTCCTGCTACAGACAGAGTCAGTACTAGAATGACCAGAACTGTTGTAGATAGGCAATAACATCTGCAGAAACCTATCCATTCAGAATCCACCTATAAAGATATTTCTCACCAGTCCATTTGCACAGATAGAGGCTTAATCAGAGCCCATCTATGTACAAATTAATGAATCATACTACATTGGGTCAGAGTAACCCATTAATAATCCTTCAGTGTATTCATATTTTGTCTACAAATCTGTTGTTGATGAAAACTTTAACAAGTTCCCTGTGCGTAAAGATAATGAGGAATTAATGAAGAAGACATATGTTTGGAATAACACTATAGAGAGCACATAATAGCTACATAAGGAAACAAAACATGAAGAAATATTGAACATTTAAAAAGAAATGATTTCAGACAATATTGACATACCAGTCTTTGGGTCAATAGCAAAGAATCCTCGTGGGTTTTCACTAGTGATCCTGTAGGTCAGCTGGTCCTGTGAACTGGAATCAGGGTCATAAGCCTCAATGCGAAGGACAGACATATCCTTTGGGCAGTTTTCAATGATTGAACTATAGTAAACTGGCGCTGTTGTCTGAGGAGTATTATCATTAACATCTGTAATTTTGATGAAGACTTCGGTTGAAGTGACCAGAGGGATGGCACCTAAGTCCGTAGCAAGAACTGTTAGCCAGTAGTGGGGACATCTTTCACGATCAAGGAGCTCTGCAGTTTGTATTATTCCTGTAATCAAAAGGAATCACATTATCTTTACTGACTGATTTTTACTTCCCCTTTTTAACATGTGACTTACCACCCATACAAGTTTCCTTTATCCTGGAGAACAGGCAAGCAACCCAGGTTATATGCAATGTTGAACACAGTTAATATTGCTCCATGGACCATATTGTCAATATCTCACCATAAGGCAAAGAACAAACCATCAGTGTTCCCATGAAATGCAGTAGACTAGTCATATATACAATGAGGAGGTGGATATATAAATCTTACAGAGTTAGTAAATATGCAGGAGCACTGGCAACAGCTCCTCCAGTGACCAAGTGGGTTAAGTGGTGTGGTTCTACCCTGACAAGTCCCACAATTAACTGCTTTCAGTTCTCATGGTGGAGGTGGAGGAGGAGGAGATATAGATATGTCCACACAAGTTAGGTGGGGATAGAATCGGTTTCAGCAATAATACTCCCAGAATTGAATAGCTTTGTGACATCCTTTCAAAGAAATGTCCATTTGGGTGAGGTATTGGAGGGCTACAGTTACGAGCATGATTCATCATCTTCTGGAAACAAGGGAGGACAGCTGAAAAGAATCCTACAAACAGAGGCCTTTAGATTTACTATTTACATGTTAACTAAAACTCAAAATGAATGGCCAAATGTAGTTTGAGGGTATCTCTTTCACTGGGGGTAATTTTGACTTTGGGTGAAATGGGCGATATCGATTCAGCCGCCCGTTATACATCTCTCCCCATTTTAATTTTAATTTCTGCCTTTTGACCCAAAGTCAAAATTCCCCCCACTGTTTCTTAGGACTTAAAACAGTTTTTCTTTCATACAAATTGACATTATTTTTGGTGATATTTTTTATACTCATCGTATCGAGGGATGTCAATCCTGAGGATGGAACGCTTGCACCCATTGTTAGCATAAACCACATGTCAGATCACAGATCAGGTATAGCACGTGGACTAAATGCAGAGTAAAGATTTATCTACTGAGCATTACCAGGACGAAACCTTGATCAAGCACTATCTACCTTACTAGTATGATGTTTCCATTTCCCATACCAGTCATTCTTTTGGTTTCTTAGTGAAATTGTACAAAATTGTACATCATTGTGTGCTGCAGTGAGGATTGGGACTCATACAAAGGTAATGATGGATAACTATAATGGGTGTTTAAAAAAAGTAAGAGGGAGATTGAAAGATAGATAAAATAAATATCTTAGACGTTTACAAAATAGATGTACAAATATTAGAATTAGTTAGAAAATTGGAAGTATTAAATAAGTTCTTGACATCAAATCTTACAGATGAAGCCTGGACAAATCCCTGATCTAACCCAACTTGGAAATCTGTAGCGTGCATATGTGTACATAAACATTGGGTAATGGAGAGACTCAAAGCATTAAAATGGCCATAGAGCAGCTGAACCAGATGAGATGTACTATTCAACCCTGAAGGTACAGTAATGGCAAATATCTGGTTGAAGACAAGATTAGAGGTTGTAAGAATCAGTATAGATAGATGATCAAGAACCCTGTTGAACAATGGTCTGGGCCATGAGTCTCATCAGTTGAAAGGTATTGGTCAGGATTGAATAATGTAAATTGTAATGCTAGATTGGTAATCCAGGGAGTTTAATTATCTTTGGGGGTCAATGGAAATTTCACATGAGATTTATCTTTTTGCCAGTTTTATGTGAGGCTATTTACTTTCCTCAGGAGGTGAAATAAGTTGGGAAAATCCGTGGCAAATGTTACATCATATTTGGAAAAAGCTGGCTGAATGGGTCAAGTTGCTTTTCTGTCTCCTCTATTTTACTAATAATGTGCAACAAGGAAGCCCAAGCTATTGACTTCAATCTGCTGATATTTCCCTTGAAGATTCAATAAGATTAACACATACTCCAACTCAGTAATAATTCTGTAATGCCAATCAGGAATACTGTTCTATGTGGCACTGTACTGTATATTTGTTTCTGAATCACTCAGGATTAATATCGAGACCTCATTATCATAAATTTATCTTCTAACCTTACCTGAAGCGCCATTGCAGTTGGTAGAGGAATCTGAACTGGTTGAGATTAATTCCTGATAAGAACTGCTTTTTTAATCCTCCAATTTGTAATTAGGTTTGACTTTATTTTGTAAAATGACAATAGATTTTAGATGACTCTTAAGTCTTAAAAAAGGCTCAATCCTCAAACATTCAGTAATATTTATTCTCCAAATTATTTTTCAGAGACTATTGTGAAATCAGATCAATATAACACTCATCCAAATTAATGGAAAGTACCACCAGGTAGCCTAAGTGGTTGTCTATTCTTGTTTAGCATTTCTGCTCATGCCCTTACCTGTTTCTTCATTAATGGTGAAGACTCCAAGACCTGTTCCACTCTTGATCAAATATCGAACCTCACCATCCTTCCCTTTGTCATCATCCTGAGCAGTGAGTGTCATCACTGAGGTTCCCACACGCACCCCTTCACTGACAGAGTCTTTGAACACAAAGGAGGAGAAGTGTGGTCGATGCAGGTTTTCATTGACGTCAATCACTTCGATTTCCACATAACAGTTAGAGTTCAGAGAGTAGGGTTTTCCGCTGTCAACAGCATGAGCTGTTAGATTATAAAAATTCTTACTTTCAAAGTCTAATTGCTTATTGATACGGACGGATCCTACGAGTTTGTCAATTCTGAATGTATTTTCACTAGTTGTTATCAGGCTGTAGCTCACTTCACCTCCCCCTCCTAGATCAGGGTCATAGGCCTCAAGCCACACTACAACAGTCCCTACTGGAATATCTTCAGGAACTCTCACCCTGTAGTAGGATGGGACAAACTGAGGTGGATTATCATTGACATCTTCTAAGACTACTGTTAGATCAATGGTTGAGAATAGCTGGGGGTCCAGTTGAGGCTGATCCCTGGCTTCGATTTTCAAAACATACACTGGATGAAGTTCTCGATCTAATTTGCCAGTGACACGCACTACACCTGAAGTTTTGTCAATTGCAAAGGTTTTGGTATCAGTCAAAAGTGAGTATTTTATTTCTCCATTTTCTCCCAGATCGTTATCTTTAGCCTTTACCTGGACTATAGTCCTTCCAAGCTCTGCATTCTCACGCACTATTACTGAATAACTATCTTGCAAGAATACTGGTTTGTTATCGTTTGCATCCAGCACATGCACTGTTAACAGCCTCCATGAGGATTTCTGAGGTTTTCCAAGATCATAAATTGTAATGTTTAAAGTATAAAGATTTGTTGTTTCATGATCTAAGGGTAACACAACTTTCAGCTCTCCAGTCTCCATCTCTGCAACGAAGCAGCTGTCTTCATTCCCATCCGAGATCACATAGACTAGCTTGCCATTGAAACCAGAGTCAGGATCAGTAGCATTAATATACAAGATGGTTGAATAGACTGGGATGTTCTCTCTTATGTCAATGGAGCTTGGGAAATGAATATCAAACTGTGGAGTGTGAGCATTGACAATGTGGATATAAGAGAATGAATCTTCTTCTTGAGATTGATAATGTGGTTTAACAGAATGCAGCAGGGTCTCTGCTAACATTTTAATTGCACCAGTGTCTTCACAATGCATACTGACCATTTTCAGGCTATCTGTAACAGTGAGGTTAACATCTATAGTGGAAGCATAGTTCTCCCCATCTGTGGCTGTGATTTTAAGACAAAAAAATGACATTTCATTGGCAGGACTGTAAGAGAAGGGGTGTTTTAATGTGAGTACACCAGAAATTGGATTGAGATCAAAGAAATCCAGTTCATTACCAGATAAAATATAGTATTTTATCCCTTGCAGTTCATCTGCATCTACTGCTGAGACAGTGGTGATGAGGTGTCCAACAGTGAGATTTCTTGAAACATTACCACGGCAATTGTTCTTCTCAAAAAGTGGCTCGTTGTCATTCAGATTCTTCAAGTAAATTATGACAGGGACTTCCATTTCATAGTCATATGGTGATCCCCAGTCAGAGGCCCAAACTTGTAGATGGTACACTCGCTGCATAAGTTCATAGTCCAGGTCCTCAGATGTCACAATAGTTCCTGTAAAAGGGTCAATGTTGAAAGGAACAGGAGCGACATTGGCAATGCTGTACGTCACATAGCCATTTTCACCTTTGTCTTTGTCAATTGCATTGACTGTTAAGATGCTTGTTCCAATTTGGACATTTTCATCAATGCTCCCCTGGTACGAAGATGCTCTGAACTCTGGAGCATTATTATTGGTGTCTATGAGATCAATACCAACACTGGTTGAGATCTGACCAACACTGGTCTTTACTTTCAATTCAAAATGGGATTGTTCCAAGAAATTCATTGTAGCAGTAGTGGTAATGAGACCAGTTTGAGGATTTATCCTAAATTTTGTACTGGCATGATTATGCTCCAGATAATATGCCTGATTTGGAAGCTTAGGTTTAGCCTTAACCATTACAACAGGACTATTTGGTGGTGCAAACTCACACAATCTAACCTCATAAAGGTCTTCCTCAAACTTTAAGGCTTCAGGCTGCTTTGCTGGTACGTGAATGACTTTTATTGGTGAATAGTTCGTCGGGTTGCTTTTATCTCTGGCTTGTACAGACAAGTTATAGCCAAGGGAATTGCTCTCCCAGATCGCCTCTCTGAAATATATTAGCTTGAACTCCCTACTGCCTTGGTAGAATGGTACCACTCTGAAATGGTGCGAAGGGTCCCCGTCCACAATGTCCACTGCATCTACTCCTTCCTCTGCTGTAATAATAGCATGTATAGCATTGTGATCAGTTCCAGGAGGGATGAAACGTACAGAGAGAATTCCTGGCACTCTCGTACCAGCCTGCTCTACACTGACAGTCAGCTTCGCCACACTGCCAATCCCACTGCCTCCATACAACTTCATCATGCGGTCTACTGCCCAGATTTCTAGGTTATACTGCTTTAGAGTTGTGTAATTCAGGCTCCCTGCCAGTGTGACAACGCCACTACTGGGATGAATGGCAAACACATCGATCCTGTCTTTGAAAGCATAATAAAACTCGGCATTGCTTCCAATGTCGGCATCTGTTGCAGTGACTCTCGCAACACTGGTTCTCAAAGGGGTATCCTCCATTATGGAGACAGTGTACGATAGCGGTGAAAAAAGAGGGCGCAAGTCATTTTTATCGAGGATTTGGATCATCACCTTGGTCCACACTTCGTGTTGGAATGTTTTGTCAGATGCCTGGACTGTCAGCAGATAACGATCCTTTACTTCTCTGTTTAAAACAGCCATGTTGGAACTTCTGGTCTTTATGCGTAGAAAGCAGAAATCGCCTACCAAGTATTCATCAGCTTTGAATACATTCGTATTGTCTCCAGAAACAATTTTGTATTTAATGTTCCCAACCGCCTCTGTGATCTGAATGCCCATTTTTACACTGCTTTCTATGTAGGTCTTGGGGGAGGAATTTTCATAGATAGTAGCATTATAAACATGGTGGGTGAATTGGAAAGGTGAGGTGTGTGGTTTCTCCAGATTCACTTCAGAAATGCCAACCATCACCAAAAGTGCTACAAGTCGTAAGCTTTTTGCTGCCATGGTTCATCGCACTGGTGCCCTTCTTAAAATCTGCAGGAAGACAATTGAAAGTGATTAGCTCTAGAGGACCACAAGCTCCTAACATTACAAAACCAGAAAATCTAGAGATAATGCTCTTGACTCCCATTTAAAGTTCAAGGCTCATCTTTGAACCTAGTTTGAACCTTGATATCTTGGTGTGACTGTCATTGTGGCTACCCGCTGTCTGGCCTTAGCAAATCTGACAAGTTTATATTGGTGTGCTATTAGCTATCGCTGCAGGGAACCATGATGGTAACACTGCTCTAAGCTCAGTGTAACGGTTTCTTACCAGCACACATTAAAAATTGTCCATTCATCGCCCCCAACATTTAACAACCGAATCCTCCTGCCACAGTGTGTTATCATGACATAGGTATCCAGGAGAAGCACAGTAACAAGAGACAAAGCTTGAATCCTATTCTGCAGCGAGTGACTCACCCCCTGACTCCCCAAAGCCTTTCCACCATCTACAAGGCACAAGCCAGGAGTGTGATGGAATACTCTCCACTTGCCTGGATGAGTACAGCTCCAACAACACTCAAGAAGCTCGACACCATCCAGGACAAAGCAGCCCACTTGATTGGCACCCCATCCACCACCCTAAACATTCACTCCCTTCACCACCAGCGCACAGTAGCTGCAGTGTGTACCATCCACAGGATGCACTGCAGCAATTCGCCAAGGTTTCTTGAACAGTACCTCCCAAACCCGCAACCTCTACCACCTAGAAGGACAAGGGCAGCAGGCACATGGAAACAACACCACCTGCACGTTCCCCTCCAAGTCACACACCATCCCGACTTGGAAATATATTGCTGTTCCTTCATCGTTGCTGGGTCAAAATCCTGGAACTCCCTACCAAACAGCACTGTGGGAGAACCTTCACCACACAAACTGCAGCGGTTCAAGAAGGCGGCTCACCACCACCTTCTCAAGGAGAATTAGAGCAGGACAATAAATGCTGGCCTTGCCAGCGATGCCCACATCCCATGAATGAATTTTTAAAAATTGATAAAGTGGGAGAAAATTGAATATGAAAGTAAAGTAGCAAGAAATATAAAAATAGATTGTAAGAGCTTCTACAAGTATGTAAAAAGGAAGAGATTAGCAAAAGTAAACGTGGTTCCCTTAGAGGCAGAGACAGCAGAAAGCATAATGAGGAATTAAGGAAATGGCAGAGACATTAAACAAATATTTTATATCTATGTTCACAGTAGAAGACACAAAAAAACCTGGAAATAGTGGGGAACCAAGGGTCTAATGAGAGTGAGGAACTTAAAGTAATTAAGGTTACTAAATGCTGGCCTTTATATCTAGAGGACTAGAGGACAAGGGGGGAGAAGTTATGCTGCAGCTATACAAAACCCTGGTTAGACCACACCTGGATACTGTGAGCAGTTCTGGGCACTGCACCTTCGGAAGGACATATTGGCTTTGGAGGGAGTGCAGCGTAGGTTTACTAGAATGATACCCGGACTTCAAGGGTTAAGTTACGAGGAGAGATTACACAAATTGGGGTTGTATTCTCTAGAGTTTAGAAGGTTATGGGGTGATCTGGTCAAAGTTTGTAAGATAGTAAGGGGAACAGATGGGATGGATAGAGAGAAACTATTTCCACTGGTTGGGGATTCTAGGCGTAGGGGGCACAGTCTAAAAATTAGAGCCAGACCTTTCAGGAGTGAGATTAGAAAACATTTCTACACACAAAAGGTGGTAGAAGTTTGGAACTCTCTTCCGCAAATGGCAATTGATGCTGGCTCAATTGCTAAATTTAAATCTGAGCTAGATAGCTTTTTGGCAACCAAAGGTATTAAGGGTTATGGGTCAAAGGCAGGTATATGGAGTTAGATCACAGATCAGCCATGATCTTGTCAAATGACGGAGCAGGCAGGAGGGGCTGAATGGCCTACTCTTGTTCCTATGTTCCAATGTTCCTATAAAGAAAAAGTATTGGAGAAATTAATGGGACTAAAAGCTAACAAAGCCTCTGGACCTGTTAGCCTACATCCTCGGGTTTAAAAAGAGGTGGCTACAGAAATAGTGGGTGCATAGGTTTAAATCTTCAAGAATTCCCTACATTCTAAAACAGCCCCCGAAGATTGGAAGGTAGCAAATGTAACCCCGCTATTCAAGAAAGGAGGGAGAGATAAAATAGGGAACTATAGGCCAGTTAGCCTGTCATCAATAATAGGGAAAATGCTAGAATCTATTATTAAGGATGTAGTAAAAGGGCACTTAGAAAATCAGAGTATGATTAGGTAGAGTCACCACGGTTTTATGAAAGGGAAATCATATTTGACAAATCTATTAGAATTTTTTGACGGTGGAACTAGCAGGGTAGATAAGGGCGAACCAGTCGATGTAGTATATTTGGATTTTCAAAAGGCATTTGATAAAGTACCACATAAGAGGTTGTTACACGAGATTAGGGCTCATGGGATTAGGGGTAATATATACACATAGATTGAGGATTGGGTAACGGATAGAAAACAGAGAGTCGGAATAAAAGTCATTTTCGGGTTGGCAGGTTGTAACTAGTGGGGTGCCGCAAGGATCAGTGCTTGGGCCGCAACTGTTTACAATACATATCAATGACTTTGATGAAGGGACGGAGTGTGATGTATCCAAGTTTGTTGACGATACACAGCTAGGTGGGAAAGTAAGGTGTGAGGAGGACGCAAAGAAGCTGCAAAGGGATATAGACAGGTTAAGTGAATGGGCGAGAAGGTGGCAGATGGAGTATAATGTGGGGAAATGTGAAATTATCCACTTTGGTAGGAAGAATAGAAAAGCAGAATATTTTTTAAAAGGTGAGCGACTAAGAAATGTTGGTAATCAGAGGGATTAGGATGTCCTTGTACATGAATCACAAAAAGTTATCATGCAGGTATAGTAAGCAATTAGGAAGGCAAATGGTAAGTTAGCCTTTATTGCAAGGGGGTTGGAGTATAAGAGTAACGAGGTCTTGCTACAATTATATAGGGTTCTGGTGAGACCACGCCTGGAATACTGTGTACAGTTTTGGTCTCCTTACCTAAGGAAGGATATACTTGCCTTAGAGGGGATGCAATGAAGGTTCATTAGATTGATTCCTGGGATGAGAGGGATGTCCTCTGAGGAGAGATTGAGTAGAATGGGCCTATATTCTGCAGAGTTTAGAAGAATGAGAGGTAATCTCATTGAATTATATAAAATTCTCAGAGGGCTTGACAGGGTATAGGCTGAGAGGCTGTTTCCACTGGTTGGACTGTCTAGGACTCGGGGTATAGTTTCAATATAGGGGTTCAGCCATTTAGGCCGGAGATGAGGAAAAATTTCTTTACTTAGATGGTTGTGAATTTTTGGAATTCTCTACCACAAAGGGCTGTGGATGCTCAGTCATTGAGTGTATTCAAGACTGAGATCGATAGATTTTTGGACAATAAGGGAAACAAGGGACAGAGATAGGCGGGAAAGTCGAATTGAGGTAGAAGATCAGCCATGATCTTATTGAATGGTAGAGCAGGCTCGAGGCCCCGTATGGCCTACTCCTGCTTCTATTTCTTAGGTTTTATTCTTACTTTTCCCTCTGGTCCACTCCACACCTTCTGATCCTCTCCTCCCCTATACTTCTTCCTCTAGTTCCCTCTCCTACGCTCTACATGTACTAAGTCTTTCATTCCATCCCCCATGCCTGCTTCTGCTCTCCTTGCACTTTTGAATTTCCTCCCTGCGTAAGCTGTAATCTCCCTATTGGTATATGTCTGTATGGCATCTTCCTCCTGGTCACATTCCAAACAGCAAGAAATTTAGGCAATGCCACTGGGAACTGGGGATGTCCAAGCTTTCACTGTGGTCTGAAACTAGTCGGTTCCCTACAATGGCAATATACTGCTTTTAGAGCATAGGGGGAGTCTGCGATGCCCCTGGCTTCTCACAAGCATTTAGAACACTCTTTTGTTACAATTGCCAAAGCAGGAGTATGCAATCGCATGTACATGGAGACCAACTAGAAAGAGATGAGATTCTGATCAGACAAAAGGGCATAAAGACAATTTTATAAAAAATAAGATTACACGAGGAGAAACAGGAAGGTTAAATCTCAAGATAGTGAAACCTATAGAATCTGCATGTTAATTGAATGGGGCGGTGGGCCTGATGTGCGCAGGGGCTGTCTGGAGGAGTCAGCATAGGATCCCATTGAGTTCAGTCCTGGACCCTCATTATAATGTGGTCGGCTAGCAGCCAGCACGAAACATGCTCCCAAATAGGCAGCTCACCAATCTGGAGGTGAGAAAGCAAGCAGGGTGATCATTTGTGAAGGGGCCTGCAGCAGCACCTTATATGGGAGGTGTACTTAGCGTCAGGAGTACAAAGAAGCAGGACTTCGAAGCAGCAAGTAACATGTGTGAGGAACCTACAGCGCAAGTACATAACATTTCAAAGCCTTCAAGGTGCAAAACCCACAGGCCACTTCAATAAAATGGCCTCCAAAACCTCCATCCAACCTTCCCTGACAGCAGCTGAGGATCCCTTTAAACATTGCTGGAAATGGCTGCCTCCCAACTTGTACCGCGCATGGTTGGTGGAGCGGGAGCAGGAACTGGCGGTAGTCGAAAATGGCGTCAAGGTCTTAACTGCATTGTTTGACCCCGATTCGCATACCTCTATGAGGCTTCCGCCTGTTTCTGATGGGAGTTCTGGCCATGGTGCAGGTCCATTCAGGAAAATCGGGATGGACATCAATGCAGTAGTAAGTTGGCGCAAGTACCCACCACTTAATGGTGGTCTTGTTACCGCTCCCCATTTTTAAGTGTAAATGGGGGCGGTATTGATGGAAAAATTACCCCACCATGTATCAGGACAAAATTACAATATCAACACTGAAGCTTGTAAGGGTTGCAGGATGCCAGTGAAACAATTTTTTTTATTCGTTCATGGGATGTGGGCGTCGCTGGCGAGGCCAGCATTTATTGCCCATCACTAATTGCCCTTGAGAAGGTGGTGGTGAGCCGCCTTCTTGAACCGCTGCAGTCCATGTGGTGTAGGTTCTCCCACAGTGCTGTTCGGAAGGGAGTTCCAGTATTTTGATCCAGAAACAATGAAGGAATGGTGATATATTTCCAAGTTGGGATGTTGTGTGACTTGGAGGGGAACGTGCAGGTGGTGTTGTTCCCATGTGCCTGCTGCCCTTGTCCTTCTAGGTGGTAGAGGTTGCGGGTTTGGGAGGTGCTGTCGAAGAAGCCTTGGCGAGTTGCTGCAGTGCATCCTGTGGATGGTACACACTGCAGCCACAGTCTGCCGGTGGTGAAGGGAGTGAATGTTTAGGGTGGTGGATGGGGTGCCAATCAAGCGGGCTTTGTCCTGGATGGTGTCGAGCTTCTTGAGTGTTGTTGCAGCTGCACTCATCCAGGCAAGTGGAGAGTATTCCATCACACTCCTGACTTGTGCCTTGAAGATGGTGGAAAGGCTTTGGGGAGTCATGAGGTGAGTCACTCGCTGCAGAATACCCAGCCTCTGACCTGCTCTTGTAGCCACAGTATTTAAGTGGCTGGTCCAGTTAAGTTTCTGTTCAATGGTGACTCCCAGGATGTTGATGGTGGGGGATTCGGTGATGGTAATGCCGTTGAATGTCAAGGGGAGGTGGTTAGACTCTCTCTTGTTGGAGATGGTCATTGCCTGGCACTTGTCTGGCGCGAATGTTACTTGCCACTTATCAGACCAAGCCTGGATGTTGTCCAGGTCTTGCTGCATGCGGGCAGGACTGCTTCATTATCTGAGGGGTTGCGAATGGAACTGAACACTGTGCAATCATCAGCAAACATCCCCATTTCTGACCTTATAATGGAGGGAAGGTCATTGATGAAGCAGCTGAAGACGGTTGGGCCGAGGACACTGCCCTGAGCAACTCCTGCAGCAATGTCCTGGGGCTGAGATGATTGGCCTCCAACAACCTCTACCATCTTCCTTTGTGCTAGGTATGACTCCAGCCACTGGAGAGTTTTCCCATTGATTCCCATTGACTTCAATTTTACTAGGGCTCCTTGCTGCCACACTCGGTCAAATGCTGCCTTGATGTCAAGGGCAGTCACTCTCACCTCACCTCTGGAATTCAGCTCTCTTGTCCATGTTTGGACCAAGGCTGTAATGAGGTCTGGAGCCGAGTGGTCCTGGTGGAACCCAAACTGAGCATCGGTAAGCAGGTTATTGGTGAGTAAGTGCCGCTTGATAGCACTGTCGACGACACCTTTCATCACTTTGCTGATCATTGAGAGTAGACTGATGGGGCGGTAATTGGCTGGATTAGATTTGTCCTGCTTTTTGTGGACAGGGCATACCTGGGCAATTTTCCACATTGTCGGGTAGATGCCTGTGTTGGAACTGTACTGGAACAGCTTGGCTAGAGGCGCGGCTAGTTCTGGTGCACAAGTCTTCAGCACTACAGCCGGGATGCTGTCAGGGCCTATAGCCTTTGCTGTATCCAGTGCACTCAGCCGTTTCTTGATACCACGTGGAGTGAATCGAATTGGCTGAAGACTGGCTTCTGTGATGGTGGGGATATCGGGAGGAGGCCGAGATGGATCATCCACTTCGAACAGTGGGGTAAAAATTCGATGTTTGGGCGGTAGTGCAAAAACGGGCAGTATCTTGTACACTCCGTCAGATATTCAGCTCCATTGACGTCAGTGGAATTGAATATCAGGCAGGGCGGATAACTGGCAGCTGGTGAGATATTACCCCCATTTTGCACGACCGCCCTCGGCGAATTTCTACCCATTGGATCTAAGCCATGCTATATATTCCCTTCTTTTAAAAAATTTGGACGCAGATATAAAAACAAGGACAATTCTGGCATTCAAGAGAGCGTTACTTTGAGAATCCTGCAGGTAACAATGATGAGGGCCACAGGTATTCTAACTACAACACACATTCATCTTTAGAAGCAAATACTTTAGCAGGTTCCTGTGATTCAGCTTTGTTGCTACATGTCATAAATTTTATAGCAGGCTGATTTTTACTCTACAGTTCAACTTCAGAGGTCAAGTGTGCAGATAGCAGTTGTTTATAGAAGCTTTACCCTCATGCCCAAGCTAACCTGAACATGTACCAAAAGGAATGGGATACAATAAATAATATTCTATGCACTCTTTAACATAGCTCAGGACACCTGAAACAAAGTTAACCTATCACACGGGATGCAATAGGACGTTCATTATTACCTGACAATTATACAGCAATGATGTGGAGATGCCGGTGATGGACTGGGGTGGACAAATGTAAGGAATCTTACAACACCAGGTTATAGTCCAACAATTTTATTTTAAAATCACAAGCTTTCGGAGATTATCTCCTTCGTCAGGTGACGAAGGAGATGATCTCCGAAAGCTTGTGATTTTAAAATAAAATTGTTGGACTATAACCTGGTGTTGTAAGATTCCTTACAATTATACAGCAATGCAGTGAATCTTGTTTCCAAAACTTCCTTTGACTCGTGCAGATTGCAGATCAATCATCTGATTCAGTGGTGCTCGTCATGCGGCCTAGGTGCTGTTTGAGGCCCACCTCCCCTCATTTATGGCCCTTGCCAGGCAGACCTATGTTTCTCTGGGCCTCCAGGCATGGCTTGCTTAGCTATGCAATGTTACCAGAGCTGGAAATCAGCTTTGTTCCCTCTCCTTTTCTTACCAGCAACAAAAAAAACACTATCAGGAGGCAACCCTACCCCAGTATATGAAAACTCCTATTAAATTAGAACTAATCAACAGAGCTATTTAATAGGATCATTGGTCCAAAAGTTCTCTTGATAGCTCAGCATGTTTATCCAGTGGATGGAAGATTCCAGATTTGACCCTTCATCTGTGTTTGAGTTAGGTGCACTGCAATTGGCCTTAATGCTCCTGTGTTAGGGAGGGGACATTGGCCAGCGTTCCCTCCCCTGATCGTTCTCCAGCGACTCCTGCTGGAAGTGCATGTAGGTGAATACAGGATTGAGTTTGGATGTGATGCCCCCTTCAATGAAGTAACCTGTCAATGCTCATACATGGGTAAGGTACTGGAGCACCACCACCCACTGTGGAACCATACCCCAGCAAGGAGTCAATGGTTCATGGAAAGGGAAGAAGAACTATTGGTCCCGCAGCTGTTGTTTCTTCTTCCCGTAAAAGAATGCCTAGTCTTCACTTGTTAGCAGTCCACTGACCAAAATCAGGAGCTCACCATGTGGGCAATGCCAAGCAATCCTCCATGTCCTATCAATCTGTGGTGCAGATTGCTGCAGCTTTCCAAAGACATTGGCTGGGATTGTGGCCCTCAATAACAGGTTGGTGAACATGGCACTAACTGTTTGTTTGCACATTCCTGTGTCTGCAGACTGATGTTCAGGGGATTGAGGAGGTGAGGAAAGCATAGCACCAATGGCCACTGAAACATGTAGTTATGAATGTTAGAGAATCAGTTCTGTTCCTGGTTTTTTGTTACCCACTGGATGGAACATTGATCCAATAGGCAGACCAAACTAAACAGCATTAAATGCATTCTGATATCAGATATATTCTGATTCCCTGTTCATCCAGTTGATATAACTTCTACACTGACTTCTACTCTAAACAGTCAAAAATTATTAATTTTGTAATTATTATGGTTCCTCTTCTCGCAATTTTCTTCCCTTTTCTCTCTGCTGTGCTGTTAGCTGATCTGACCATGCACTACAAAAGACCCACTACATTTTTTGTTAATCAAATACGTAATCGCAAAGCTTCCCCCAACAGCTTTGGCCAAATGTGCAGCTTGGTGTATCACTGAGCTGCACAGGCCAAAAACATCCCACGTTCCATTCCTGGTCTGCCTTGAGTTTAGCTGATCTCATCCCAAAGCAGCAGCTGAGGGCATTACTACTGGCCTCAGCACCTCTGAGAAAAAGAATCATTAGTGTTCCTGCTCCTGAGGACTACACGTTTCCCCTGGCTGGAGAGTCTAGAACTCGGGGACATAGTCTCAGGATAACGGGTCAGGCATTTTGGACTGAGATGAGGAAGAATTTCTTCACTCAGAGGGTCGTGAATCTCTGGAATTCTCTGCCCCAGAGGGCTGTAGATGCTCAGTCGTTAAGTATATTCAAGACAGAGATCGATAGATTTTTGGACTCTAAGGGAATCAAGGGATATGGGGATCGGGTGGGAAAGTGGAGTTGAGGTCGAAGATCAGTCATGATCTTATCGAATGGCGGAGCAGACTCGAGGGGCCATATGGCCCGTCCTGCTCCTATTTCTTATGTTCTTATGCACACGGCGACTTCTGCTGCGCATGACTGTCAAGCGAGAACAGGACCCTGATTAACTACGATTCCATTGCGGTTGTATAGCCTGTAGAAGCTCACTGCCTGTGCTCAAAGAATGGTCACTTGAGCATAATATTAGAGAGCTGCAATCACACTTAACCAATGTGAAATCACACTTAACCATGACTCCAAAACAGCAATTAGAGTAAAAAAAATCAGGAGTCAATATTCCAACAGGCACTTATATTAAATTCCTCTATGTAATTGTTTATATCAGTCAGTAAGTGACATAGAATTACATAAAATGTACAGCACAGAAATGGGCCATTCAGCCCAACTGGTCCATGCTCCACGTGGACCTTTTATGCTCCACACGAGCCTTCTCCCTCCCTACCCTTCATCGAAACCTATCTGCATATCCTTCTATTCCTTTCTCCCTCATGTGTTTATCTCGCTTCCCCTTAAATGCATCGATGCTATTCACCTCAACTACTCCTTGTGGTGGCGAGTTCCACATTTTAACCAATCCCTGGGTAAAGAAGTTTCTCCTGAATTCCCTATTGGATTTATTAGTGACTGTCCTATGTTGTTAAAATATATTCCAATGTAACCACAACAGTGGCAACATTGCTTGTTTTACTCCATGATGGAATATATTTTGGTAGTTTATCCAAGTACAAAACCAAACACGAACAGTCCTATTTGGCAAAACTACTTGAAAAACCCACCTCCCCTCTGCGTGGTTGTCTGCTGCAGTAGCTCTTCCACCTCTTGGCTTCTTAGCTCATCTTTTATGTCTGCAGGTAGTTGTTAACCTCACGTCTCTCTAGACTCAACTGTCTCTGTAAGGAATGTCTCACTGTTTTTAAAAAAAATCTGCAGTTAAATAGTAGCTTCCTGTTAGCGATCCTTCCCAGTCTGATGAACAAAGGCTTCAGCTCATCATACTGACTGGTCAAATAGCTCCCTTGATGGTTCTGAGAATTTATCCTATGACGGTGTTTTAATGCTAATCTTTTCTTTTGTTCTACTCTTTTTGAGAATGAGCTGCAAGCTCTTCTCTGGCCTGTTTATATTACCTCCACTGTGTAAACCGGTCAGAGACAGGTTCAGTGGATGGGCCTGAGAACATTATGTCATGATGCAATTGAACAGCTAGGGAAATTGAAACTGTGACAGCGTCATGTAACAGCATGCTTAAGCGATCATGATGCTAATATGTGTCATTATGCAAGTATATGGAGTACTGCATTCAGTTCTGGGCACCGCACCTCAGGAAGGATATATTGGCCTTCGAGGGGGTGCAGCGCAGATTTACCAGAATGATACCGAGGATTAAAGGGTTAAATTATGAGGACAGGTTGCATAAACTTAGCTTGTATTCCCTTGAGTTTAGAAGATTGAAGGCTGATCTAATCAAGGTATTTAAAATGTTAAAAGGATTCAATAGGGTAGATAAAGAGAACCTATTTTCTCCGGAACAAGGGGGCATAATCTTAAAATTAGAGCCAGGCCATTCAGGAGTGAAATCAGGAAGCACTTCTTCACACAAAGGGTATCAGAAATCTGGAATTTTCTTCCCCAAAATGCTATGGATGCTGGGTCAACTGAAGCTTTCAAGACTGAGATCAATAGATTTTTTGTAAATAAATACTTCCTAATAAAGAAACTTTAACATTGTCCCAAAGCACCACCTCCAGGACCCTGCTCCATCACAGTCAACACGTTGGAAACCAGCATCTTGGAGGTAGCTTTAATCCCCAAGAATGGGTTGGTTGGGGGCGGATGGGAGGTTAAAATAACAGGTTTTTTGGAGCTTGGATACTTGAGGTACTTAAGTTTTTGTGTATTACAAAAGTTTAGTCTTACCTGTTCTGGTTTCCCATCGCTTCTGATTCACGTTAGGTGGGAAAGACCGGATTCATGAGGTCAGTGCTTTTATTGCACTGCTTGTGGGCCCAAGGAGCAGGAGTGCTTCATCCAGGCCCAATAAGCTCATCTGGCTGACAGGACCCCCGCGATCGGCTGACCTCCCTACCATCCACCCCATGCTGGACTCCCCCATCTTCCAATGCTGGACCCGCCTCCCCCTATGCTGGACCCCCCCCCCCCCACCACCATGCTAAACGCCCCCGATCTTCCGATGCTGGACCCACCCGCTCCGATGGTGGACCCCACCCGGTCTTCAAGGCCCACCTGATGTCATCCATGTTCCCCCAATTCCCTCCGATTTGTTCCAGGGCCCATGATCTCTCTCCCTCCCTCTTCCCTCTCTGATTCGCAGCTCCTTTCCCTTCCGACAGGAACCAGCCTATCAATCGATCAGCCTGGCGCATGGGAAACCAGGAAGCTCAAATACTTACCTTCAGTTGAGATGCGATCACAGATTGCGACGCACTCATTTCGTTTCCAGGTTCCCCACGCAAATATCTAGGGACAGGCTGGTTCCCGGCTCCAAACTAAAATCATGTCACTTGTGTCTCCGTTAGAATTGCCACGTCAGTTTCACTCTATACCAAGGTTTAGCCTTGGATTAGTTGGTAACATTTCTGCCTCTAAGTCAGCAGGTTGTAGGTTCAAGTCCCACTCCAGAGACTTCAGTGCAGTACTGATGGTGTGCTGCACTGTCAGAGGTGCCGTCTTTCAGATGAGATGTTAAATAGAGGCTCCACCTGCCCTCTCAGGTGGACATAAATTATCCCAAGGCACTATTTTGAAGAAGAGCAGGGGAGTTCTCCTGGTATTCTGGCCAATATTTATCCCTCAACCAAGACCTAAAACAGATGATCTGGTCATCATCACATTGTTGTTTGTGGGAGCTTGCTGTGCACAAATTGGCTGCTGTAATTCCTACATTACCACAGTGACTACACTTCAAAAGTACTTAATTGGCTGTAAAGTTCTTTGGGATGTCCAGAGGTCATGAAAGGCGCTAAATATAAAGAATTAGATGCCCTGAATGGTTCAGTAGCTAAATGCACTACCCAGTGTGGTGCTGATCCAGACAGACCTCAAAGTCCTGAAGTTTGATGCTTCGTTTTTGGAGAGTTGTTATTCTCAGCTGGAACAATAGAATCATAGAAGTTTACAACATGGAAACAGGCCCTTCGGCCCAACATGTCCATGTTGCCCAGTTTATACCACTAAGCTAGTCCCAATTGCCTGCACTTGGCCCATATCCCTCTATACCCATCTTACCCATGTAACTGTCCAAATGCTTTTTAAAAGACAAAATTGTACCCGCCTCTACTACTACCTCTGGCAGCTCGTTCCAGACACTCACCACCCTTTGAGTGAAAAAATTGCCCCTCTGGACCCTTTTGTATCTCTCCCCTCTCACCTTAAATCTATGTCCCCTCGTTATAGACTCCCCTACCTTTGGGAAAAGATTTTGACTATCTACCTTATCTATGCCCCTCATTATTTTATAGACTTCTATAAGATCACCCCTCAACCTCCTACTCTCCAGGGAAAAAAGTCTCAGTCTATCCAACCTCTCCCTATATGTCAAACCATCAAGTCCCGGTAGCATCCTAGTAAATCTTTTCTGCACTCTTTCTAGTTTAATAATATCCTTTCTATAATAGGGTGACCAGAACTGTACACAGTATTCCAAGTGTGGCCTTACTAATGTCTTGTACAACTTCAACAAGACATCCCAACTCCTGTATTCAATGTTCTGACCAATGAAACTAAGCATGCTGAATGCCTTCTTCACCACCCTATCCACCTGTGACTCCACTTTCAAGGAGCTATGAACCTGTACTCCTAGATCTCTTTGTTCTATAACTCTCCCCAACGCCCTACCATTAACGGAGTAGGTCCTGGCCCGATTCGATCTCCCAAAATGCATCACCTCACATTTATCTAAATTAAACTCCATCTGCCATTCATCGGCCCACTGGCCCAATTTATCAAGATCCCGTTGCAATCCTAGATAACCTTCTTCACTGTCCACAATGCCACCAATCATGGTGTCATCTGCAAACTTACTAACCATGCCTCCTAAATTCTCATCCAAATCATTAATATAAATAACAAGTAACAGCGGACCCAGCACCGATCCCTGAGGCACACCGCTGGTCACAGGCCTCCAGTTTGAAAAACAACCCTCGACAACCACCCTCTGTCTTCTGTCGTCAATCCAATTTTGTATCCAATTGGCTACCTCACCTTGGATCCCGTGAGATTTAACCTTATGTAACAACCTACCATGCGGAACCTTGTCAAAGGCTTTGCTGAAGTCCATGTAGACCACGTCTACTGCACAGCCCTCATCTATCTTCTTGGTTACCCCTTCAAAAAACTCAATCAAATTCGTGAGACATGATTTTCCTCTCACAAAACCATGCTGACTGTTCCTAATCAGTCCCTGCCTCTCCAAATGCCTGTAGATCCGGTCTCTCGGAATACCCTCTAACAACTTACCCACTATGGATGTCAGGCTTTTCCCTGCCGCCCTTCTTAAACAAAGGTGCAACATTTGCTACCCTCCAATCTTCAGGCACCTCACCTGTAGTAGGAAGCTACAACAGTCTCAAGAGCTCCTGGACTATGGGGAAGTGGGGGGGAGAAATAAGTCAGGAGTCCTGCTCCAGATTGCTATCCAGTGACCCACAATGGAAAGTGTGCACGTGTGAACAATGAGTCTGTGCAAGATCTGCTGTGATGCCTCCCAGGGGACAATAGCCTGTTAACACCACTGGAAGATGGGTGGTGCCTGTGAAACTGTGATCCAGTATGAATCAATGCCTTCAGGAAGGGAAGGAATAAAATATAATAGAAAGAACTTGCATTTTGCCTCATCAGGCCATCTCAAAGCGCTTCATAGCCAATGAAATACATTTGAAGTGTAGTCATTGGTGTAATGTAGGCAAACATGGCAGCCAATTTGTGCACAACAATATCCCATAAACAGCAATAAGATAAATGACCAGTACATTGAAGGTGGAGGATATCACTTTTCCTAGAGCAGATAAGGCATTCCCCATTTTACAACTGCAGAAGTAGCCTGCTTGGACCTACCACTTCTGACAGAACCAGCTGCCGTCAAGGCGAGTATAGGTTGTCACTTTTCTGGACGAATTTAACCTTACCCGCCCAACGGAAACTGAGCGGGTGGGCAGTTAAACTCACCCAGGTTACCTACCCACCCTGGAGATGCCAGGAGTTAATGGTTTCCAATTTCAACCAGCTCAACTGAGCCCAAAGCTGCTGGGGTCATTTTTTACATATGCATGTCGGGTCCTGATGGTGTCATCGGGACCCGACTGCAATTTTTACTCGGCCCATTGAGCAGGAAGTTGTAGCGAGTTTCCCGCCAGGTTAAGACTATGGGGAAGAGGATCGGGGGGCAGATGAGGCCCAAAAAGGTACTTTTTTTTTTAACTTTCCTTGTGGGGCCAGGTTTGTGGCGCTAGGAAGAACAGGATTGCTCCTCCGGGCCCCACAAGGAAAACTTAGGCCTTCTCTGTCACAGATATGTCCCCCCCACACCCCCATCCCGATCGTTAGACTCTTGTGGAATAGGATCTGCAAGCCGATCCTGCCACCTATCTCGTCTCAGCGGGTTGCGCGATTTTCCGCCGCTTCCGGCCAGAATGTGAGGGAAGTCGGCCGGTGAGATTTGAATGTGTCCCAGGAGTTAAAATACCCCAGGGCCTCGTTTCTGGATCAGCGGGTGAGTTTCTAACTCACACTGCTACTCACCCGCCAAAAACTGGCCCGGAGTTAAAATCGGGCCTTTGGATGACAGTTTTAAGCACACAGGACGCAATAAAAAAGTTTACCACTTGAACAAGAAGGATATCAATCCTAGATCAGTTTATAATAGCAGCCAGTGTAAACTCAAGCAACTGTAAAGATCTGATTGGCTGATAGTCATCAAGTGAATCTTTCCCAACCAGGAAACTCAACATGGCTGTTCTACACCAATCTGCTTTTCCTGTTACAAAATGCTGTTACAATATTTAATGCTGGAGATATTTGAAACTAATTTTCCCTTTTTGCTTTTTTGTGGGGAGTGTTTTAAAGTGAAGGTACCTTTCCCCATAGTACGGTTCCCTTTTAATTCAACACTTTCTTTTTGTCTTGTGGCATTTTTATACTGTCAGGGTGTTGGTGGGAGAGTGGTGCACAAATGGAGGCCCATCATCTCTGAGCACCATTCACCACATTTTTCCGAATGCTTGTGGTCTCTAACCGACTCATGGGACAGAAGCCTGGGTTTTCTGTAGCCTCCAATGGCCCTTCTTGAACCCATGAAATGTGGGGTCCTGGATGCTGTCAAAGTTGGCCTCCTCTATATTAACAATATGCCATCATAGGCTGTGGGATATCTGGAGTCCTGGCCACCCTCCCACCTACCACCCTCCATAAACTTGAGCTCATCCAAAACCCTGCTACCCATATCCTAACTCGCACCAAGTCCTATTCACCCATTACCCCTGTGTTCATTGACCTACATTGGCTCCCGGTCTGGCAATGCCTCGATTTTAAAACTCTTCATTCCTGTTGTTGCTGTTGCTATTGGAGTCAAAGGGGTAGATTTTGACTTTGTGTAATAGCATAGAATGGGTGATAGCAAGTCGGCAACCTGTTTTATAGTCAAAATCTACCCCAAAAGGTCTAAATAACATTTTTTTTGCTAGAAAGACAACTTCTGCTGCATCAGCTCAGAACTACACCTGCAGCAAAATGGCTATTGGTTAATTGATGGATTTACTGAACAGGGAATTGAAGAGTAGAAAAAGAGGTGTGATATGAGATTTTAAAAATTAGCCAGGATGTGCAGAGTGTTAACTAATGAGCTACTTGTCACATCTGTTAGCATATGAAAAGGTAGGAAATGATGGTGTGAGTGAATGAGACCAAGCCGTTCACTGAAAGGTGTCTGCCACAGCACGTTGTTTTATGAAATGAAGCTGAACTTCACTGTCCAGAGAAACAACACCTTTGCTTACTCTGGAAGCCGTACTATAATATGAACAAAGATGTGCTTGTGGCCCAACAGTATGGTGACAAACCACCTCAACAGCTCATCTGCTGCTAAAACCCTCATTCATACCTTTGTCACCTCCAGATTCAATTACTCCAGTTCTCTCCTGGTCAGTCTCCATCTGCTATAACCTTCAGCTCATCCAAAGCTCTGCGGCTTGTATCGTTTCCGGACGTCCATCACGCCTGCCCTTGCACCGAACCCCCCAACACCTCAAATTTAAAATTCTCATCTTTAAATCAATCCATGGCC
Source organism: Heptranchias perlo (assembly GCF_035084215.1). Lineage (NCBI taxonomy): Eukaryota > Metazoa > Chordata > Chondrichthyes > Hexanchiformes > Hexanchidae > Heptranchias > Heptranchias perlo. Next base: position 18,126,557 of record NC_090338.1, read on the forward strand.
TTGCCCCTCCCTGACCTTCTTCAGCCCTACAACACCACCTCCAGCACCTCCCCCTCCCTGAAACATCCAATCCTCTGACTCCAGCCTCTTAGCATCACCTCACCCCACCATTGGCGCTCATGCTTTCAGCTACCTCAGCCCCACCCTAATTTCCTTTACTCATCAAAGGCCCTCTGTAAGACCCACATCTTTGACCAAATGTTTGACCACCTGTAGTAATCTTTCCTTCTTTGGCTTTGCATTTATTTTCCTTTATGCCTCTGCAGAGCACTTTGAGGTGCAGTTAAAAGCACTATACTTTTAACTTTTAAAAATGTGGTGAATGGTGCTCAGAGATTACAGGCCTCCGTTTGCACACCACTCTCCCACTGGCACCCTGGCAGTTTAAAAGCATTATATAAATGAAAGCTGCTGCTGTTTCTCCCTGTACTGGCAATGTCAAATTTATATAAATGCTGACGGTAGCATTGGATGCCGTGGGCCATCATTTATTCAGCACATAAAGCAGCCCACCCACAATAGCTTGCAAAATGGTTTATTGCTTTGCTGGCTTGTATAGACCTTACATTAACATCGGGGGAGGACAGGATCCAAAAACGTGAAGTGACTACTTCAAAGCAATCAAGATTGCAAAATTGCAACTTCTTAGCAGCTGCACAAACGTGTTCTTATGTATGTGTAGTTATTTCAGTGTTGCTCCTGGTGTCTGAAAACCTTTATGCAATGTAAATGATATGAATTCAAGGACCCTGCAGAATAGCAACAACAACAACTACTTGCATTTATATAACACCTTTAACATAGGAAAACATCCCAAGGTGTTTCACAGGAGTGTAATAAGACAAAATTTATCATCAAGCCAAAGAAGGAGATATTAGGACAGGTGACTAAAAGCTTGGTCAATAAGGTAGATTTTAATGAGGGCCTTAAAGGAGGAAAGGTGGAGAGACGGACAGGTTTAGGGAGGGAACCCCAGAGTTTAGGGTCGAGGCAGCTGAAGGCACGGCCGTCAATGCTGGGGCAAAGGGAATAAGAGATGCAAAAGAGTCCAGAATTGGAGGATTGCAGAGTTCTTGGAGGGTTGTCGGAGGTTGCAGAAGGCCATGGAGGGATTTGAGCATGAGGGTGTGTTGAAGCATTGGTAGATTGGGAACCAGTGAGCATAGGGGTGATGGGTGAGCGGGGCTTGGTACAGGTTAGAATACGGGCAGCAGTGTTTTGAATGAGTCCAAGTTTATGAAAGATGGAAAAAGGGATGCTGGCTAGGAGACCATTGGATTAGTATAATAAATTTATTATGTAACAATAGTATCTGTATCTTAATTGAAAGACAGGTTAAATTTTCAGGTAGAACCCTTCATCAGAACATTGGAATTTTTTTTTGCTCTTATTGTAGATTTCCAGTAAATAGGGATTCTCTTTTGTCGTCTCAGTGGAGGACAAATTGCACTGACGATATAAGCATTCTGTGAATGGTGTCAAAATGGCTGAGGATGAAGCTGAAAGAGGTCCAGGGGTTCTGAACATGACAAATCACTAAGCAGCAGCAATCAACAAAGCAAAGTCAGGAGTGTGATGGAACACTCTCCACTTGCCTGGATGAGTGCAGTTGCAACAACACTCAAGAAGCCCAACATCATCCAGAACAAAGCGGTCCATTTGATCGGCAGCCCATCCACCACCTTAAACATCCACTCCCTCCATCATGGTTGCAGTGTGTCCCATCTATAGGATGCACTGCAGCAACTGGCCAACGCTTCTTCGGCAGCACCTCCCAAACCCACAATCTCCACCACCTAGAAAGACAAGGGCAGCAGGTGCATTGGAACACTATCACCTCCAAATTCCCCTCCAGGTCACATGCACTATCCTGACTTGGAGATACATCGCCATTCCTTCATTGGAGTTGGGTCAAATTCCTGGAACTCCCAATCTAACAACACTGGGAGTACCTTCCCCACATGGACTGCGGCAGTTCAAGAAGAAGGCTCACCACCACCTTCTCAAGGGCAACTAGGGATGGGCAATAAATGCTGGCCTTGTCAGCAACACTCACATCCCGAGAATAAATATATGTAAAAAAAAAACAGAATGCTAAACTATATAACCAGAAAGGTAGAGAAAAATTGAGTACCGTGTCCAGTTCTGATCACTAAGACCTGGAGGAGGTTCAGAGAAGAGCCACAAGGCTGATCCCTGGAGCCAGATCACTGAGTTATGCAGAAAGACTGAAGAAACTTGGGCTTCACGGCAAAAGAGTGGAGCAACTTGGGCTTCATGGCAAAAGGTTTTTAAAAATTATTATAACTAGCAAGTGTGAGGGGAAAATGTTACAGGAAGTAAGTGTTCCACTTATAGGAAGTGCTATCTATTTGCAAAACTCTTAATATCTTCTGGATTTTTAGTTTATTATTAAAGTGAGTTTTTTTTAAATTACGTTATCAAAATGTGATATGAGGTATTTTGACTATACTGGTGAATGACAGATATTAGTTAAAAATGTAAACAATTAGATGTTGAGTTTAGAAATGGCAAATCTGATAACACAGTGGTGACAACGGAGGTAATTTTCACCTCCACTGATTGGGCAGAGTGGATCGGGGTGGAGGGGTGGGGAATGGGATCCATTCCACTGATTTACTGCCAAACAGTGGAGGTGACGATTACCCTCAATATTATTAAATAAAGCGCACCAGGAGAAAGACTGAAGTTGACAAAATGTTGATTGAACCCAACTCAGGACAATCAGGAGTAAAAAAATATATAAAACTAACCTCACTGGAAAAACTCCTTTAACCCTGCAAGTGATTCACATTATTGTATTTTTTTGCCAAAGCAAAACCACATATGAAAAAATTAACAGGGTGGGGTCATATTAGAGAGTTTTAATTCAGGTTTCTCTTGTGCAGTGGCAGGAACACTCATCTCTGAAAACTCCAGCGTGACTCACCGCGTATTGGCCAAGGGACACACATGCTGCCACAGAGATGCTGTGCCTGCTGATGATTTGCTGATCACATCACTGTGCCCTCCTTTGTGTTCAAATCCCCCCATGGCTTCGCTCCTCCCTAGCTCTGTAAGCTCCACCAGCCCTACAGCCCTTCGAGAACTCTGCGTTCCTCCAACTCGGTCCTCTGGTGCACCGCGACCTCCTTCGCCCCACCGTTGGCAGCCGTGCCTTCATCCGTCTAGGCCCCAAGCTCTGGAATTCCTTCCCCAAACTTCTCCGCCTCTCTTTCCTCCTTTAAGACACACCTTAAAACCTACCTCTTTGACCGAGCTTTTGGTCACCAGTCCTAATATCTCCTTACGTGGCTTGGTGCCAATTTTTGTACGATAAGGCTTCTGTGAAGTGTCTTGGGGCATTTTACAATGTTAAAGGCACTAAAGAAATGCAAGTTATTGTTGTTTAGGAACATGAAGAAGTGGCTCACAAGACAAGTTACCATGTCGATATTTCTTCTTTTTGGATGTGCGGAAATCGTTGCTCATGTAACTGATATTGCTTTATTTTTGAAGTAAGTTAACGTAACCATAATCTCCCCCTAATTCTTTCTTGAAATGAGCTTTTGAAATCCATGTGAGCACTTGCACACAAATTTGTTTCAGCTTGCCTGATTAAGATGGATTCATTTTATTTGATGGATTTTGTCTTCATGGGAGTCTCAGAGGTGGACCCACCTCATTGTTTGGCAGTAAAATCTACAAGCTCTGGGGAAAAATATTTTATTTTCATATTTTGATTGGCTCAGTGGTGGGACTCTCACTTCTCAGTCAGAAGGTAGTGGGTTCAAGCCCCATTGCAGGAATTGAGCACATAATCTAGGCTGACACGCCAGTGCAGTGCTGAGGGAGCACTGCACTGTCGGAGGTGCCATCTTTCAGGGGCGACATTAAGCCCCAGGCCCTGTCTGCCTACTCAAATGTATGTAAAAGATCCCATGGCACTATTTGAAGAAAAGTATGGTAATTTTCATGAAATCCTGGCCAGTATTTATCCCTCAACCAACAAGATTTACTAGAATGCTTCCAGGGATGAGGGACTTTAGTTAAGTGGATAGACTGGAGAAGCTGGGGTTGTTCTCCTTGGAACAGAAAAGATTGAGAGGAGATTTGATAGAGGTATTCAAAATCATGAAGGGTCCAGACAGAATAGATAGAGAGAAACTGTTCTCATTGTGGCGAGTGACTCACCTCCTGACTCCCCAAAGCCTTTCCACCATCTACAAGGCACAAGTCAGGAGTGTAATGGAATACTCTCCACTTGCCTGGATGAGTGTAACTCCAACAACACTCAAGAAGCTCGACACCATCCAGGACAAAGCAGCTCGCTTGATTGGTACCCCATCCACCTCCCTAAACATTCACTCCCTTCACCAACGGCGCACTGTGGCTGCAGATTGTACCATCCACAGGATGCACTGCAGCAACTCGCCAAGGCTTCTTCCATAGCACCTCCCAAACTCGTGACCTCTACCACCTAGAAGGACAAAGGCAGCAGGCACATGGGAACAACACCACCTGCACGTTCCCCTCCAAATCACACACCATCCGGCCTTGAAAATATATTGCCGTTCCTTCATCGTCGCCAGGTCAAAATCCTGGAACTCCCTTCCTAACAGCACTGTGGGAGAACCTTCACCACATGGACTGCAGTGGTTCAAGAAGGCGGCTCACCACCACCTTCTCAAGGGCAATTAGGAATGGGCAATAAATGCTGGCCTCGCCAGCAACGCGAACATCCCATGAACGAATAAAAAAAGTCAAAAACCAGAGGACATAGATTTAAGGTGATTGGCATAAGAACCAAAGATGACATGAGGAAAAACTTTTGCGCAGAGTGGTTATGATCTGGAATGCATTGCCCAAGGGGGTGGTGGAGGCAGATTCAATCATGGTTTTCAAAAGGGAACTGGATAAGTACTTGAAAAGAAAAAAATTTGCACGGCTACGGGGATAAAGCAAGGGAGTGGGACTAGCTGGATTGCTCCTGCATAAAGTCGGTCCGGACTCGATGGGCCGAATGGCCTCCTTCCGTGCTTTAACCTTTCTGTGGTTCTATGATGTGTCCATCCTTTGACATTAATGCATCAATCCACAAGCTACTGTGTCTCCTGCTATTGCCTACATCTCCTGTGTTAAAACTTAATAAGGCCTATCACACATATAATTGTATATTTTGCAAAGTTAAACTCCATAGACAGAAAATCCTGGGGTGGGGGGGCGGTTTGTTCTTCATGTCCGAACTCCCTATATGCGTTCCCAGTTTGTAAAGCTCTGCACCAGGACCCCAAATTCATAGCCCTAGTTTAAAATTATTTAATAACTGGCCTTTCCCCATTACAATTATACCAGTGTTTCTGAATCTGAAAGCTCTCATCTGATAACAATTCCCTTTGTTCACTGCTCATTAAACTGAATAATTGCCACATAACACTTAGCTGCCTCACCTGACTTTTCACCAAGCTAGGTGAGACAGCTAAGTGTTAAGCACTAGTTAGTTGTTAAATCATCAGGAGCTGGGCTACTGACTTTAACATCAAATTAAGGACTCAGAGGCTCACCTCAGTAAACTTTTTAAAAGCTGTCACCAAGTTTGAAATAAAAATAACACGTACGTTTATCATTCCACTGAAAAATATATAGTTGCAAAGTATATGGAAAGCACTGAGTGTGCTGGTCATGGTTTAATAATGTACAGTAACCAGCTGATGTTTAAATAAATGAGTGAACGACTTTGTTAAAATAGTGCACACACGAATATTATAGGAGCATATTAACCAGTGCGCTAAAACTAGATTGGTTAAATTTAAGAATACTTAAAGAAATGAGGACAGAATTCATGGAGTGTAGTGGCGAAATGTTATGAAGCTCAGCAAATACAGGAATAGTACCAGAGAACCGGAAGATAGCAAACATGAAAGGAAAGAAAGAATTGCATTTACATAATGCCCTTCGCAATCTCAGAACATTCCAAAGTACTTTACAGTCAATGGAATACTTTTGAAGTGTAGTCACCGTTGTAATGTAGGAATCGCAGCAGCCAATTTGCACACAGCAAGGCTCCACAATCAGCAATGAGATAATGACCAGATAATCTGGTTTTAGTGATGTTGGTTGAGGGATAAATATTGGCCAGGACACCGGGGAGAACTCCCCTGCTCTTCTTTGAATAGTACCATGGGATCCTTTACAGCCACCGGACAGACAGGACCTCAGTTTAACATCTCATCTGAAAGATGGCATCTCCAACAGTGTAGCGCTCCCTCAGTTCTGCACTGAAGTGTCAGCCTAGATTATGTGCTCATGTCTCTGGAGTGGGGCTTCCACCCACGACTTTCTGACTCAGAGGTCATAATACTTCCACTAAGCCACAGCTGACACATATGCTCCCTTCGAGCACGGCTTCCCTGCTGAGACTGTGGGGTTGCGGAATCACCCTTGTAGGGCAGTTTATGGATTCGAAGATGAGGCTTTCAAACAGGATTTTTATTTGGCTAAGTAATAGGAAACAATTTTACAACACCAAGTTATAGTCCAGCAATTTTATTTTAAATTCACAAGCTTTCGGAGGCTTCCTCCTTCGTCAGGTGAACGATGTGAAAAATCGTTCACCTGACAAAGCTACACTGTTGGAGATGCCATTTTTCACATCGTTCACCTGACGAAGGGGGAAGCCTCCGAAAGCTTGTGAATTTAAAATAAAATTGCTGGACTATAACTTGGTGTTGTAAAATTGTTTACAATTGTCAACCCCAGTCCATCACCGGCATCTCCACATCATAAGTAATAGGAAACAGAGAGTAGTTATACGAGGTCATAGTTCAAACTGAACATTTATGGCCTATGGAGGGTAAAATTCAATTTCGACAGGGATGCAAAACGAGCAGTAGTGGATCGGTAGCCCATTATCAGAATCGTTTGAATTTCCTTTCGAATGGAAATCGGGCAGGGTGTATAACGGCCCATCCACTATCACCCCTTTTGTACCCCCATCGAAGTTAAATTTAACCCCCATGGATTCTGGCAAGAACGAATACAAGGATTGTTCAACCTTCACAAGGTATTGTAAGCAAAATATCTAAGTTTGTGGATAATACAAAATGGATTTAAATCACGCTGCTTACTAATGGATTCATGAAATTCCTCTGTCCACTATTTTAACAAAGACCTATTTAAAATAACATGTTGTTACTAGTATAACACCATTTCAACCCCAGAGTTATGCGGGAAAGCTGGATATCCATAGGCGACGGGTATTCTTGACAGGGACATAAAGGTATTTATCAACTGACAGATCAAAGGAAAATGTCACTTAATAATCAGAAACATAAAATAGGGATCTGTGCTAAAAGTAGCAACACAGATAGTAGTGGGTATTAAGAGAATGAGCTGTGCTGAGAGGCTAAAAGAGGCAAATCTATTCTGATTGGAAAGAGAAGACTAAAGTGGTTGATGGTATGAATTATTTTTAATCATGGCAAGATTCCACAGGTTGGACGTTAAAAAGTTGTTTCTACTGAACCATAAGAACAAGAGGGCGTGAAGCTAAGGAGACCTCAAGTTAAATGTAATTTATGGAGTAACTGCTGCATTCTTAAAGCCAATCTACTGGCTTTAAGTGTTGTGGCTAATATTTGACCCTCAACCAACATCACTAAAAAAGAATACCTGGTCATTATCTCATTGCTGTTTGTGGGATCTTGCTGTGCGCAATAAAGCTGCCGGGTTTCCTACAATATAACAGTGTCTACACTTCAAAGGTATTTCATTGGCTGTAAAGCGCTTTGGGGCATCCTGAGGTCATGAAAGGCTCTATATAAATGTAGTTCTTTCTTTTTTTCTTTCTAATGAATACAGGCTTGGTTGAAGCATTGAAAAAAAGCAATATGTAGATTCCTGATTTAACAGGGAGCGGAGGATATGAACTTGGCCCAGAAGCAGAAAAGAGAGGGGTTGGTCTGGGCGGGTGTTGCATGGGGCACTAGATGGCAGGGTAGGGCGAGTGGCTTTTTCTCTTTCCTTATTTGGACTTGGTTCTTATGACAGCCAAGTACATGACCTTCTCACAAAGATCAGGTTACATTGTGGATGAGTCCTTTCAATGAAATGTCACCAGAATTGCTATTCCATTCTGTCTGATTATGGTTACTAATACTGTGAGCTTCTATACAGAGTGTGATGCACTACTATTCTTTTGAAGTTTGGCAGAGAGGCAAAGGGGGTGAAATTAAATTTCGGTGGAGGTGCATAATGGGCGGTAGCAGATCGGCCGCCCATTGTACACGTCACCCAATTTTCTTTTCTATTGATTTGTTTATTATTTACCTGCTCTTTCTCCTTCTTCTCCTAAAGACTGCGCCATGGTTCCAAATGCACACATATGGTTCCAGTTCCTCAACCAAATAGCCATTCTTCAGCCTAGATAGTCAATGTTATTCCACCATAGCAGCTTATTTGACCTGGCAGCAGAACCAAGACAGATGCTGTTCTCACCTGACCTCCACATATATGCACTTTCCAGCAGGGGCAGTACTGGATAGCAATCAACAAAACAACTTGCATTTATATAGTGCCTCTAATAATAATAGTAATAAAACATCCCAAAATCAGTCAAAAGACAGCAATCAGGAGCAGGAACCCCAGCTCAATTCTCATCTCTAGGCAAATGCTGCCTCATCAAAATCATCTCACTGGGCACAGACGAGGGATTGAATCTGGGATCTACATGGCTTAACAGTACCCTGTTGACCTTATGTATGTGACATTGTGCTGGCAGTGACTACACTGCTGCATTTTATTGTCTGAAATAAAATACTGTATATGATTGTTTCTTTTTGCTTGTATATCTGCTTATATATTCCACTGGTCATTTCCCCCCTTCCTTCACTGATAAAAAGTTAAAGAAAGAAAAAGAACTTGCATTTACATAGGGTCTTTCATGACCTCAGAACATCCCAAAGCGCTTTACAGCCAGTGAAGTACTTTTTGAAGTGTAGTCACTGTTATAATATAGGAAACACAGCAGCCAATTTGTGCACAGGAAGGACCCACAATAGCAATTAGATAGTGACCAGGTAATCTGTTTTAGTGACGTTGGTTGAGGAATAAATATTGGCCAGAACACCAGGGAGAACTCCTATGCTTTTCTTCGAAATAATGCCATGGGATCTTTTACGTCCACCTGAGAGGGCAGGCGAGGCCTCGGTTTAACGTCTCATCCAAAAAACGGCATCTCCAACAGTGCAGCACTTCTTCAGCACTGCACTGGAGTGTCAGCCTGGATTTTGTGCTCAAGTCTCTGGAATGGGACTTGAACCCACAACCTTTTGACTCAGAGGCTACCACTGAGCCACGGCTGACGCTTAAGTTAATGAAGTAACAACTGTTAAAAAATATCACTTACGCTTATATCAATGCTGGATAACAGATGCTGTCTACAGGACTCTCTTCACTAACTGCACTGGAATATTTGTACTCAGTTTCTTTGAAAAGTAGTTTCATTTTGCAATTCCAATTTCGGGAGAGCTATGCTATGCCGGCCCGCCAGCTCCGCACTCTCCCATTGATGACCCCATCCCAGCACTGTTCTCCATCAGATACCAGCCAGAGAGTCTTGCAGCAATTCACAAGTCCCACAGAGCTGAGTCTCTGTAGCCATCAGAACATAGTATCCAGTGTTTTTATATTTCTTTTTGCAGCCAATGTTAGAACTTTGTGTGTGCCATTATCAACAATTTTATACCACGAAAATGCCTCTAGTCCAAATACTTAAGCCACAGTAAAAGTAACCATGAAGCTGCCAGATTGTCAGAAAAACTCAACTGGTTCACTAACGTCCTTTAGGGAAGGCCTATATGTGACTCCAGTCCCACACCAATGTGATAGATTCTTAACTGCCCCCTGAAGTGGCCTCGCAAGCCACTCAGTTGTGTTAAACCATTATAGTGGTTCAAGAAGGAGGCCTTGCCAGCGATGCCAACATCTCGAGAATGAAATAATTTTAAAAAAATCAGCATAGGGCGAGCCTATACCTGCCCACTAATCCCTCAATCTCTTCTCACTTATTTGCAACATTTACACCAGCCAAAACTTCTCATCACTTCTTTACTACACATCATCTCCTTTCAATTTCTAGGATTTTTTCCCCCGTTTTCTGCTTTGCTTTTTCCTGGTTGCCGAATCCCATTTAGTGTCTGAAATTACACTTCAAATTGTATCAATGACAAGCACCTTCCATAATTAGTCTATTTTAAGTAAATGTCGATCACCAAACATTAGGTACAGAGACACACGTTAATGCAAAGGCTGCGCAAGAAAGTTAGAAGAATAGTCAGGATCCATAGTGGATGATACACATCGACTTCATATTTCAGAACATTTGCTTCAGCCATCATCTTGAAGAGGTTATTCCCCTCCACTATTTACACAAAAGGCCAGTGCTATACCAATGGAGTATGCCTCAAATCAGAAAAATAAGAGTGTGAATGCAACATAAATCCAATGTGCAAATTTGACTAAAGATAAAAGAAAGAAAAGAAAGACTTGAATTGATATAGTGTCTTTCACAACTTCAGGACATCCCAAAGTGCTTTACAGTCAATGAAGTACTTTTGAAGTGTGGTCACCGTTGTAATGTAGGAAAAGTGGCAGCCAATTTGCACACTGCAAGCTCCCACAAACAGTAATGAAATATATGACCAGAAATGAAATCTGTTTTTGGTTGAGGGATAAATGTTGGCCAGGATAGCAGGAGAACTCCACTGCTCTTCTTCGAATAGTGCCATGGGATCTTTTACGTCCACCTGAGAGGGCAGACGGGGCCTCAGATTAATCTGAAAGATGGCACCTCCGAAAGTGCAGCACTCCCTCAGTACTGAACTGAAATGTCAGCTTAGCATTATGTGCTTAAGTCCCTGGAGTGGAACTTAAACCCACAACCTTCTCACTCAGAGGCAAGAATGGTACCAATGAGCCACACAAAAGCATTGCTGTTTTAAGATGGTCGTGGGAAACCTTACCCATCATTGCATATCAGAAAATCAGGGGCATGGTTCTCCGCCATTTGTGTGTAATTGGAAAATGGCACCCCCCCCTCCACAATCAACAAATTTAAATAATATATAGACCCAGGCAATGAGTGCCATCAGGCTATTCGACTGTAGAGTGGGAAATTACAGTCAAACCCTATCTTCTCCTCACCTGAGGTCCATACATGGGCTTTTCAGCAATGGTCACTGGATAGTGAACAGGAGCAGGAACCTTGGCTGATTGTCCCCTCCCTGGTCCAAGGACTCTAAGGTCAATTGTAGCATCCCAATTGATCCACGCCAGCTGAGATCTGTAAGCACAGCACACCGGGAATCAAACCTGTGACCATCTGGTCCGTCTGGCTTAGTTACATGCTGTCGTTACTTAATAAGTTATCACGTTAATGCGCACTGCCCACGAGGGATCCAGAGTCTCCTATTTTTTGTTACGGACGACCTTTGGATTAATATATGTCTACGTGCTTAATGTGGGGTGATCAACATTAACTTTAAATGGATGCTTCCAGGGGTTACCCAAAGCGTGTGCACTATATGCCTGAAGTACATCCAGACCATTTAACCACATTTCTGCAGTGTACATCCAGAGAATGACATGGTAAATTCCATGATAACTTATTATGTAACGACAGCATGTAACTAAGCCAGACAGGCCAGATGGTCACAGGTTTGATTCCCGGTGTGCTGTGCTTACAGATCTCAGCTGGCGTGGAGCAATTGGGATGCTACAATTGACCTTGGTGTCCCTGGACCAGGGAGGGAACAATCACTCCTGTTCACTATCCAGTGACCATTGCTGAAAAGCCCATGTATGGACATCAGGTGAGGATAGGATAGGGTTTGACTGGAACTTCCCACTCTCCGAATAGCCTGATGGCAACTCATTGCCTGGACCTATATATTATTTAAATTTGTTGACAGAGTGTGGCCAATGCTTGCAAGGCCATATTTATTTCCCATCATTACTTGCCCTGTGAAGGTTATGGATCTTTTCCTTGAACTGCAGCAGTCTTTGCGATGTTCCTATGATGGCATTAGATAGATAATACCAGTAATAATGAAGGAACAGTGATATTTGTTTAAGTCAAGATAGTGCGTGAATTGGAGGCGATGAAGTATTTTTTTTATTCGTTCATGGGATGTGGGCGTTGCTGGCGAGGCCAACATTTATTGCCCATCCCTAATTGCCTTTGAGAAGGTAGTGGTGAGCTGCCTTCTTCAACCGCTGCAGTCCGTGTGGTGAAGATTCTCCCACAGTGCTGTTAGGAAGGGAGTTTCAGGATTTTGACCCAGCGACGATGAAGGAACAGCGATATATTTCCAAGTCGGGATGATGTGTGACTTGGAGGGGAACGTGCAGGTGGTGTTGTTCCCATGTGCCTGCTGCACTTATCCTTCTAGGTGGTGGAAGACACGGGTTTGGGAGGTGCTGTCGAAGAAGCCTTGGCGAGTTGCTGCAGTGCATCCTGAAGATGGTACACACTGCAGCCACGGTACACCGATGATGAAGGGAGTGAATGTTTAGGGAGGTGGATGGAGTGCCAATAAAGCAGGCTGCTTTGTCCTGGATGGTGTCGAGCTTCTTGAATGTTGTTGGAGCTGCACTCATCCAGGCAAGTGGAGAGTATTCTATCACACTCCTGACTTGTCCCTTGTAGATGGTGGAAAGACTTTGGGGAGTCAGGAGGTGAGTCACTCGCCACAGATTACCAAGCCTCTGAAGTGCTCTTGTAGCCAAGTATTTATGTGGCTGGTCCAGTTAAGTTTCTGGTCAATGGTGACCCCCAGGATGTTGATGGTGGGGGATTCAGTGATGGTAATGCCTTTGAATGTCAAGGGGAGGTGGTTAGACTCTCTCTTGTTGGAGATGGTCATTGCCTGGCACTTGACTGGCATGAATGTGACGTGCCACTTATCAGCCCAAGCTTGGATGTTGTCCAGGTTGTGCTGCATGCAGGCACGGACTGCTTCATTATCTGAGGGGTTGCGAATGGAACTGAACACTGTGCAATCATCAGCAAACATCCCCATTTCTGTCCTTATGATGGAGGGAAGGTCATTGATGAAGCAGCTGAAGATGGTTGGGCCTAGGACACTGCCCTGAGCAACTCCTGCAGCAATGTCCTGGGGCTGAGATGATTGGCCTCCAACAACCACTACCATGTTCCTTTGTGCTAGGTATGACTCCAGCCACTAGAAAGTTTTCCCCCTGATTCCCATTGACTTCAATTTTACTAGGGCTCCTTGGTGCCACACTCACTCAAATGCTGCCTTGATGTCAAGGGCAATCATTCTCACCTCACCTCTGGAATTCAGCTCTTTTGTCCATGTTTGGACCAAGGCTCTAATGAGGACAGAAGTCGAGTGGTCCTGGCAGAACCCAAACTGAGCATCGGTGAGCAGGTTATCGGTGAGTAAGTGCCACTTGATAGCACTGTCAACGACACCTTTGCTGATGGGGCGGTAATTGGCCGGATTGGATTTGTCCTGCTTTTTGTGGACAAAATTGTGCAATTTTCCACATTGTTGGTTGTTTTTTTTTTATTTGTTTATGGGCGTCGCTGGCAAGGCCACCATTTATTGCCCATCCCTAATTGCCCTTGAGAAGGTGGTGATGAGCCGCCTTTTTGAATTGCTGCAATCTGTGGGTGAAGAATCTCCCACAGTGCTGTTGGTTGAGAGTTCCAGGATTTTGACCCAGCAGCGATGCAGGAACAATGATATATTTCCAAGTCCGGATGGTGTGTGACTTGGAGGGGAACGTGCAGGTGGTGTTGTTCCCATGTGCCTTATCCTTCTAGGTGGTAGAGGTCGCGGGTTTTGGAGGTGCTTGTTGTAGCTGTACTGGAACAGCTTGGCTAGAGGTGCGACTAGTTCTGGAGCACAAGTCTTCAGCACTACAGCCGGGATGTTGTCGGGTCTCATAGCCTTTGCTGTATCCAGTGCACTCAGCCGTTTCTTGATATCACGTGGAGTGAATCGAATTGGCTGAAGACTGACTTCTGTGATGGTGGGGATATTGGGAGGAGGCCGAGATGGATCATCCACTCGGCACTTCTGGCTGAAGATGGTTGCAAACGCTTCAGCCTTGTCTTTTACACTCACGTGCTGGACTCTGTCATCATTGAGGATGGGGATATTCACGAAGCCTCTTCCTCCCATTAGTTGTTTAATTGTCCAGCACCATTCATGACTGGATGTGGCAGGACTGCAGAGCTTTGATCTGATCCGTTAGTTGTGGAATCGCTTAGCTCTGTCTATAGCATGTTGCTTCCGCTGTTTAGCACGCATCTAGTCCTGAGTTGTAGCTTCACCAGGTTGGCACCTCATTTTCAGGTACACCTGGTGCTGCTCCTGGCATGCTCTTCTACACTCCTCATTGAACCAGGGTTGATCCCCTGGCTTGTTGGTAATGGTAGAGTGAGGAATATGCCGGGCCATGAGGTTACAGATTGTGCGGGAATACAATTCTGCTGCTGCTGATGGCCCACAGCATCTCATGCATGCCCAGTTTTGAGCTGCTAGATCTATTCTGAATCTATCCCATTTAGCACGGTGGTAGTGCCACACAACACATTGGATGGTGTCCTCAGTGTGAAGACGGGACTTTGTCTCCACGGTGCGGTGGTCACTCCTACCAATACTGTCATGGACAGATGCATCTGTGACAGGTAGATTGGTGAGGACGAGGTCAAGTAGGTTTTTCCCTCGTGTTGGTTCGCTCATCACCTGCCGCAGGCCCGGTCTGGCAGCTATGTCCTGCAGGACTCGGCCAGCTCGGTCAGTAGTGGTGCTATCGAGCCACTCTTGGTGATGGACATTGAAGTCCCCCACCCACAACGCATTCAGTGCCCTTGCTACCCTCAGTGCTTCCTCCATGTGCTGCTCAACATGGAGGAGGACTGATTCATCAGCTGAGGGAGGGTGATAGGTGGTAATCAGCAGGAGGTTTCCTTGCCCACGTTTGACCTGATGCCATGAGATTTCATGGGGTCCGGAGTCAATGTTGAGGATTCCCAGGGCCACTCCCTCCTGACTGTATACCACTGTACCGCCAGCTCTGGTGGGTCTGTCCTGCCGGTGAGACAGGACATAACCAGGGATGGTAATGGAAAAGTCTGGGACGTTGGATGAAAGGTATGATTCTGTGAGTATGGCTATCTCAGGCTGTTGCTTGACTAGTCTGTGGGACAGCTCTCCCAATTTTGGCACAAGTTCCCAGATGTTGGTGAGGAGGACTTTGTAGGATCAACTGGGCTTACATACGAACATACGAACATACGAATTAAGAGCAGGAGTAGGCTATTCGGCCCCTCGAGCCTGCTCGGCCATTTGATAAGATCGTGGCTGATCTGATTGCGAACTCAACCCTACTTTCCCGTCTACCTACTGTAACCTTTGACTCCCTTGTTAATCAGGAATCTATCTAACGCAGCCTTAAAAATATTCAATGACCGTGCCTCCACCGCTCTCTGGGGAAGGGAATTCCATGGACTCACGACCCTCTGAGAGAAAAGATTTCTCCTCATCTTCGTCTTAAATGGGAGACCCCTTATTTTTAAACTGTGGCCCCTAGTTCTAGTCTCCCCCACAAGGGGAAACATCCCCTCAGCATCTACCCCTTCTAGTCCCCTCAGGATCTTGGTTTGCCTTTGTTGTGTCCAGTGCCGAGTGGTCCGATACCGGGTGGTCCATCCGGTTTTATTCTTATTGTGACTTTCTGTAGTGAGATTGTACAACTGAGTGGCTTGCTAGGCGACCCTGTGCCTGGTTCATGCCAGCAGGCCAGTGCTATCCAATTTCCCCCCCTATTTTTTTATACAATGAATGTCTATGGACTATTTTTCCATGGGAGGGATCATAAACAAGCCTCATCCTGTCCTCACCTGGTATCCACACATAGGTACTTTGTAGCCAGTCAATGGTAATCAAGACCAAGAACCCGTGCCAATTTTTTTTTCTTTCCTGTCACGTCAATTGTAGAAGCCAAGCAGATGGAGCAACAACTGCCATCCTGGCTGAGATCAGGGAAACATTCATTGTGAAACAAACCTTCTTAATTGGGCAGGTCAGGCACAATAAGGTACAGAATTGGTGCAATAAGATAAAAAGAATGAGTTCCACTGAATGATTCCTAGATGGCTGCTGCAGAAAAGAATCATTAATCATGTGCATTGATATCAAACAGTTAAGTGTTGTGAGCACTGCCCTGAGCTGGAAGACTCATTATCCAACCACATCTACCAAAACCTAACTTTTCAGCACCAGTGATGTCCTGCACATAACAGCTCATGTTTACAAGAACATGATTCAGATCACATTGCTCTGTACGGTTTCTGGAAACATACATTGTACAATACTTTTGACGTACCACTTAAATTGAGTCTCCTGTACATTAGTTAATAGTCAGGGGTAAGCAAAATGTTTGGAATTTTTCTCTCTCCCCTTTAGCTGAGCTCCAAACAAGCAGAATTACTTTTTGCCCCTCTAAAGTTTCCTCCCCTGATTTGACGAAGGTGACCCCCCAAGCTGGGGTACATTTCCATGGACGCGGCTACTCTGGTATCTCCCTCAAGTGGCCGTCCTTAATATATTAGTCCACGCGGTGAGTGTTAGCAAGCTGTTCCACCATGGAGGACATCACAGCTTGATTCTGTCCTCAACCAGTGTCCATGGATGTACATTTTCCAGTAGGAGTCACTTGATAACAATCAGGAAAGGGAACCATGGCCAATTCCCCCCCACCCCACCCCGTTCCTAACCCAGCGACTATGAGAGCAATTGCAGCACCTATTACTGTCACCTCTATTGAGAGCATCTAACTCAGCACAGAGCAGGGCTTGAACCTCAAACCGTTCTGGTCTCTAAGGCTCAGTTCTACATGGAAAAATGCATTTTCCCATTGGCTATTTGGGGAATCAAGCAAGCATTTTCAGCAACGAGATGGATCAATGAACTTGCCATAAAGATAAAGCAGTAAACTTGGCAATGAACTGGAAAAAGAAAATAAGGAAGACTTGTATTTATGTAGCACCTTTCATGACCGCAGCTCGTCCCAAATTGCTTTACAACCAATGAAATACTTTAGAAGTGTAGTCACTGTTGTAATGTAGGAAACACAACAGCCAATTTGCACACAGCAAGTCCCACAAATTAACGTGTGTGAAAACAATGCTATAGCTGTCAAATCAGTCACAGCAGTATTACCCCATTAATGCCCCCTTAAGAATGAGTGCAGTTCCCTATTTTTCTCAATCCTAAACCTTACAGCCCATTTGTTTCCATGTGATATTACCCCCATATTTTAGGTTCACTGGCATGTTAGGAGTATACTCTTCGCCGAGGCAGAGCTGATGCGTACCACCATTCCATCTTCTGGCGAGTATCCTCACTTGTCAGTCATGATTGTCAGTTCAAGTGCCACTCCAGAGGCTTGAGCACAAAATCTAGGCTGACACTTCAGTGCAGTACTGAGGGAGCACTGCACTGTCGGAGGTGCCGCCTTACGGATGAGACATTAAACCAAGGCCCTGTCTACCCTCTCGGATGGACGTAGAAGATCCCATGACACTATTTGAGGAGGAACGGCGGGGGGGGTTCTCCCTGGTGTCCTGACCAATATTTTTATCCCCCAACCCACACCACTAAAACAGATTATCTGATCATTGTCTGATTGCTGTTTGTGGGACTTGCTGTGTGCAAATTGTCTGCTGTAGTTCCTACATTACAACAGTGACTACGCTTCAAAAGTATTTCATTGGTTGTAAAGCGCTTTGGGACGTCCTGAGGTTGTGAAAGGTGCTATATAAATGCAAGTCTTTCTTTTTTTCTTTTTCCAGTTCATTGCCAAGTTTACTGCTCTAGCTTTATGGCAAGTTCATCAATATATCTCGTTGCTGAAAATGCTTGCTTGATTCCCCAAATAGCCAATGGGAAAATGCATTTTTCCATGTAGAACTGAGCCTTAGAGGCCAGAAAGGTTTGAGGTTTCAAGCCCTGCTCTGTGCTGAGTTAGATGCTCTCAATAGAGGTGACTGTAATAGGTGCTGCAATTGCTCTCATAGTCGCTGGGCTAGGAATGGGGTGGGGGGGAATTGCCATGGTTCCCTCTCCTGATTGTTATCAAGTGACTCCTACTGGAAAATGTACATCCATGGACACTGGTTGAGGACAGAATCAAGCTGTGATGTCCTCCATGGTGGAACAGCTTGCTAACACTCACCGCGTGGACTAATATATCTCCTCTCATTTCCTTGCTGTATCACTGATGACTAGCCTTGCTCTCGTTGTGGATAGTGACCAAGCTTTTTGAGAAGGCTAACATTTTTTTTAAATTGAGAGGTGCTTGTGTAGGTTTGATTAGTTGCAGCAATACAGCTCCACCCTCTGTACTTCTTGGTTGCTGGAGACATGTACACACATGCTCGTGCAACCTGCCAGCTAACCCACAGAAAACACACATATCAGGTTTAAAACATAGGGAGAGGCTCATCCAACTGGAGCTGCTGGTCAATTTAAGGAAATTCAGCAACTAACCGGTCTGAGAACAGTATTCTTAAGAAGGGAGTGATTCATTAAATGACACTTTGAATTTGGATTTTGATTTTCTGAACATGCTTTGTTCAGCAAGCATTCATCTGATATGTCTTTTACCGATACCAAAGAAAACCTTAAACAAATGCAGAACATCAGAACAGCAATTCAAGGGAACATTTACAACTGGTTAATTTACAAAATCAGCATTGCTGCATTATGTCATCAACAATTTTGCTGCAATCTATAAAACATGGCAAGAAAGCAACACTTTTAGGAAGAAATATATAAATTTCCCTCAGTACTTTCACAATCTCGCAATTCCCTTCCTCGTTATTCTACCCTTTGCCTTCTCTTTGATGGGGTTCAGTTCCACAGCCACTGGACACCCTGCGGTACCTTGCCAAAGTGACCATTCTTCATGTGTGCACCTAGACAGTCAAAGGGCTGCTCCACCATGAGAGGCGGTACATCACTACTGAGTCTGATTCTGTCCTTATCAGATGTACACACTCGCACATTTCCAGCACAAGTCACTGGATAGAAATCCAGGGCAGAAACCCTGACCATTCCACCTTCCCCACCCCCACCCCAATCTTGTTCTTAAACAGGTATTTATCCAGCTCCTTTTTAAAGGAGTTAATGTGACTTATCATTAACTGCTTTTGCTAGGGGTCCACGCTACATACCTATTACACTGTTTGTGTGTGTGCATGCGTGCAGGATAGGGACAGTTCTGATCCCTCTAATCTCATTCAAAGCTTGTGAGTTTTGAACTTGAGTCCTTTAGTTCTGCAATTGTAGTCTAAGACAAAAAACCTGCTTACATCTGGAAGAGCTAACCATGTCCTGCAGCAATGTTATAGCATGAATCATCTCACCTTTGAGTCCCCTTATCTTCAATGAAAACAAATACAGATCGGTTTAACATCGGTGGTGGGGAAGCTTTTAAAAATGATAATCTGAGACAAAATTAATACTCACTTGGATAAACGTGGATTATTAAAGGGAAGCCAGCACGGATTTTTTTAAAGGCAAATCGTGTTTAACTAACTTGATTGAGTTTTTTGATGAGGTGACAGAGAGGGTTGATGAGGGCAATGCGGTTGATGTGGTGTATATGGACTTTCAAAAGGTGTTTGATAAAGTGCCACATAATAGGTTTGTCATCAAGATTGAAGCCCATGGAATAAAAGGGGCAGTAGCAGCATGGATATGAAATTGGCTAAATGACAGGAAACAGAGAGTAGTGGTGAACAGTTGTTTTTCGGACTGGAGGTAGGTATACAGTGGTGTTGCCCAGGGGTCGGTACTAGGACCAATGCTTTTTTTGATATATATTAATGACTTGGAATTGGGTGTACAGGACACAATTTCCAAATTTACAGATGACACAAAACTTGGAAGTGTAGTAAACAGTGAGGAGGGTAGTCATAGACTTCAAGAGGACATAGACAGGCTGGTGGAATGGGCGGACACATGGCAGGTGAAATTTAATGCAGAGAAGTGCAAAGTGATACATTTTGCAGGAAGAATGAAAAGAGGCAATATAAACTAAATAGTACAATTCTAAAGGGGGTGCAGGAACAGAGAGACCTGGGGGTATATGTGCACAAATCTTTGAAGGTGGCAAGACAGGCTGAGAAAGCATTTAAAAAAGCATACGGGATCCAGGGCTTTAAAAATTGAGGCATAGAGTACAAAAGCAAGGAAGTTATGATGAACCTTTATAAAACATTGGTTCGGCCACAGCTGGAGCATTGTGTCCAATTCTCGGCACCGCACTTTGGAAGGATGTGAAGGCCTCAAGAGGGTGCAGAAAAGATTTACTGGAATGGTTCCAGGGAAGAGGGACTTTAATTACGTGGATAGACTGGAGAAGCTGGGGTTGCTCTCCTTCGAGCAGAGAAAGCTAAGAGAAGATTTGATAATAATGTTCAAAATCATGAAGGGTTTAGGCAAAGTAAATATGGAGAAACTGTTCCCATTGGCCGTGTTATAAATTGGATAGCCAGGTGGTGAAGGATAGAATACTAGAGCCTAGTCTTCACTTGCTTCCAATCCTTTATTCACAGAGATCCACATTACACCCACCGTGCAACCCCTAGATAAGCTCTCATATAAATGGATACAAGAGAGTCCCCAATTGATACCCAATTGAATACAATTAACACTAATTGATATAAATCTTATGGATACAATTAACAGGCAGAAGGGTCGAGAACCAGAGGACACAGATTTAAGGTGATTAGCAAAAGAACCAAAAGCGACATGAGGAATAATTTTTTTACGCAGCAAGTAGATATGATCTGGAATGCGCTGCCTGAAAGGGTGGAGGAAGCAGATTCAATCGTGGCTTTCAAAAAAGAATTGGATAAATTGGATAAATACTTAAAAGGAAAAAAATTGCAGGGCTATGGGGAAAGAGCAGGGGAATGGGACTAACTGCACTGTTCTTACAAAGAGCCAGTATGGGCTCGATGGGCTGAATGGCCTCCTTCTCTGCTGTAACTATTCTATGATTCTATAATTCTATGATGAGCCTTTCTCTCTTTTTTCCCATAAGCCCTCCTTGCCACACTTTTCTGAACTCTTCCCAATGCAGAAATGTCCTTTTAAAAACTACTCACCATTGCCACCATCTCAATGAATGCATTCGCATTGCGCCTTTAATATAGAAAAACATCCCAAAACACTTGACAGAAGAGTAGGGATGAATGGACGCCGGGCCAGAGAAGGAGAGATCGGGAGGGGTCAAAGCGGTGGGTTTTAAGGGTCATAGAAGGAGATTTTAAGAGGAGAGGGAGATAGAGAGGTAGACGGGATTAGGAAGGGGATTCCTGAGCATGGTGTCTAGGGGGGGTTAAATTGGATAACCCCTGAAAACGGGCATGGAGAGCGCGGTACATGATTACCCTGCACCTGTTCGTAGCAATGCATGTTACATTCGTGCTGCCTGCTGATTTAAATGATTGCTGTGTGCAGCCAGCACTACCTGCACTGTTGATTGGCTGCACGCATCAGCAGGGGGCCCCAACGTTGCGAGTGACAGGCGTTTCTTAAAGACAGCCTGCACCTCTTAAAGGGGAGGTGCACTGTGGTTGCAAGAAGTAGTGGGAGTCATTTCAAAACTGAACCTGTCTTGTGATACTTTGAGGCTTGGTTGGCTGTGTAGCGCCTAAAAGACAGGCAGTCAACAACCCAATTTCACCCTCTATGTGTCTGAAGGCATGGCTGCCAATGTTGGGATGAACAGAAGGAGAGATGCACAAGAGGCTGGAGTCAAAAGAATGGACAATAAATTACTGATACAGGATGAATATCATTTGCTTCAACTTATAATCAACTGCTGTGAGGTAAATTTCAGTACTTGATTAGCTTTGTGAATAACAGCTTTATACTGACTGTACACTTTGATGATTGATACCCATTTTTTCCATACACAAATTTCATGATTCCTTTTCCAATATGTATGACTTTATGGTTACCCACATTTAAATTCATTGCCCATCCTTAAACCCAATCTACTTAACTTGTCCAGATCCCTTTGAATACTGTCAGTTTCCTAGTGACTTTTCCCCTTAACTTGTTTTACAACCTGAGACCATTATGTGGCAGCATCCAGAACCTCCAGAAATTGTGGGGCTCTCATGCAGAATGGCGCAAAGCTGCAATCAGGGGACATTATCCTGATCTCTACTTTCAATTTTAGATCAAGAAAGGAGCAAGAACGAATAATATACATGTTACATTATGCAGAATCTAGCAGGCACTCCAGGGCTATGTTTAATCCAACTTATAGGGCAGATAATCTACTGATCATAATTTTACTTCCTGACTTTTTTTCTGAGGTTCAGAGTCAGGACTTGGCAGCAACTATACCTGATTCAGAATGCTATGCTATAATTATAAGTGTCATAGTGGGGGTCTAATCTGTGAGCTTTATATTAAAATATCCCAGAAAGAGCTAAATCTTTTTGAAGCACAAACATGTAATATAGAACAGCAACATATTACTGATATATAGTTTGCGTATGTCACTGTCTTATGTCAATCTCCACTTGTTATCAGTAACAATCTTGAACCCGAGGTATTTTGCAGGTACATAATTTGTGTCATTCCTATTTTCTTGCCATTAACCTGTATCAAGCCATTGCTTTAAAACTAATGCAAAGCTTAATAAATGTTATTCTATTTGAGCATTCAATTTAGATTTCAGGATCTCAGATTCTGGTGGAGATCAGAATTAATGTATATCAATCAAATTTGTGACCTTCTTGAAAGATATTAGTTACAATTTTTGAAATTAACAGAAAAGATTATTTTTTTCTTGCGCTATACCAGTCTGCCCACATCACATTAAGCATTGCTCTAATGGCCACCAGCCTAAAACCCCAACATAAGGCTCCAAAACTTCAACAGTTAGTTCACACCGTCATCTGATTTGGAACTCAGTGTACTTGGATAGAAATTAAGGAGCTTTCAACAGGACTTAGCAGAGTTCATTCACAAGTGTGAAACACACACAATAGGACGAAAGGTTTGAAATCTTGGGCAACACTGGGATATTCTGTTTGTTATGTTTATCCTAGGCACTTGGAGCAAACATTCAAATGATTGCTGGAACACTGTGTAACTAAAAAGTATTATTTGACACCGTGAGATCCTCGACTTGTGAAGTTTCACATTTTTGTTGCTGTTCAGCCTGAGAAGCCCTAATTTTGATGTACCCCACCCCCCCATCACTCCCTCCGCCACTTGCCTATTCTTGGATTTTCCCACACTAGATACCTTTAACTCGTCAACAAAATGGACAACCTGCCTGCAGGTTTCCATATCAAAAAATGGCCACCAGGAAATATCAAGGGCAGCCCATGGGACGCTTCCAATTTCTCCGCCTTCCCCATGATGAAGCGCTTGGCTGTCGCTCGCCATCTCGGCACGATTGTACAGCTGAGATCAGTATTCACCATGTGGAAGATCACCAGCACAAACACAGATCCCGGAGTTTCAATATGTTGCATCACCAACTGCCCCTTCTGTCAGGTCTTACTTTCTTTTATTTGTTCATGGGATGTGGGCGTTGCTGGCAAGGCCAGCATTTATTGCCCATCCCCAATTGCCCTTGAGAAGATAGTGGTGAGCCGCCTTCTTGAACCGCTGCAGTCCGCGTGGACTTATTTCTACCGACAGCTACTTTTTGTGGAAAAAAAACTCTCAGAAAACTGCAGCTTTTTTCAATGGATTTGCAATCTAAGTCATTGTTTTTCTCAAAAAGGAAACTCACTGCAATGGTCTGGTCTTGTTAGTACAGTATTAAGATCACTTTCCCACAGGCTTGACAAAGCTCATTAATTCCCTGGTTGGCTTCATAATATTACCGGAAATTATTCTTGTTTTTATTTTAATGGAACACAATTTTCCCCAAAATATGTTTGCCAAACATTTTGCCACTTGTTTGCCAAATGCTCAATATTATTATGCAAAACGTCATTGCGTCCAAGAAATGTCCTCGCATCATTTGTATATGACATTGTGACAGAAATGTCATATAGCTATTAGAATTCTTCTGACTCCCTGGTAACCTAGGCAACAATCCTTTATATTTGTAAACTTTATTCACTATTTTTGTTCAAACATGCAATCTTAATTTTGGTTTGAGTTTTTTTTTCAATTCAGAAACCTAGGTGAAGGACTAAGGGCTTCTAGTGAAGAACACCAAGGGTCTAAACGGTAGGAAAGAGGAGGGGGTAAATCAACTCCTAGTCATTAGTCCAGGTTAAGCTTTGGCTTTAACAGCCTGTAGATTGTAGAAAGGGAGACTGAGTCAGGTGAAGAGTTTCACTGTTTTGTGCAACTGTATTCTTACAGTCACTCACCAAACATCCGAAGAGCCAAGTTAGTTTCTAACTACTCAGGAGAGACTTGTGAGTCAGTGTGAGGTTTCGGTGCCTTATAATCTCATTGAAATTCATATTTTATACCTGTTAAGCCGGGGCTGCTGCAGTATAGAAACTGACAGGTCACAGATACAGGCTAAATAACGCACTAGCCAGTTTAGTGACTGGCAAGTATTTTAAAGTACATGAGACGAAATCTCTAATTGAAAATAAAACTCGCCCAGTGACTCTTTCCATCTGTCTCCCTCTCTTTCTCTCCCTCTCTCCAAGTGTGGAGAGGGAGGCGTTTCTGAATCGTCCTATCTGACTCGGAACACATGGACTGACTGAGGGACACTCCCCACTTCCCTTGAACTTTAAGGAAATCCATTCCCCTTCACCATATATATTTTCAATTTATTTTTTAAACTCTTTCCTTGCTTTGAGACAGATTGCATTGAACGATCCCTACAAGAAAAGATAGTTTCTTTTGTTTTCATCCAGCTCAATGAACCGAGCTGACTTTTTTTAAAAAGATGAATCCCAAGTTATACAGAACACACTCTCCAATGAATTGCACTTTAATTCTGTCTTGCTCTCCAACTCGCCCTAATGTCCATCACGCGATATCTGTTTCCAAAGCTCACCTACTTACCCATCTCAGCTCAAGACACCACACGACTTTAGATCGCTGCATTTCACAATTCAGTTCAGATCTAAAAATTGAGCAGGAATAAGGTCTGCAACTTTCAGCAACTTTAAAGGTGAAAAGTCACCACCTCTTACCTGGTTCAGAGTTTCTTCTGGGATATTCCTGGGCAGCAGCGCAGAAGTCCGAGAGCCTGGATTCTGTTCTTTCCCCCTATATCCTGGTTCTCGATCTCAGCCCCTCAGCTCCCACCTTTCCAGCAGTCTTCAAACTCATCCTTCTTCACTAGCCGGAAAACCTCGGTCCGTCCGCCCCAGCGATTTTACTTTCCCTCTACCAGTATTCAGTATTCTTGAGGTTTGCCTGAGCGCCGATCCCACTGACTGTCATGGGAAGAGGTGGCTTCAAGATGCAAAACCTGGAGCCTCCAGGAACTTCGCAAATCTGGAGGGGAGCCAGCTCATGTAGACAATCCTTCAAGTATTCGGCCGGTTAAACACTGCAGGCATATTATTTACCAAATTTTAAAAAAACACTTCACCACGAACTTCACCACACCAAGTGTCAAGTTTGTTTTTTAAAGCTATAAATCTCGCTCTGTAAACGACGTATGATGTTTATTACAGACCTGGTTTATACAACCAATTGCTTCCTATTACACTTTTATAGCAAGTGGTCACATGCACTTTTACATTTTTTTATTTTGAATAAGCTATGAATTAAAATTTCACACCTAATGGTTTAGTGGGTAAACCGTCTGCCTACTATGGAACCAAGGTGGGGATACGGAGTTGAGGTACAGATCAGCCATGATCTGATTGAATGGTGGAGCAGTCTTGAGGGGCTGAATGGCCTGCTCCTGTTCCAATGTTCCTAGTATGGTACTGAAACCATAGAGGTCCAGGAAAGTCTCAGGTTCCATTCCCATCTGTACTGGAATGGCTAATGTCATCAGTCCATAGAGTGTCTGTGGGCTGGCAAGGGGGAAGAATCAGCCAAGATTCCCACTCCTGATTGTTATCCAATGATCATGTCAAAACCTGTGCATATATGAAGGCTGTGTGAGGATAGGACTGGATTTGACTGTGATGCCCCTTGCCACTGGCCAAGCTCGTACCCGATAGATGGCCACTTGGGTCAGGTGCCAGAGGAATGCCAGTCTTAGTGGAACCGCAACACAGCGCGTGCCTGCATTGTCAGGAGAAGATAGGAGAAAGTGGAGGGAGGGGGAATTGGAAAACAACATCACGCAAATGAAACATTTCTCTGTCCCCACCCTTCTCTTTCCTTAGTCCCTTTGAAAGTAGCCCATTCCCAGGTCTCATGCAGCAAACCTCCTTGAGGTCCAATGCCTCTAGTCTAAGTCCCTAAACGCTGTCCTCCACTCAATTCTCTCACAGCATGTAGAAACTTGCAAATATGTCCAATGTTTTTACATCATTAATGATCACTATCCAATGAGCTGGGTTACAGAGTGCACAGTGTGTGATGCTAATTAATTATATGAAGAGTTTATATGTGGATCGTGTAATACTAATTAATTACATGGACATGTTTATATAGCGTGGGCCTAAAATACTGACTAATTGTTAGAGTGCAGAATCTGTAATATTGATTAACTACACAGTGATAGTTAGAGGATGTGGATCCTGTAATACTAATTTATTACATATGCTAATGGTAAGAATATGCAAATCATGACACACTGATTAATTCATTTCATGGAGATGGTTAGAGTGTGGGCTCTAGGGTTGCCAGAGGAGATTTACCAGAATGATACCAGGGATGTGGGACTTTAGTTTTATGGAAAGACTAGAGAAGCTGGGAGTGTTCTCCTTAGAGCAGAGAATGTTAAGGGGAGATTTAATAGAGGTGTTCAAAATTACAAGGGATTTTGATAGAGTAAATAAGGAGAAACTGTTTCCACTAACAAGATAGTCAGTAACCAAAGGACACAGATTTAAAATAATTGGCAAAAGAGCCAGAGGGGAGATGAGAAATTTTGTTACGCAGCGAGATTTTATGATCTGGAATGTACTCCCTGAGAGGGTGATGGAAGTAGATTGAATAGTAACTTTCAAAAGGGAATTGAATGTATACTTGAAAAGGAAACATTTTCAGGGCTACGGGGAAAGAGCTGGGGAGTGGAACTTATAGGTTAGCTCTTTCAAACAGCCGGCATATGCATGATGGGCTAAATGGCCGCCTTCTGTGCTGTAAGATTTACTGATACTATGAATGAGGTTTCTGCTGCACCCCAGCAGGAGTCTCATCAGTCACCAAAACCAGCGGCAGACTTTAAAAAAAATTCGTTCATGAGATGTGGGCGTCGCTGACGAGGCTGGCATTTATTGCCCATCCCTAATTGCCCTTGAGAAGGTGGTGGTGAGCCGCCTTCTTGAACCGCTGCAGTCCGTGTGGTGACGGTTCTCCCACAGTGCTGTTAGGAAGGGAGTTCCAGGATTTTGACCCAGCGACAATGAAGGAACGGCGATATATTTCCAAGTCAGGATGGTGTGTGACTTGGAGGGGAACATGCAGGTGGTGTTGTTCCCATGTACCTGCTGCTCTTGTCCTTCTAGGTGGTAGAGGTCGCGGGTTTGGGAGGTGCTGTCGAAGAAGCCTTGGCGAGTTGCTGCAGTGCATCCTGTGGATGGTACACACTGCAGCCACAGTCCGCCGGTGGTGAAGGGAGTGAATGTTTAGGGTGGTGGATGGGGTGCCAATCAAGTGGGCTGCTTTGTCCTGGATGGTGTCGAGCTTCTTGAGTGTTGTTGGAGCTGCACTCATCCAGGCAAGTGGAGAGTATTCCATCATACTCCTGACTTGTTCCTTGTAGGTGGTGGAAAGGCTTTGGGGAGTCAGGAGGTGAGTCTCTCGCCGCAGAATACCCAGCCTCTGACCTGCTCTTGTAGCCACATTATTTATATGGCTGGTCCAGTTAAGTTTCTGGTCAATGGTGACCCCCAGAATGTTGATGGTGGGGGATTCGGCGATGGTAATGCCGTTGAATGTCAAGGGGAGGTGGTTAGATTCTCTCTTGTTGGAGATGGTCATTGCCTGGTACATATCTGGCGCGAATGTTACTTGCCACTTATCAGCCCAAGCCTGGATGTTGTCCAGGTCTTGCTGCATGCGGGCTCGGACTGCTTCATTATCTGAGGGGTTGCGAATGGAACTGAACACTGTGCAATCATCAGTGAACATCCCCATTTCTGACCTTATGACGGATGGAAGGTCATTGATGAAGCAGCTGAAGATGGTTGGGCATAGGACACTGCCCTGAGGAACTCCTGCAGCAATGCCCTGGGGCTGAGATGATTGGCCTCCAACAACCACTACCATCTTCCTTTTGTGCTAGGTATGACTCCAGCCACTGGACAGTTTTCCCCCTGATTCCCATTGACTTCAATTTTACTAGGGCTCCTTGGTGCCACACTCGGTCAAATGCTGCCTTGATGTCAAGGGCAGTCACTCTCACCTCACCTCTGGAATTCAGCTCTTTTGTCCATGTTTGGACCAAGGCTGTAATGAGGTCTGGAGCCGAGTGGTCCTGGTGGAACCCAAACTGAGCATCAGTGAGCAGGTTATTGGTGAGTAAGTGCCGCTTGATAGCACTGTCGACGACACCTTCCATCAATTTGCTGATGATTGAGAGTAGACTGATGGGGCGGTAATGGGCCGGATTGGATTTGTCCTGCTTTTTGTGAACAGGACATACCTGGGCAATTTTCCACATTGTTGGGTAGATGCCAGTGTTGTAGCTGTACTGGAACAGCTTGGCTAGAGGCGCAGCTAGTTCTGGAGCACAAGTCTTCAGCACTACAGCTGGGAGGTTGTCGGGGCCCATAGCCTTTGCTGTATCCAGTGCACTCAGCCGTTTCTTGATATCACGTGGAGTGAATCGAATTGGCTGAAGACTGACTTCTGTGATGGTGGGGATATCGGGAGGAGGCCGAGATGTATCATCCACTCGGCACTTCTGGCTGAAGATGGTTGCAAACGCTTCAGCCTTGTCTTTTGCACTCACGTGCTGGACTCCGCCATCATTGAGGATGGGGATGTTTGCAGAGCCTCCTCCTCCCGTTAGTTGTTTAATTGTCCACCACCATTCACGACTGGATGTGGCAGGACTGCAGAGCTTTGATCTGATCCATTGGTTGTGGAATCGCTTAGCTCTGTCCATAGCATGTTGCTTCCTCTGTTTAGCATGCATATAGTCCTGTGTTGGAGCTTCACCAGGTTGGCACCTCATTTTTAGGTACACCTGGTGCTGCTCCTGGCATGCTCTTCTACACTCCTCATTGAACCAGGGTTGATCCCCTGGCTTGTTGGTAATGGTAGAGTGAGGAATATGCCGGGCCATGAGGTTACAGATAGTGGTGGAATACAATTCTCCTGCTGCTGGCAGGAATGGAGCAGGAAATGGAGTCGTTGCATTTTAATTGCTCCTCCATTCCTTCCCCGCAGATTGGGGAGAGTTAAAATAGCCCTGACAGAGATTGTTAGGGAGTGTGCACCCTGTAATACCAATTAATTACATATGTTGATGGTAAAAGAGCACAGATCGTGCAATACTGATTAATTACATGGAGACAGAAGGCCCAATATTTACGCAGAGGCGGGGAGGGTGCAGGGGAGTGCAGGGGAGCATGGGCGAAAACCAGCGAGGCCGGGGACGTGTCGATCCTGCCCAATTTAACACCAGGACCTCATTATAATATTTTTCTTCCTTTTCCTCATGGCAGCCGGCCAAATTGACAGGCTGGCCGGCTGCCGGGTGGGAAAACCAGCGGCAGGAGGCCACAGCCGGAGATCCTTGGGGATGGTCCCCGGCAGTCGGGAGGGAGGAAGCGAGATGATTGGGGCTTGAGCACTCCTGCTCTCCTGGCCCACAAGGAGTGCTGTAAAAAGCTCTTACCATCTTGAGTCAGCAGCTTCCGCCTCCATGTAGCTGCCGGGTTTCCCAACCGGAACGGCAATTGTTAAATTTAAATCTGGCTCCCAATTCCACTGTGGGAGCCTGATTTAAATGTTAATGAAGTGTCTCCACAGTGGGACACTTGTACCTCATGAAATCTGCTGCCACGTAAACGGCAACGGGCGCGTACACAGCGGGTTGGGGACATGTTCCCCATTTATAAATTTTTACCCCCCGCCCAACCACCCCACCCCAATCCCCCCCCCCCCCCCGATCCTCTCCCGTCCTTCTTGTGGGGGTTAATATCAAGGCCAGAGAGTCTGGGCCCTACAGATTAATTATGTGGAGATGGTTAGAAAGTGTGGACTCTGCAATACTGATTAATGACATGGAGATGGTTGGAGAATGTAGCCCTGTAATACAGATTACATGGCCATGGTTAGACACATCCTAGAATGCCGATTAAGCACATGTAGATGGGCTGTGTAATAGCAGCTGCTTGTCAGACCCAGTTCTTTATTAATCTCCAGAGTATTGTAACTAATTACAAATAACCAAACCTGCTTTGATGTCCTTTTCAACTGACATTATAAACTTCTAATTGGCATAAATGGAACATAGTATAGTAGCACCACCCGAATAGATTACAAGGACTATGTACAGCAGTTAATTATTGCATTATTGTTTTTCTGGTCAACTTTTAAAAGTTAAAAGTGAAAAAAATGGAAAAATGGAAAAAAGTGAAAAATGGACATATAACCTGGACTGGTGTAATCTGCTGTTCAGAAGCTGTTATATTTTTTTGATTAGTAACATTTCAATATCTTCATTCATTTTTTTCTGTGGGTTGTCATTATGAATGCTGTTGGTGACTCAGTAGATAACCACCCTGCGTTGTGTCCACTGAATCATAATGACCAGGAAAATCCCTGGCCTATGTTGAATTAGCCAGGCAAGAGGTGGCAATGCCAGAATTGGTCTCAGCATCCCCAGACTCAGGAGAGGAAAACTTGATCAGGATTCCTGCTCCTTATCACTGTCCACCAACCCCTGTTGGAAACTGTATGATAGGTAATGACAGGATTGAGCTCAGCTGTCACAGCCGATGGTTGGGTAGGTCACTGACACTCACTGTCCAGGTTCATGCATGAAGAAAGATCCCTTGGGTAAGGTAGTAAAGGGCCTATGCCACATGTGGGACCATATTGCAGCTTGCATCATCACTATTAGATGAGATGGGGTAACAAGAGAGAATCAAAGGACAAGTAGAGGAGGGAATAACAGATTTCCCACCATGATGATTCAGATTTTATTCTCACTTCCATTTACTCCTTGTGGAGTACAGGCAGTTGCACAGAGGATACATATCAATCATGATGTGACTTGAACCCTTACAACTTTGACAATTGTAAACAATTTTACAACACCAAGTTATAGTCCAACAAATTTATTTTAAATTTCACAAGCTTTCGGAGGCTTCCTCCTTCCTCAGGTGAATGGTGTGGAACTTTGAGAACTCCATTTACGCGGCAAGATCTATTTCACTTACTTAGCAAGAGCTATTGCCGTTACATGTCAAGAAATGTCTCCATTACATAGCAATGTTTATACAGTGAGAGAAATCTCCTATATGTGGCTATCTTCTCTTGAACTGTCATTATAAGGTTCTAATTGACACAAATGGATCACAGCACAGTGGCAAGACTTGTGAGAGCTGTCACTGTTATACAATAAGAGCAGTTTCCATCACATGGCAAAGCTGAGCTCTAAGTACAAAGTGAGTGATCCTATTTACATATAAAGAATGGAACTTGTTTGTATGTCAAGAGAAGTCCCTATTTATACAATTGATCCAAACTGAGGCTTTGTCTATGCAATATTATCACATGAATGCTTAAAGCTGTCCACTATTTTGATAGGCTAACACCTCCATTAAAATGTTTGTACAATAATATTACACAATGTAATTTCCAGGATTACATATTCAAGTTATCCTGTTCTCCCATGGCGTTGAGAGGTCTTCCCACTTGTAATAATATTTTGGAATGATTTTGTGGACCGGGTTCGTTGATCCATTCTCAATCAATGTTGACAAGCTAATCAACCAACAATGCATCTTCCAGCAAAGGGCCATTAGATAGAAACGAGGAGATGTTAACACTGGATGATTTTTTTTCCTCTTTCTGTATTTAGTTAACAGCTTAACTGCGTGAACATCTATCCAATAGCGATCATAACATGATTGAGTTCAAGGTAGTGTTTGAAAGGGAAAAAAGTGAATCAGCTGCTAAGATTCTAGACTTGGGTAAGGCCGACTTCAATGGGATGAGACAGAGACTGTCCACAGTAAACTGGGCAAATCTGTTAATGGGTAAAATGACTGATGATCGGTGGGAAATGTTTAAAAAAACATTTAACGTGATAAAGAACCGGTTTATACCCCTGAGGGGCAAGAACTCTACTTGCCAAAAAAAAAGCCATGGACAACTAAAGCGGTAAGGGACAGTATAAGACATAAGGAAAGGGCATACAAAAAGGCAAAAAATGGCACAGATCCTGGCGAATGGGAAAGATATAAAGATCAACAAAGGGTCACAAAACAGATGGTAAGAGCTACAAAAAGAGAGTATGAAAAGAAGCTTGCAAGGGATATCAAAACTAATACGAAGAACTTTTATAGTTATATTAGGAAAAAGAGGGTGGTCAGGAGCAGTGTTGGCCCCTTAAAAACTGAAAGTGGGGATATTGTCATTGACAATGGGGAAATGGCGGACATGTTGAATAATTACTTTGCGTCAGTATTTACAGTCGAAAAAGAGGATAGCATGCCGGAAATCCCAAGAAAACTAATATTGAATCGGGGACAGGGACTCGATAAAATTAACATAAATAAAACAACAGTAATGAAGAAAATAATAGCACTAAAGAGTGACAAATCCCCAGGACCAGATGGTTTCCATCCCAGGGTTTTAAAGGAAGTAGGTGAGCACATTGCAGATGCCCTAACTGTAATCTTTCAAAGTTCTCTAGATTCAGGAACCATCCCTCTAGATTGGCAAATTGCACATGTCACTCCGCTTTTTAAGAAAGGAGAGAGAGGGAAACCAGGGAATTATAGACCAGTTAGCCTAACATCTGTTGTGGGGAAAATGCTGGAGTCTATAATTAAGGATAGGGTGACTGAACACCTCGAGAATTTTCAGTTAATCAAAGAGAGCCAGCATGGATTTGTGAAAGGTAGGTCGTGCCTGACAAACCTGATTGAATTTTTTGAAGAGGTGACTAAAGTAGTGGACAGGGGAATTTCAATGGATGTTATTTATATGGACTTCCAGAAGGCATTTGATAAAGTCCCACATAAGAGACTGTTAGCTAAGATAGAAGCCCATGGAATCGAGGGAAAAGTACGGACTTGGTTAGGAAGTTGGCTGAGCGAAAGGCGACAGAGAGTAGGGATAATGGGTAGGTACTCACGTTGGCAGGATGTGGCTAGTGGACTCCCGCAGAGATCTGTCTTGGAGCCTCAATTATTCACAATATTTATTAACGACTTAGATGAAGGCATAGAAAGTCTCATATCTAAGTTTGCCGATGACACAAAGATTGGTGGCATTGTAAGCAGTGTGGATGAAAACATAAAATTACAAAGCGATATTGATAGATTAGGTGAATGGGCAAAACTGTGGCAAATGTAATTCAATGTAGGCAAATGTGAGGTCATCCACTTTGGACCAAAAAAGGGTAGTTTCTAAATGGTACTTTCTAAATGGTAAAAAGTTAAAAACAGTGGATGTCCAAAGGGACTTAGGGGTTCAGGTACATAGATCATTGAAGTGTCATGAACAGGTGCAGAAAATAATCAAGAAGGCTAATGGAATGGGGGTCTTTATATCTAGAGGACTAGAGTACAAGGGGGCAGAAGTTATGCTGCAGCTATACAAAACCCTGGTTAGACCGCATCTGGAGTACTGTGAGCAGTTCTGGGCACCGCACCTTCGGAAGGACATATTGGCCTTGGAGGGAGTGCAGCGTAGGTTTACTAGAATGATACCCGGACTTCAAGAGTTAAGTTACGAGGAGAGATTACACAAATTGGGGTTGTACTCTCTGGAGTTTCGAAGGTTAAGGGGTGATCTGATCGAAGTTTATAAGATATTAAGGGGAACAGATAGGGTGGATAGAGAGAAACTATTTCCGCTGGTTGGGGATTCCAGGAGTAGGGGGCACAGTCTAAAAATTAGAGCCAGATCTTTCAGGAGTGAGATTAGAAAACATTTCTACACACAAAGGGTGGTAGAAGTTTGGAACTCCCTTCCGCAAATGGCAATTGATACTAGCTCAATTGCTAATTTTAAATCTGAGATAGATAGCTTTTTGACAACCAAAGGTATTAAGGGATACGGGCCAAAGGCAGGTATATGGAGTTAGATCACAGATCAGCCATGATCTTATCAAATGGCGGAGCGGGCTCGAGGGGCTGAACGGCCTACTCCTGTTCCTATGTTCCTATGTACCGTAGTCCAGAAGCCAATTGCAGCACCTCTACCACCACAAAGTGGTGTTAATTATTCAGTACAAGGAAACACTACATTGACATAAGTAGTCATGATGTGGAGATGCCGGTGATGGACTGGGGTTGACAATTGTAAACAATTTTACAACACCAAGTTATAGTCCAGCAATTTTATTTTAAATTCACAAGCTTTCGGAGATTTTCTCCTTCCTCAGGCAAATGTTTCAAGAACCCACTCAAGTCCACATACAACTCGGATTACGCTGAGAGACTCTGCCGCCGTACCTCTCGCACACTCCGCAACCATCTCATACACCAACTCTACAGCAGACGCCACAACCTCGAAACCAAGATAGAGTCCATACTCTCAACCTGTACTCAGGACACAGCAGACCAGCTACGTTATACCGCCAAACAGACGAGGCAACGGAACTACGCTGCCTACATGAAAACCAAGAGCAGGAAGCTTGAGAAACTCGGCATCACCACCAGCAACGACCAAGCTTCCCCTGGTACCACGGTTGCAACCACAGGGAAGTCTATTGTCAATTTATCCGACCACACCCTTCAACCAGACGAAATCGAAGTTCTCAGCCGAGGGCTCAATTTCTGCCCCACTACCAAAATGGACCCCACTAGTCTCGCGGCGGACACAGAGGAATTCATCAGGAGAATGAGGCTCCGGGAATTCTACCACAAACCCCAAGATTTCAGCAGCGAACCCAATGAGACAATCGACGATCCGGAACAGCAGACAGAGGGATCCGCGGTACAGCAACCGAAGAGGAAAGAGTCAAACTGGACTCCTCCGGAGGGTCGCTGCCCTCAGCTGGACATGTATGCTCAAGCTGTCAGGAAATGCGTCAATGCCAGATTCATCAGCCGCACTCAGAAGACAGTCCAGAATGTCACCCGAGCACAACGCAACGCCATCAACGCTCTCAAGACCAACCGCAACATCGTCATCAAACCAGCGGACAAAGGAGGAGCCATAGTCATACAGAACAGAACAGACTATTGCAAAGAAGCATACCGACAACTGGACAACCAGGAACACTACAGACGGTTACCCGCAGATCCGACCAAAGAACACACCCACCAGCTCAACAAACTGATCAAGACCTTCGATCCAGACCTTCAAAGCATCCTACGCATTCTCATCCCACGTAATCCCCACGTGGGAGACTTCTACTGCCTCCCAAAGATACACAAAGCCAACACACCCGGACGTCCCATCGTATCAGGCAACGGAACCCTGTGTGAGAACCTCTCTGGATACATCGAGGGCATCCTGAAACCCATCGTACAGGGAACCCCCAGCTTCTGTCGTGACACTACAGACTTCCTACAAAAACTCAGTACCCACGGACCAGTTGAACCAGGAACACTTCTCACCACGATGGACGTCTCGGCACTATACACCAGTATCCCCCACGATGACGGCATCGCTGCGACAGCATCAATACTCAACACCAACAACAGCCAATCTCCGGAAGCCATCCTACAACTCATCCGCTTCATCCTGGATCACAATGTCTTCACCTTCAATAACCAGTTCTTTACCCAAACACACGGAACAGCCATGGGGACCAAATTCGCACCCCAATACGCCAACATTTTCATGCACAAGTTCGAGCAGGACTTCTTCACTGCACAAGACCTCCAACCAACACTATACA
Organism: Heptranchias perlo; assembly: GCF_035084215.1. Classification (NCBI taxonomy): domain Eukaryota; kingdom Metazoa; phylum Chordata; class Chondrichthyes; order Hexanchiformes; family Hexanchidae; genus Heptranchias; species Heptranchias perlo. The sequence continues at coordinate 18,162,779 of NC_090338.1, forward strand.
CCAGATACATCGACGACATTTTCTTTCTATGGACCCACGGCAAGGAATCACTAAAGAGACTACACGATAACATCAACAAGTTCCATCCCACCATCAAGCTCACCATGGACTACTCCTCAGAATCAGTTTCTTTCTTGGACACACGAATCTCCATCAAAGACGGGCACCTCAGCACCTCACTCTACCGCAAGCCCACGGACAACCTCACGATGCTCCACTTTTCCAGCTTCCACCCTAACCACGTCAAAGAGGCCATCCCCTATGGACAGGCCCTGCGAATACACAGGGTCTGCTCAGACGAGGAGGAACGCGATGGACACCTACAGACGCTGAAAGACGCCCTAGTAAGAACGGGATATGACGCTCGACTCATCGATCGACAGTTCCGACGGGCCACAGCAAAAAATCGCATAGACCTCCTCAGGAGACTAACACGGGACGCAACCAACAGAGTACCCTTTGTCGTCCAGTACTTCCCCGGAGCGGAGAAACTACGCCATGTTCTCCGCAGCCTTCAACATGTCATCAATGAGGACAAACACCTCGCTATGGCCATCCCCACACCTCCACTACTCGCCTTTAAACAGCCACCCAACCTCAAACAGACCATCGTTCGCAGCAAACTACCTAGCTTTCAAGAGAACAGCGTCCACGACGCCACACAACCCTGCCACGGTAACCTCTGCAAGACATGCCAGATCATCGACACAGATACCACCATCACACGAGATGACACCACCCACCAGGTGCATGGTTCATATTCCTGTGACTCAGCCAACGTTGTCTACCTCATACGTTGCAGGAAAGGATGCCCCAGAGCATGGTACATTGGCGAGACCATGCAGACGCTGCGACAACGGATGAACGGACACCGCGCAACAATCGCCAAACAGGAGGGTTCCCTCCCAGTCGGGGAACACTTCAGCAGTCATGGACATTCATCCACCGACCTTCGGGTAAGCGTACTCCAAGGCGGCCTTCGAGACACACGACAACGCAAAATCGTCGAGCAGAAATTGATAGCCAAGTTCCGCACCCATGAGGACGGCCTCAACCGGGATCTTGGGTTCATGTCACGCTACACGTTACCCCACCAGCGAACAAATGTTATCTGTTTTTAATATAATGGGTCATTTGCTGGCTCTCTCTGCCTTCCGGATGTTTCTGCCTCTCTCTGTGTTTTTTTTTCTCTGTTTTTTTTCCCTGTTTGTTTTTTTGTTGAATGTGTATTCGGAGGTTCTGCAGGTAACACCTCTCTGTCTGAACACGGTGATTGCCTTGGCAACGGGCAGTTGCAGGGGCAGTCTGTAAACACCATGTATTATTGTTCAATATGTATAAATGCGTAGGCTTCAAGGAGATCTTGAAACATTTGCCTGAGGAAGGAGAAAATCTCCGAAAGCTTGTGAATTTAAAATAAAATTGCTGGACTATAACTTGGTGTTGTAAAATTGTTTACAATTGACATAAGTAGTATGGATCTTGCTGCCAGCAACAGCTGTGGTAATGCTGTACAGTGTTGAGTTCTGATTACTGTGTAGCCATCTTTGATTATGACCGTTGCTGTTCACTGCCTGTAAATAAGCTAGGGTTCCCACTCCTGGCTATCTTGTGATAACTGCTGGAAGGTGCGCATGTGTCAGGAAGAAGAAGAACAACAGCAATATATATTGCTCCTTTAATGTAGAAAATCGTCCCAAGGCACTTCATAGAGGTGTAACTTTTAAAAATGGACACCAAGCCAAAGGAAGAAATGTCAGGAGGGGTGACTTGGTCAAAGAGATGAGTTTTAAGGATGGCCTTAAAGGAGGAGAGGGAGGTGCAGAGGCAAATAGGCTTGAGAAAGAATTCCAGAGTGCGAGGCGGAAGGTATGATATCAATGGTGGAGCAAAGGGAGGGGGGGAGTCACAAAAGGCAAGAGGCAAAGGGACGGAGTGTTTGTGGGGGGCGGGGGGCGGTTTGTCGGGCTGAAGAAGGTTAGATAGAGATGAAGTCATGAATGGATTTAAACACAAGGATGAGAATTTTAAATTTGAGGTGTTGGGGGACCGGGAGCCAATGTAGGTCGTTGAGAATAAAGGTGATAGGCGAGTGGGACATGGTGCGGTACAGGATACAGACAGCAGAGTTTGAACAAGCAGAAGATTATGGAGGGTAGAGGATGGGAGGCTGGCCAGGTGAGCATTAAAATAGTCGAGTATGGAGGTGAAAAGTGCATGGATGATGGTTTCAGTGGCAGATGGGCTAACGTAGGGGAAGAGGAGTTTGGTTTTATGAAGGTGGAAGTAAGCAGTCTTTGTGATCAAGAGAAAGAGAAGGCAGTTAAGAGTGAAACCAAGTGAGTGCAATCTCACCGAGCTCAATAACGGAAGAGAGGCTTTGGAGAAGGATGGTTTAGTCAACCATGTCAAATACTGCAGAGAGGTCAGGGAGGACAAGGAGGGGATAATGTACCATGGTCACAGTCTCAGAGAATGTTGAGTGTGACTTTGACTAGTGCTGGTTCAGTGCTGAAGGAGAGGCATGAACCTGATTGGAGAGATTCAAACAGGGAGTTGCAGGATAGATGGACATGGATTTGGGAGGAGGCAGCACAATCCTCAGCTGTGATCCTCTCCCTGATGGAATAGCCTTCTGGCACTCACTGCCTAGGTTTATATAGGAATAATGGCCACATGGATGAGGTAACAGAGGCCACTGGCACCAGTAGAACTGGGATCTTCAGGAGAACAGGGGGGAAAGTTAGAGAGAAAGAAAATAAAACTGATTTGGCAAAGACATTTTGACAAGCCTATGGGACAATGTGTCACAAAGCTCCTGTGGTAAACAGGGGCTTATACCTTTTCAGACTTAAGCCCCAAGAAAGACAATCTGTCACTTGTTTTAATTTGTGCTGAAGTCAGGTGTTTTTGTTTGGTTACAGGTGAACAGTTCCGTGCTCATGGGTAGTCACACTGAATGCCATCTGTTGGACCATACCACTGCTGCTCCAAATAACAAATTAACAGGGCATTTGCTTTCATGCCATATGTCTTTGAGTTTGCAGGAGGTGTTCTCAGTGTGGGCATTGTTATTTAAAGGAATGTCTTCTAGGCAGATAATGATGTCACCACACATGACTATTGGATCGATCAACCCATTCCGCTAAAAACCCAGCTGTTAACCTCATTTATTTACAATGCTAAGCTGTTCCTTGTATTTCAAACTGTTGCATTTACACAGTAACTCTCTCAGAGCAGTGTCACCAACTCAATCTTTCTCATCAGCCCTGGTTTCTTGCGTCTCTGTTCCTTTTTTCCCTAAGTTTTATATCTTTTTCTCCCTGCTGAAGGCTGGTGACTCAAGCTGGGGTACAATTCCTTGGATGCTGGCAGCTAGTTTGTACCTCAGCCATGTTTTGTGGGACCTTGCTTTGCACAAATTGGCTGCCGTGTTTCCCTACATTACAACAGTGACTATGCTTTTAAAGTACTTCACTGGCTGTGAAGCATTTGGGATGTCATGGAAAGTGCCATATAAAAACAAGTATTTCTTTCTTTCTTTCTTTTCCTCCATGTATGAGGCTAGATTGTGACTTTCAGCAAACTGTAGAGAGTATCATAGCTGAATCCAATTCTGTCTTTACCCAACATCCATACATGTGCATTCTCCAGAATGGATTACTGAATAGTAATCAGGAATGGGAGTTCCATTTATTAGTTTAAATATCTCCTTTTTCAGTGATTTGCAGAAACTGAGGTACAAACTAAACTCTACTGATGGTGGAAGTTGAGATTTTTTTTTGTTTTCTAATTTTTTCCTTCTCTCCTTTTCCTTTCATGCCTGGAGTCAGTGACATGAGCTGAAAACCTGTTTCAAGTATGTTGGCAGTCTTCTGATACCTCACCCAAATGCCCATTCTTCGTGATTGAGCCTAGACAGGAAACGTCAGCAGATTATTCAAGAGACTTATCATGGAATCAAAGGCGAGTCCAATCCTGTTCTCACCCCATGTCTTTATAAAAGCACATTGCAGAAGGTCACTAGATAATGCTCAGGAGCAGAAACCAAGGCCTAATCCCGAGGCACTAAAGCTAATTATAGTGCACCTATGACACCTTGACTGAGATCAGCTAGCCTAGGACATTCTTATTCTGTATTGCTCAGTTCCAAGCTGGGAGGTTTAATTTGTGTTGCGTTAGAACATTGGTTAACACAGTTGTTGACCCATGTTAAAAGTGCATTAACCAGTACACTAAAAATAGCATGCAGAGGAAATTAGGGGTACATTTAAGTCACACTCCCATGAGGAGCTTTGCACACCATTAGCATATATTGGGAGTTGGGTGCAAATGGCAATGGACTTCACAGGATTTTCCGTCCATTAAAATTAGGTAAGTGACATTTTGCATGGATAGGATTTGAAGCTGAGTTCAGGATTAAACAAAATATTAAGGTTGTGCACCTGTGAGTTCAGTCTGAATGAGTAGCCAGGGAAGAAGATGGAATTGCTACCTGATTTTGGTGGAGCTGAACAGGGTAGCCTTGGTTTTGCTGATGTTGAGCTGGAGAAAGTTCTGTAATAGGGGACTTAATGCACACCATGATGGTGGTCAAGTAATTAAAAGTGGAGGTGGAGAGTTGGAGTAGGGTTCTATCAGATACATATGGAAGGACAGTGGGTGAGGAAAAGATTGGGCTCAGAAGTTATGCCCCCATTTTCAGATAATGTATCACACTCACTATTAAGCTCACTCATGAAAAATAGCCTCTTGGTTAAGTACCAAAGGGTTACAGGTATCCTCGGATGCCTTACCTAGGACGGAACAGTGCCTTCAGAAGGGGAAGCGAGGAAACCGGAAGGAAAAAAAAGACAATGCAAGTTTGTGGTCTCACATTTATTCAACAGCTTTGACATTTATCATTTATTTCACTCAGGGACTAAATCGTTAAGTGTTGTAATTCTATGTTCCTCCCTCATCAGGAATTAAGAAATATAAGTAGGCATTTGAAAGAATTTGTTTTTCAAATTTTGTATATGACAAAAACTATTAATATTATATAAAAAGCAACTAATCCTGAATAGGATCAGGAGGATTTAGCCTTTGGGAATATAGTTTGTCATCATCGGCAAAGGAGAGGAAGAAATGTGGATAATTCTGACAGTTCCTTTTAATTTCTTTATGTCTGTATTGTAACTCTATTTTCCCCTCCAGTATGTTCTCCGCTTTACTGAAGCCTAGATGTCATCTCTTAGTGGGGCATTGTTCCACAAGTGCCAGCAATCCGACAGTGCCTTGACCAAGTGTCCATTCTTCATTTGTATAGCCAAGTAATGAGTGGCAATAGGCAATTCAACAGTGGAGGGCATCACAGCTAAGCTATATCCAATGAGGGTCGCTGAATTGCAATTATGAGCCAGAGCCTTGCTGATTTTCCCTTCCTAGCCCAGGGACACTAAGGCCAAGTGTAGTACTCAAACTAAGACACCCCATTTGATCTATTATCAAGACTGGTTACTTTTTCCCTTAGAGAGTAGGAGGTTTAGGGGTGATCTTATAGAAGTCTATAAAATAATGAGGGGCATAGATAAGGTAGATAGTCAAAATCTTTTCCCAAAGGTAGGGGAGTCTATAACGAGGGGCCATAGATTTAAGGTGAGAGGGGAGAGATACAAAAGGGTCCAGAGGGGCAATTTTTTCACTCAAAGGGTGGTGAGTGTCTGGAACGAGCTGCCAGAGGCAGTAGTAGAGGCGGGTACAATTTTGTCTTTTAAAAAGCATTTGGACAGTTACATGGGTAAGATGGGTATAGAGGGATATGGGCCAAGTGCAGGCAATTGGGACTAGCTTAGTGGTATAAACTGTGTGACATGGACATGTTGGGCCGAAGGGCCTGTTTCCATGTTGTAAACTTCTATGATTCTATGATTCTATCTCCGAAACATCACTTGCCCACCCTTATTTCTCCTACACTGTTGACAAAAGCAAAATTCATGCCTTTATCATTTGAAACCCCATTTCTCCAATGCTCTCCTTGCTCTTCTCCCTTCAAAAACTACAACTCATTCAGAATGCCAGAGCCTTCATGCTCACCTATGCTAAGTCTTGACCTCCGGTGGCTCCTCATTCTTCAGGAAATTGATTTCTGGATCTCAGCTTCAAATCCTTCCATCCCTACCTCAGTGATCTTCAGCTATTCGTCCCTGCATGCAGCCGCCACTCTTCAGACCCTACCTCACTCCTTACTCGCTCCACTGCACTATCAGCGACTGTTGCTTTATTTTCTAAGTCCCACACTCTGGAACTCACTCCTTAAACACCTCAGCTTTGCGATCTCCTTCGCTGCTTTAAAGACCATCTAAAAACCCTCTTCTTTGACCATGCTCCATCCCAACCCTTTTTCCCCTCTCCTTTCGGGTCGGTGTTCATTTTGTCCACCACCTTGCAAAGCACTCTGGGGGAGAAATTGAATAGGGCCTGTTCTTGGGCGGGGGTAGCGCAATCCACTATTACCCCTGCCCAATGGTCCCTGTGCAGGCAGGACGAGACTTTCGTCAGGCCTGAGGCCTTACCTGCAATCTGCGTTGGCAATTTGCACTTTCCACCAGCAGGGGGGCTCCGCTCTCTTAAAGGCAGGCTGTCTGTTAGAAATCTCTTAAAGGTAGCTGGTACATGTTATTTGCTGAAAATAACAGTCTGCTGTCTGCATGAAGTCTGAACAGAGATCAGACATCGCACACGTAAAACACAGATGCAAGTCCCGTCCCTATGTTTACACACTGATAAGTTATGTTAAAACATTGAATAAAGGTTGTGCACTACTAAATCCCACATCCTCCAATCTGCACACCAGACCTCACCAATCTGCCGATTTGAGTTGGTACCAGGCCTGCGAGAGTGCGTGCACCAAGGATCCCTGCTGATGCACTAGAGGCCTTGGTGCAAGAGGTGGACAGAAGGAGAGACATCCTATATCCGGAGGGTCGGGGTGGGGGCAAGAGGCCCTCCAGACATATACTCAAAAGGCAGTGGGAGGCAGCGGGGATGAAGTCAATGCCAGGTGCAAAGCATCATGAACATGGAGGCAGTGCAGGAAGAAAATCAATGCTTTGACATGAGCAGTCAAGGTGAGTGAGGTGAACTGTCAAATGGCATCTCCTACCAACTGAACCACTAGCCTCATCCACTACATCCCCCATCACCCACATACCAACAAACTCTTTCCATCAGTACTCAACTCTTCCAATCAGATGCTTCCTGTCCCCCTTACACATTACCACTGTTGTAAGCCGCCCACCCCCAACTCACAAGCCACACACAATGGCAGCTACTCAACCATGACAGGCACATCATCCAGACACACGTCCCGCTTTCTTGCAGGAGAAGGTGGCGCATATCAGGAGACAGCAAATGGCAGTGGCATTTAGCCCCTTGAGCCTATTCTGCCATTCAAGTAGATCATGGTTGATCTGTGACCTCATTCTATATACCTGCCTTTGCCCCATATCCCTTAATACCCTTGGTTCACAGAAATCTATCAATCTCAGATTTAGAATTCCCAATTGAGCTAGCATCAACTGCCATTTGCAGAAGAATGTTCCAAACTTCTCCCACCCTTTACGTGTAGAAGCATTTCTTAACTTCACTCCTGCACGTCCTAGCTCTAAATGTTAGGCTATGTCCCCGCGTCCTAGTATTCAAGTATAGGAGACCTCCAAAAACAGTTACAAATGTCTCGGCAGCCAGAAGCAATAATCCAACCACTAACCTGTAAATCCTGCATGGTCCCTTTAAATAGCGCTGGTGAGGGTTCTCCAGGCACTCTAAGACACGTTCAGATGGTCGGGGCTAAGAGTGTGCATTGAATTGAGCGTTAAGTCCCAAAATGGTGTCTATCACTTTAAATCAGCATTGCACACTGATTGTATCTATTTTCTCCTTACTTTACATGCGTCCGGTGTTATCTGCGCCTGCGCTAACTCCTATACCAAGATGGCATCCAGCGTACGTCACGCTGGAAACGTGCATGCGCAGCCAAGGCGCCATCTTAGCACTTTGGGATGCCGCGTAGTGCCAAAACAACGGGCGCTACACAACCCAATTTAGCGCCCTCTGTGTCATCTTTCTGATTATGAGAAATACCATAGATATTTAAGTTGTTATTGAGACTAGCCAACATAACACAGATCAGAAGCCAAGCCTGGGAACTTCTGGCCTGCATGGCTCAATACATAGAAACAGAAAATGTCAATGCCAAAAAGACCTTGGTGTTAAAAATTTTCAGCCCTTCTGGTGCACTCTCCTGGCTGGTGTACCAGCCTCCACTGTCCAGACTTCAGTTCATCCAAAGCTCTGCCTATCCTGCACCAATAACCTCTGTCCTCGCTGACCGACACTGGAGCCCAGTCTCCCAATACCTCAAATTAAAAATTCATATCCTTGTATTTAAATCCCTTCCTATCTCTGTAATCTCCTCCAACCATATAACACCCCCCTTCCCAGAAACTCCCCATTCCTCTAACTCTGAACTATTTTGCATCCACCTCCCTTTGTCCCACCATTGGCGGCTATGGCCTCAGCCATCGAGGCCCCACGCACTGGAATTCTCTCCCTAATTCCATCCGCCTCTCCACCTCCCTCACCTCTTTAAGACCCTTAAAACCTAGCTGTTTGGCCAAGCTTTCAGTCATCCATTCTAATATCTCCTTCTATGGCGTGTCATCCATTTTGATGCACCTCTGTGAAGTAGTTTGTGACTTTTCCCTACGTTAAAGGTGCTATATAAATGCTAGTTGTAGATGTGACATAACTCATTGACTGGTTCCTTGGTAAAGTGAAGCCTCCACTAGCACTACTCCACTGATATCTGCAGGTATGTGTGCCACTGCCTGTATATTCTGATGTGAGGGTACTGGTGGATGGGTACCAGTGCACCTCTGGTGCCACTTAATCAGCCTGGTACTCCTCTGTTGCTCTTCCTCTTCCAAAAATCAAAGATAAAGGTGAATTCCCGAGAAAAAACAATTGGGGCAATTTCTGTAATGGGTACACATCGGGTGGGTATTGCGTGGAGAAATCACATTGCCTATCTGATGGTACCAGCAAAAGGCCTGAAGCATTTCATGGTCTGGCCTCATTAGAATATTTTTGGTGAGCTGCTAGTGCTGGTCAATAAGCTTTTTAACTCTGCTCTGGTGGTCTCTAATTCTCTATTCACAGCCCAAGTTAAATAAATTGCTGGTATCTACATTACTTTAAAACTTGGATTATGTACCTTTTTATCTTTGTAACTTAAAGCACTGAGTTCCTGAAAGTTTGTTACTATTCTTTTCTAAACTGTCTCCATTGCATCACTATCCTGTTGAAAGTAGGATGTCCAAAACTCTGCACAATATTCCTTGCTGATGATCTACATGAGGTTAGAATCATTTGGTCTGACTTATAGTCAAACATCTTTGAGATCCATCTAAGTGCACAATTCTGCCTATTGTTAACAGCTTTACATTAACTCGGCGAATAGTCATTGATTACCCTCAAATTCTTTTCCTTTTCCACCTTTGTTCATAGAATCATAGAATGATACCGCACAGAAGGAGGCCATTTGGCCCATCATGCCTGTGCTGGCTCTTTGAAAGAGCTATCCAATTAGTCCCATTCCCCTGTCCTTTCCACATAGTCCAGTAAATTTTTCCCCTTCAAATATTTATCCAATTCCCTTTTGAAAATTGTTATTGAATCTACTTCCACCACCCTTTCATATAGTACATTCCAGATCATAACAACTTGCTGTGTAAAAAAAATTCTCCTCATCTCACCTCTGCTTCTTTTGCCATTTACCTAAAATCTGTGTCCTTTGGTTACCGACCCTTCTGCCACTGGAAACAGTTTCTCCTTATTTAATCTATCAAAACCCTTCATGATTTTGAACACATCCATTAATTATCTCCTTAACCTTTTCTGCTCGAAGGAAAACAACCCCAGCTTCTCCAGACTCTCCACGTAACTGAAGTCCCTTATCCCTGATACCATTCCAGTAAACCTCTTCTGCACCCTCTCTAAGAACATCCTTTCTGAAGTGTGGTGCCCAGAATTGGACACAATACTCCAGTTGGGGCCTAACCAGTGATTTATAAAGGTTTAGCATAACTTCCTTGCTTTTGTACTCTATGCCTCTGTTTATAAATCCAAGCATCCTGTATGCTTTTTTAAACAGCCTTTTCAACTTGTCATGACATCATGTTAACGGAAATCCCTTCATCCTGACTCATGTTCAAAATGCATAAGTACGGGAGAAGTAACATTATTTTCTCTTGTGATAGTTCATCATGTACAAAAGTTCCTGAGTTCAAATATCAGACTATCCCTCTTTACAGGTCACATGTATCTGATTTGAATTTTACTGTGTAAATATAGGCAATGTTAATGGCACTTAGAAAGTATAAATAGTGCATCCCTTCATCCTGTACACATTTCATGTTTCGCAATCAAAATCATATATCACGCCACATCAACAATGCTTTGAAGTGTCCCACTAACAGATTATTGAACTTCAAGTAGAATAGTCACTGTCCCACATAATAATAAGTTACCTATAGGATCCCAGAGGGGAGGGAAACTAGTTCAATATCTATAATTTAACCTAAGTTAAAAATAATGAATTGTTTTGTGTTTGTTTTTTTTGTTATTTTGTGACTATGTCATAAATAGTAAACCAAAATGCTAACAGAACATGATGAACATGCTGTCCTGTTCACATCCAAAGCTAAAATTAACAGTCCACAAGCCCAGAAGAAAGAAGGCGTGTGGTGCATACCTTCATTTGAAGATTGATTATTAGTCCTAAGGATGATTAATCTGCTTTTCACCCTAATTAGTTTTCCTCTGCAAGTTACATAACACAGCTAGCCAATACCACATTAATCATTTTTGGAGGTGGGAGGGTCCTGTTGATAAGTGGTGACTTCTGAGGTGATCACAGCACTGCCCCAATTGCATGTCTTGTGGCTGCATAATCAAGGCCACAACAGCAAATAAGATGTCTAAATTACTTAGTGTAGATGTTTTGCAGAACTTCTACAAGCCATATGCAATGCAAATTAGTGCAGGAAATCACTACTACTCTGGTGGAATGTCTTTAAATGCCACAAGTGACTTTGCCCACTCGTGAGTTAGTAATAGATGGCACAACCTGGATGAACCAGAGTATCCACCAATCGTGTGGCAAATCAATTACACATGACAAATCAACATAAACGTGTGTTAGTTATATAAATGCTGGTATGAAGTGCTACAAGGTGCTTTTATATTTGGCATAGTGGGTACTAGTGCTACAGGCTCCCAATGCGTGGGGTTTCGTTCCACCATTGGCGGCTGTGCCTTCAGCCGTCCAAGCCCCACACTCTGGAATTCCCTCTTAAATCCCATTGCCTTTTCACATCTTTCTTCTCCTTCAAGACCCTTCCTTAAACCCAGTTCCTTTGACCAAACTTTTGTTCAATCCTCCTAATACTGTCCTCACCACTTACACAGACCTTGCTTACGGAGGGCAACCATCTATACCGGGCAATTAACGATAACCATGTTCCATCATCATAGAAGTCAATTACCAAGGCGCTCTTACCATAGAACCATAGAAAAGATACAGAACAGAAAGGGGCCATTCAGCCCATTGTGTCCACGTCGGTTCGAAGGACAACCAGGTGCCCATTCTAATCCGACCTTCCAGCACCCGGTCCGTAGCCCTGCAGCTTACAGCACTTTAGGTGCAGGTCCAGGTATTTTTTTAAAAGAGTTAAGGGTCCCTGCCTCTACACCAATTCATGCAGCAAATTCCATACACCCACCACCATCTGAGTAAAAAAGTTCTTCCTCATGTCCCCTCTAATCCTTCCGCCAATCAGCTTAAATCTACGTCCTCTAGTTCTTGAACTCTCCGCTGGGGTTAACAGGTACTTACTGTCTACTCTATCTGGGCCCCTCATAATTTTGTACACCTCAATCAAGTCACCCCTCAGCCTCCCCTGCTCCAAGGAAAACAAACTCAGCCTATCCAATCTCTCCTTATAGCTGCAAATTTCAAGCCCTGGCAACATTCTTGTAAATCTTCTCTGCACTCTCTCCAGAGCAATTACGTCCTTCCTGTAATGTGGTGACCAGAACTGCACACAATACTCCAACTGTGGCCTTACCAGCGTTTTATACAGTTCCATCATTACATCCCTGCTTTTGTATTCTATATCTCAGCTAATAACGGAGACCATTCCGTATGCTTTTTTCACAACCTTATCTACCTGTACTGCCGCCTTCAGGGACCTGTGCACATGCACTCCAAGGTCTCTCACTTCCTCTATCCCTCTCAATATATTCCCGTTTACTGCGTATTCCCTTTTACTGTTTGCCCTCCTTAAGTGCATTACCTCACACTTCTCTGGGTTGAACTCCATTTGCCACTTTTCCGCCCACTCCACCAACCCATTGATATCTTCTTGGAGTCTACAGCTATGTATGAAGTGCGCCGATTACTTCGGGCAATTCATTAAACTCTTCGCACCTTCATTGCTAATGGAGAGCATTTGAATTCCTTTAAAATATCCTGACATTTCAATGGCCAAATGAATTAAACAAAATAAATTATTTACTCATTTCGCACATATCACAACAAAAGAGGTAGAAGCCAGTTGCTACCTACGGACTGTCCTATTGAGTGAATAATGGATGTCAGCAATGGATATTGTTATAATAAGTCTTAACTTCAACTATTTTCCATTGGAAAACCACATTGGAAGCCAACACCTTCCATCTAGGATGATCAATTTCAAAATTCCTGAACTGCTGCTTTGTAAGGGTCTTTCAAAAATTAACACAGAGGTTTCAAGCACCATTTAATAAGGCGGTGATTCGAATACATTAAAATCAACTTAAGTGTCAGCACTGTTTTGTGTACTTTATTTGATTCAGCCTCCAGCATCTGTCACATGCTGTTACCTTTAACACACTTGGAGTTACTTTAACATTGTGACTTTTAATGACACACTCCGAATCCTCTGGAGGGCTCACATAACCTATGAAGGTTTTACCGTCCAATGCTTATGGCAGGCGAATCGCGTTAATACCAATGTGCCTGCTAAAAGCAGTGAGGACTGCATCTCCTTCTTTTGCTTGGCGCCCATTTTTTTTGATTACGCCTCTGTGAAGTCCTTTAGGATGTTTTGCTAGGTTAAAGGTGCTATATGAATGGAGTTTGTTGTTGATTTACACAGCTGGCAACAACCCCGGAATGGATAACCTCGGGGGAAACCCAGTAAAAACTAACAGCCAGTGTTAGGAAATTTGGTCTTAATAAATCACTGTCTCGCAGTTTAACATCTCATCCAAAAGTCAACACCTCTGACAATACAGCATTCCCTCACTACTACCCTAAAATGTCAGCCTAGATTATATGCGCAAATCTTGAAAGGGGTGCTTGAATCCACACTTTCTAATTAAGAGGACAGAGCGCTAACAGTGAGCCAAGCTGACACCTAAAATTTAGAGATCCCCAGGAAAATAACAAAAAGCAGAATAAAACATTAGAAAAAGACAGAACCCAAGAAAAATGGAGGAGAACCCTGCTCTCTTTGGAACATGATGTGGAGATGCCGGTGATGGACTGGGGTTGACAATTGTAAACAATTTTACAACACCAAGTTATAGTCCAACAATTTTTATTTGAAATCTACAAGCTTTCGGAGGCTTCCTCCTTCGTCAGGTAAATGACGAAGGAGGAAGCCTCCGAAGGAGGAAAAATTTACCTGACGAAGGAGGAAGCCTCCGAAAGCTTGTAGATTTCAAATAAAAATTGTTGGACTATAACTTGGTGTTGTAAAATTCTTTGGAACAGTCCTGGAATAGCAGGGATTGCTAGCATACCCACATTCAAACCTGGATCCCTTTAATCTCCTTACTGGACGGTACTTTGGGACTGTACAAAAAAAAGGAGAGAAAGGAACAGCATCAGCCCAGTACACGAGGTCATCGAAAAACAGAAAGAAAACTTAAAGAAAGAGAGCACAGCTGAGCTATTCACAGCAGAGAGAAAATCATAGGAACATAGAAATTGCTAGACGCAAAAAGACCAAGATCCATCTTGGTCTCCACATCAAGATCCATCTAGTTCGCCTTCTACCATCCTGGTAGTTGCATGATACAATGATAATGGAGTTGTTGACTAATCATAGCAATCAATTTCTATCAATTAGTCTACAACAGACTCAGAAATGACACAGGGAAAACGCCAGTGGTGGAGAGCTTTGGGAACCATAGGTCCAATGTCATTTTTTTCCTCCCGAGCACGCTACAATTACTGCATGTCATGTCTCAAATTACTCATATACTGTATCTGAAAGAAATCAGATACCAATATGATACCAAAAAAGGGAGAAAAGAAAATAAACAGGGTATTTGTAGTAGCCAGAATTGATTGAAGGAGCTGGCCCAAGAATGGGCCACTTATAACACTCTTCACTCCTGACCAGGCTTACAGGGGAGCAGGGCCAGATATCATAAGGTGAACGGAACCAGGGGAAAAGAGGAAAGCAAGCAACCAGAACTTGGGCATCGGGCTGGTTTTTGGGCCAAGGAGAAAAGGCCCCATGAGTGGAGCCAGCAGTGGAGCCGAAAGTTTTTAAGTGCTTGGCTGCTGGTCATGTGGTGTGGCCGGAGAATGCTGCGAACTGCCCCTGATTCCCAGAGTTTTTCCACGCTCGGTTCTCATTGCTGAAGCTATGAGTAACAATGGCAGTGGCTGCTTGGATGCTTGTTGCTGTTTATAATCATGGGCAATGTTAAAATGAAGAGGCGGTAGTGTAGTGCAAAAGTCAAGGAGAGGCAGAGTTGGGTGCAGTAGGTGGGACACCAATGGCTTACATTGGCTTCAGGGAAGATCTGTGAGTGAGTAAAGAAAGAAGAGGTCAAGGAGGGAGGCGGTAGGACTTCCTGAGATTAAATATAGAGTTTAATGCCTACTTTCTGGAAGCTTACTAAACAAACAAAATGGCAACCAAGTTCAGAGAAACAGGGTAAAGATTTGATTTCCCAGAACCACCCAGTGGTCAAAGTGTGAAATTACAACGGTTGATATCACTTTTAAATACAAAATGTGGCCGTAGGAATTTATAATGGCAAAAGCTGACACAAAAGTATAATCCAAAAACTTGACAACTGGACTGACTAGATGGACCACTATGCTTTTTTCTAGTCCTGTACATCTCTATCTTCTTAGGCTTTAGGAAAAAAGCTCTGTTACATTCTCATTCGATACTGAAAGGTCCCTGGAAAGTGATTTAATAGTCTTTCTAGTCAATATAGCAGTGCCTGTGGTAGTAGGTGAGTTTACTGATGATAAGGAAAATAGCACTGGCATCAGCTACTCTAGCTCTGATAGAATGTAATTCAGTGTTTCATGACACACCAAATTTGCCTTTTAATTCTGAAGAATTGAACCTAAACCTATAACAGCAATGAGAGTTAGATAATTTGCTGCTGTGTTTTCTACAATTTTCTCCGCCTCCTCATGAAGGTATTCTCTCTTGTTGGGGCTGGCTCTGTATGGTCTTGTACTAATATGTCCTACCCACTAGGCCAATGGGGCAACCAGCTGCTAACTGTAAATTTTCTTAAATGGGGCTTTTTTTTTCTGTACAAAGGTATTTCAAATGCATTTGAATTTTGAATGGATTCAGTGATTGCTGGATTTTGAACCTTGCATCACTGATAAATGGCTTAGAAAATGAGCCATTAATAACTATACAGAGCACTGCCTTTTAATGTTTCTCAGCTAATGGTCAACAGCTGTTTGCTCATTGCACAAAATGCAGCTCCAACCCTCACTTTATTTCTGTAAGCATTAACAATGTTCCAGAATAGCAGCTTTGATCTCCTAAAGTCCTAATGGATAAAAGCACCATTCAGAGTATCACTAAGCCATACAGTCCAGGAAATGTTGATTCCTGATCTTTACTGAGTTAGCTGATCTAACCTGAGCAACATTAGAGAAGATAAAAATGGCCTTCCACTTCTGACTGCTATCTGGTGGCTCCTGCTGGAAAGTGTGTGACCACTGGGTGAGGATAATTTATGCCAGAGTTTGTGGGGGTCATTGGGAGAGCACCTAATTTGCATGGAGCCAGTAGGCCCATGCCCCTATGGACACATCTATGCCACCTGCCTACCTCATGTAGCTGTAGAATCCGTTGCTTCCCACCATCGGGGAAGAGGTGCCTAGGCACCTCCCCCCACTGCCCCTACCAGATCCCATCCACCTCCCCTTCAGCACTTTGTGTAAAGAGGCCGACACAGATGTTTTGACCTTTCTTTGGAGTCATTGAGCTTAAAAGAGGTGGGCAGAGGTTCACGCCCCTTACGAGGCCAAACAGAAACTCCTGGAGTGGGCAGAGATCTGGAACACTCAGGTCCCTGCCTTTCTCTGGCGAGTTCCACTAGATTTCTGCCGCAGTTATGGCAGGAATCCAATGGAACCCTTGAGGAAATTTGGGGCCGATCAGTTCATGAAACTATGACAAAGCAAATTACAAATTTTACAAAACATTGCACAGCAAACAACAATTAAATGATTTTTCTACCAGACAATCTCACAATAATATACTCAGCACAAACAAGACTGGGTCTCAGATTTGCCAAATACTTTCCATTTATCTTCTGTCAAGACAATCATTGTAATGTCTTAAAGAAGTCTAACATGAATATCCAGTCTTGTATGTCAGACAAAACTGCCTTTATGACAAAGCATATCCAGTTCTGCACCAGGTTGTATAACTTTCTCCTATTCCCTAGCCATGATTAAACTCTGCTTGAGGGACAAAACACAGGGGGGCCGATCTTCGGGTGACGGAGCAGGTGCATTGGGGGGGGGGGCGGAGGGGCTCCGAAAATCGCTAAAATGCCGAGCGGGTTCGGAGCCCGGCTCCAACCCGCTGACTTCCAGGTTCCCCAGTGACGCGTCCGGTTGCGCTACGCCTTCCGAATGTGGGAGTCCCACCGGCAATTAAAGCCAACGGGATGATGATTTGCGTAGTTTCTCCGATAGTTGAGGTACTTGAACTAATTGATTGACTAGACATTTTGGCAGGGGTACGATTTTGAAGGATCCTCAGCGTGTTTCCCGTGTTGTGGGAAACACTCCCTGTTGCAACAGACGTCTTTCAGCGGGCATGCCAGTGGGAGATGCAAATACTTATTTGATAGGTGGGGAGAAAACGTCATTTATTGCAGATTGTCACTTCAGACAAAGTTTTGGCTGCAAGACCTTTGTGTTTTCACTCAAAATTCTTACTTTCCACCCAAAACTCTGCTGTGCAAACATATTTAACTACTTTACAGACCCCCTCAAACTCACACCGTCAGGATGAGGGGGCGCCATGGCTGCATTCACCATTTCATCCGAGGATGAGCAACATCACCAGTCTCGCCAGGCACGTCGTCCACCTCCACCACAAGGAGCTCCACAACACAGTGCTGCGCCACAGGCACCTGCACAAGAGCACGGAGGGCAACAACAGAGAGAGCGGTGTCGCAGGTAGCATTACCCTCGCAACAGGGTCTGCAGACCGAGGCTCAGCTTCCTGGACCTCTCTGAGGAGCAGTGCATACGGAGGCTCAGAGTCAGTCACCATGTAGTCGTAGACATCTGCAGCCTCCTTCATGCCGTGCTGCTCCCGGCTGGGCCGAACAGCATCTCCTTACCTGTCTCTGTCAAAGTCACCACTGCCCTCAACTTCTTCGCCTCCGGATCATTCCTGGGTGCCACCGGGGACATCGCCGGGGTCTCTCAGTCGTCTGCACACAGATGCATAAGGCAGGTCACCAACGGCTTGTCTCGCAGGGCCTCGCACAACGTCAACTTCCACATGGATGACATCAGCCAGACCGAGAGGGCAGTGGGATTCCATGCTGTGGCTGGCTTCCCATGGGTGCAGGGTGTAATCGATTGCACCCATATAGCAATACGAGCACCTGCACATGAGCCAGGACTGTTCATCAACAGGAAGGGCTATCACTCCATTAACACTCAGCTCGTTTGTGACCACCGCAAAAGATTCCTTCACGTGTGCGCCAGATACTCTGGCAGCTGCCACGATTCCTTCATCCTCCGGGAATCCAACATCCCGCCCCTCTTCCACGCACCGAACACCCGCAAGGGCTGGCTCCTCGGGGACAAGGGATACATGTGGCTCATGACACCTCTGAGGAACCCCACCACCGAGCAACATCTTCGATATAACGACAGCCATAGGTCTACAATTGAGCATGCTATAGTGCTGCTCAAGATGCGCTTCAGGTGCCTTGATCGTTCTGGGGGAGTGCTTCAATACGCACCAGACAGAGTGGGATGCATCATAGTTGTGTGTTGTGCCCTGCACAACAAGGCACAACTGAGAGGAGTGCCGCTTGAGGAGGCCCCATCCACATCTGCCACCCACATTGAGGAGGAGGAGGAGGAGGAGGAGGAGCAACCCATGGACAGAACAGCGGCTCACCCGGCTGCTCGTGAGGCCAGGGAGTCACTGATATGTGAACGGTTCTCCTAACATCAGACAGTGTGAAGAATCCAGTCCTCACCACCTGGATAGAGCAGCGGCCACACCAGCACCCCCCCCCACTCCCTGCACAAAACAGTCCTGCAACTACACATATGTCCACTGTAGAGTGACCCAATGGGTGGCATCAAATGTGGGCATCCATGGGCCCTCATGTGCCCCAATGTGGGCCTTCGTGAAAGGACCTTATTACAGAAGCCAGTCAAGCATGGCTAAGACATGGCAGTAGTGGTGACAATAATAATATTTAATGTGAGTTTAACAAAAAGGAAACATAAATAAAAAACATGACCAACCTTCAAACACCCTTGTGCATACCCTTCATGCTTACAAAACCTTCGCCTTTCGCTTCCGACTACTTCTACGTGGTGCATCCCCTGTGGCTGCAGCAGAGGTAGCGGCAGGTTGCTCTTGTTCATGCCCTGACCGATTAGATGCTTTGGGCCCATGCCCTCTGGGTTTTGGTGCCCGTGAGGGCCCCTCTAAAGACTGTTCCACCTGCAACAGTGCAGGGGCAGACTCGGCCACCTGGAGAGGAGGCAGCATTGCGGGTACTGGTTGAGAGGGTGAGACGTGGATAGGCTTTGAGTGGCTTCCTCACTTCTATGTCCCCTATCGCCATCATCCCTCCCCTGGACTAGGCCCACACCACTCCTACCACTCTGCTGGACGACAGTTTGGAGGACATATGTAAGGCCAGTGCTAGTGTATCTGCCTGCCTGTTTAAGGCGGCAGTATGTTGTTCACCCCGAGTCTGAAGGGCCGTTGTCAGGGCCTGAATGGACTCATTTATGAGCCGTGCTTGAAGCTCTATGGAGGCTAGCCTTCCCTCCATCGCAATTATCGCGACATTATCTCAGAGATGCCCTCATGTCCCTGTGACAGTATCTCAGAGATTCCCTCCAGTACCCATTCCACTCATGCAGGAGTTGAACCCCTCCATCCTCTGTGCGATTGTGGAGAGTGCGTGTCGTACCTGTTCCAGCATCTCGCAAAATGTGCTGATGCCCCTCGATCATTTTCCTTTTAAAGGATGGCCCCCAGAGTTCATCATCTGTGTCCAACTGAGGAGAGCTTGGAGAAGAGTGCTCCCACCAAGGCGGACTCTCCACAGCTGCCCCTACCACCAGTGTCTGCTTGTGCTCACATGTGTGTGGTAACTCACCATGTGCGACCCCAACTAATTGCGGACTGGGACCTACCGAGGTGTGTGTATCTGCGCTGGTGGATGGCTCACTCAGATGTGACGGTGCGCCCTCAGAGGCTGGCAGTTCCTCTGAGGAATTGCCCTCCGCCATCACAGCGGTCGCTGATGGCGCTGTAAGAGAACAGAAGGCAATATTAAGCATGATCACAGATATGTCATGTTGTGATGAGCATACTGAGGTGCTGAAGGTGGCAATGCATGTTAACATCAATTCATATTGTGTGTGCTGAATATTAAAGTTCTGTCACCAGACGTTTGCTGGGTACCAGTCTTGGCATCCCCGATGGACAGGCACTCGAGGGTGCGGCTCAGCTCCAGTGCCTCCTGCTCCGCGTCTGTGAGGACGACCATGTGTTGTGGCCCCCCTCCAGTCCTCACCCACTCCTGTGGGCTCTCTTCTCTTATAAAGGGAGAAAGTACAGACGCGTGAGTGAGTGATGGTGATGTGGCCAACCGATGAAAGAGATGCATCAGAGGGTGAGTATGAGACAGAGCCATGATATTGTGTGAGGATTGGGTTGAGTGGTAGTGGTGGGGTGACTAATGGGGAGGTGAGGAAGTGCTGAGGAAGTGCAGGTAAGTTGAGGATGAGCTTTGAGTGGGTGCGGGGAGTGATGTGATAGGTTAGTGTTGGCAGTGCAGAATAAGTTGTGGGGTGGGGGCGGTAATATGGAAGATGGAATGTAGGAGAATGAGTAAGTGTACTCACTTTGGCTGACCTAGTTAGGTCATTGAAATGCTTCCTGGATCCAAGTGCGGATGATGTTGCTGCTGCTGGTGACCTCCTCTGCCATCTCGAGCCAGGCCTTCTTGGTAGCAGAAGCAGGCCACTTCCTCCCATCCGCAGTGTAAAATATATCCCTCCTCCTCCTCAGCCCATCCAGCAGCACCTGGAGTGAGGCATCACTAAATCTAGGAGCAGCCTTTCCCCTGTGCTACTCCATTTGCTGTGTGTACGTTTGCTCCAGAAGCAGCCATTGGAGGACTGCCCCTTTAAATAGAGCTCCTCCAGCTGCCAGCTTGTGATGCGGGTGCGCAGTCCACCCGCTGTGCAGCTTTCGGACGGTAAACCTGGAAGCCACGCTAAGTGGCTCCAATTGACCCGCGATCAAGTGGGGAACGGATAGATTTTATTGGGCGGGTTACCCACGCGCCCAATCGCTCCCCCCACCGCTGCCATCCCACCTCCCCGCTAATATCGGGGCCATGCAGTCTGAAAGTTCATTGGGACAAAACCTCACCTGCAACCAGTCTGGCAATCTGGCAAGTTCCGATCATCAAACTGCTGATTGGCCCAGATTAGTTTATTATTTTGGGCAGTTTTCCAGCACATTACCCAATGTTGTGTATGTATTTTCTTTCAAATTAAAAACAAACGAGGCTCTCCTGATGGCTTAGTGGGTAAATGCATTGCCCTATATGTTACTGAGGCATCCTTGTAATGGCCATCCTTGCTCTGTAGTGAGTTAATTCATCTCAGGTGGGACAGCTGTTAGGCATGTTATGATTGACCTCAGCACCCCGGGGATGAGAAAAATCTGCCAGGGTTGCTTCTCCTGCTCATCTGACCATTGCTGGAAAGAGACTGTGTGTAGATGTCAAGTGAAGACTGGATCCTATTGTGATGCTTTCCAAGGGCAATCATTCTCTGGGCTCACAAATGAAGAATATTCACTTAGGCAAAGTACTGGTTTACTGTTGGCACTTGTGGAACCAAACTACATGGCATCAGAACCTTAGCTTAAGTGGAGAAGGGGATCAAATTGGAGGGGGGATAGAACATAGATATTAAGACATTAAAAGAAACTTCCAAATTCATCCTCACTTCTTTCCCTATTTTGCTGCTGATGCTAAACTATATTTGCAAAGGATGAATCCACCCAATCCTATTCTGCATCAGGCACCCTTTGTGTCAATACTAATGTTTTCTGTCATGTATTATATTGACAAAAATAAAGGTAGAATTTCCTGATCCTGCACCAACAACTACTTTTATTTATATAGCGCCTTTAACATAAGAAATAGGAGCAGGAGTCCCCTTGAGCCTGCTCCGCCATTCAACAAGATCATGGCTGATCTTCTGCCTCAACGTCATCCCCCATATCCCTTGATGCCTTTAATATCTAGAAATCTATCGATCACTGTTTTGAAAGTACTCAATGACCGAGCCTCTATAGCCCTCTGGGGTAGAGAATTCCAAAGATTCACCACCCTCTGAATGAAGAAATTTCTCCTCATCTCAGTCCTAAATGGCCTACCCCTTATTCTGAGACTGTGACTCCTGGTTCCAGACTCCCCAACCAGGGGCAACATCCTTCTTGCATCTACCCTGTCGAGCCCTGTAAGAATTTTGTATGTTTCAATGAGATCACCTTTCATTCTTCCAAACTCTAGAGAATACCGGCCTAGTCCACTCAATCTCTCCTCATACGACAATCCCGCCATCCCAGGAATCAGTCTGGTGAACCTTCGTTGCACTCCCTCTATAGCAAGTATATCTTTTCTTAGGTAAGGTAGCCAAAATTGTACACAATACGCCAGGTGCAGGCTCACCAAGGCCCTATATAATTACAGTAATACATCTTTACTCCTGTACTCAAATCCTCATGTAATAAAGGCCAACATACCATTTGCCTTTCTAATTGCTTGCTGCACCTGCATGTTAGCTTTCAGTGACTCATATACAAGGACACCCAAATCCCTTTGAACTTCAACATTTCCCAATCTCTCACCATTTAAAAAATACTCTGCATTTCTGTTTTTCCTACCGAAGTGGATAACTTCACATTTTTCCACATTATATTCCATCTGCCATTTTCTTGCCCAATAAGATCATGACTGATCTTCGACCTCAACTCCACTTTCCCACCCAATCCCCATATCCCTTGATTCCCTAGAGTCCAAAAATCTATTGATCTCAGCCTTGAATACACTCAAGTACTAAGCATCCACAGGCCTCTGGGGTAGAGAATTCCAAAGATTCACAACCCACTGAGTGAAGAAATTCCTCCTCATCTCAGTCCTAAGTGGCCGACCCCTTATCCTGAGACTATGCCCCCCTAGTTCTAGAATCTCCAGCCAAGGGAAACAGTGTCTCAGCATCTACCCCGTCACGCCCTCTCAGAATCTTATATGTTGCAATGGGATCACTTCTCATTCTTCTAAACTCCAAAGACTATAGGCCCATTCTATTCAATCTCTCCACATAAGTCAACCCTCTCATCCTAGGAATCAATCCAGCGAACCTTTGTTGCACCGTTTCTAAGGCAAGTATATCCTTCCTTAGATAAGGGGACCAAAACTGTACTCAGTACTCCAGGTGTGGTCTCACCAAAGCCCTCTACAATTGTAGCAAGACTTCCTTCCACTTGTACTCTAACCGCCTTGCAATAAAGGCCTAATTGCTTGCTGTACCTGCATATTAACTTCCTGCATTGTGTACAAAGACACCCAAATCTCTCTGAACACCAACATTTAATAGTTTTTTTAAAAAATTATTTTTTTCTATTCTTCCTACCAAAGTGAATAACCTCATATTTCCGCACATTATGCTCCATCTGCCACCTTCTTGCCCATTCACTTAATCTGTCTATATCCCTTTACAGACTCTTTGTGTCCTCCTCACAGCTTACTTTTCCACCTAGCTTTGTATCGTCAGCAAACTTGGATACATTACACTCGGTCCCTTCATCTAAATCATTAATATAGACTGTAATTGGCTGAGGCCCAAGCACTGATCCTTGCAGCACCCCACTGGTTACAGCCTGCCATCCTGAAAATGACCCATTTATTCTTACTCTCAATTTTCTGTCTGTTAACCAATCTTAGAATCATAGAATCATAGAAAGGTTACAGCAAGGAAGGAGGGAATTTGGCCCATCGAGTCCACGCAGGCTCTATTCAAGAGTAATCCAGCTAGTCCCACTCCCCCGCCCTATCCCCGCAGCCCTGCAAATATTTTCCTTTTAAGTACTTATCCAGTTCCCTTTTGAAGGCCATGATTGATTCTGTCTCCACCACCCCCCTGGCAGTGCATTCCAGATCCTAATCACTCGCTGTGTAAAAAAGTTTTTCCTCATGTCACTTTTGCCAATCACCTTAAATCTACGTCCTCTGGTTCTTGACCCTTCCACCAATGGGAACAGTTTCTCTCTATCTACTCTGTCTAGACCCTTCATGATTTGGAATACCTCTAGCAAATCTCCTCTCAACCTTCTCTGTTCCAAAGAAAACAACCCCAGCTTCTCCAGTCTATCCACGTAACTAGAGCCCATAATTCCTGGAATCATTCTAGTAAATCTCTTCTGCATCCTCTCTAAGGCCTTCACATCTTTCCTAATGTGTAGTGCCCAGAACTGGACACAATACTCCAGTTGTGGCCGAGCCAGTGTTTCATAGAGGTTCATCATGACTTCTATACTTTTGTACTCTATGCCCAGGGTCCCGTATGTTTTTTTAGCCACTTTCTCAACCTGTCTTGCCACCTTCAATGATTTGTGCACATATACCCCCAGATCTCTGTGTCCCTGCACCCCTTTTAGAGTTGTACCCTCTAATTTATATTGCATTTCCTCGTTCTTCCTACCGAAATGTATCACTTCGCATTTTTCTGCGATAAATTTAATTTGCCACGTGCCCACCTATTCCACCAGCCTGTCTATATCCTTTTGAAGTCTATCACTATCCTCCTCACTGTTCCCTACCCTTGCAAGTGGGACTTAAACCCACAACCTTCTGACTCAGAGGTGAGCATGCTACCAACTAAGCCACGGCTGACACCTAGGTCAGCCTTCTGCTTGTAAGTTTGTGGCAGATAAATAATTTAGCTCCTGAAAAATGGGGAGAACATGAAGCAAGTCTGAAATCTATAGATAAATTCTGGTAGAACGCACAAATGAAAAGCTGCAACTATTCTGATGCTTCACTTTGACGCTAACCAGAAAAAAAGGACAGGCTCAAGTCTTATGCAAACGCAAACAGAAGCTGCAAACTGCTGCATCAGCATTTAGAATTTGAACAACAAAGGGAGAATTATTCTCCAGTGCCCAGGAGGCAAATTTGATTTGTTCACCTTCACCTAGATTTTGTAGTGTGTTCTTGAACCAAACGTGAACACTGGACTCTCAGTCTTTTTTGTTGCCCACTGGCAAACCCATGTTGTACATGACTGGAGTTAATCACCTCAAGGTTTACAATAATAATTGGGTGTGCACAGCTATTTGCCCACAAAGGAGCTCTATTCACCTTTGAACAAGAGCAAATTGTGTGTGTGTATATGCGGGGAGGGGGGGTTAGACCTGTTCAGACTCATTTTGCACCCATGAGCAGATGGTGTATGAATTTTGACTGCAGAATCTGCAGAATCTAACCTTCACTGGCAGAAGATGGCATTCCATCATTACAGTGCAGAGAGGAAAGAGGAGTGGACAGAGAAAATAGGATACAGCCAGGAAAAAAAGAAAGTGAAAAGAAATTATGCCTTTTTTATACTCCTGGCATGCCTTTTGGTGTTGAATCTGTCTTAATTCTGTGTCATTTTCCCTCATGGGCTTAAATGCCTTTATTCCTTCTTAATGAGTTGCTTGGTAGTCCCGTTCAACCAGGCAGGAGTGCCTTTAAGCTTGGTACTTCTGCTTTGCATGGATACACATTGGTCAATTACATTCAGAATCACCTCCTTGAGTGAACTCCATAGTGCCTTCACTTCCCTAGCCATATTCAAACCTGCCAGTACCCACTCTGACAGGACTTCGCAAGCACATAAAGTTGGTCCTCTTAAAATTTGACAATTTTGTTTGGGTTTTTATAACCTTTCCAATCCTTGTAATGTTAAATGTGATCACATTATGATCACTGGTGCTTAAAGTCTCACCCACCTCTGCGTTGGAGATTTGATCGCCCCTATTACTCATAATGCATGTCTTTGTCACCTCCAGATGCAACTATTCCATTGCTCTCCTGGTCGGCCTTCCAATGTCCACCCTCTATACACTTCAACTCATCTAAAACTCTGCTGCCTGTAACCCAACCTGCACCAAGTCCTGCTCACCCTTCACTCCTATGTTCGCTGACCTACATTGGCTCCCGGTCCCCCAACAACTCAAAATTAAAATTCTCATTCTCATGTTCAAATCCTTTCATGACCTCGCCCCTCCCTATCTCAGCCCTACAACCCTTCAAGAACTCTGTGTTCCTCCAACACTGGCCTGTTGTGCATCCCCCATTCCCTTTGCTCCACTACTGGAAGTCCTGCAATTAGCCGTCTAGACCCTAACATCTGGAATTCACTCCCTAAACCGCTCTACCTCTCCATTTCTCTCTTCTCCTTTAAGACGCTCTTTAAAATCGATATCTCTGGCCATGGTTTTAGGCACCCCTCCTAAAATCTCCTTTTTTGGCTCGGTGTTAATTTTGGTCAGAATATGCTTCTGTGAAGTGCCTTGGTACATCTTTTTACATTAATATAATACATAAATGCAAGTTGTAGTTGAATGTCACATAAGCAGTCTGACAACACAGAGCCAGTGAAGAGCTCGAGAGAGAGAGAGAGAGAGAGAGAGTTGGTGCAGGGGTAGAGCTGGATATCACCAGTGTACATGTGGAAGCTGACCCATGTCAGCAGATGATGTTGCCAAGGGGAGCATGTAAATCAGGAAGAGGAAGGACCAGGAGTAGATCCTTGGGAGACTCCGGAGCTAATAGTGGTTGGAAGTGGGAAGGGAAGCCATTGCGTGAGATGCTCTAGCTCGGATAGGTAAGAGTGGAACCAAGCCCACTGTTGGGGCAGTCTCACTGAGCTGGATAATGGAGGAGAGGCGTTGGCAGATGATGGCGTGGTTGACCATGTCAAAGGTGATCAAGGAGGATGAGGAGGGATAATGCACCATAGTCACTGTCACAAAAGATGTCATTTGTGACTTTGGTTAGGGCAATTTCAGTTACCGTGGCAGTGACGGAAACCTGATTGGAATTGTGGTAAAGATGGGCTTGGACTTGGGAGGTGGCAATACATTTAAGGATTTTGTAAAGGACAGTGAAATTGGCGATAGGGCAGTAGTTTTTGAGGACAAAGTGGTCAAGGGTAGGCAAGCATCCAAGGTGGAGATGAGCAGGTGGTTGAGCAAATCGACAGCTACATAAGTATCGGGGCAACTGGAAATTTAAGGCTAGGCAGTTGGCAGCTTGATTTTCTTTCCAGGGACAGATGCAGAAGTAAGTGGGGTTGAAAGGAGGTAGGGAGTTGTGAGTGATGTGTGATATAAGGAAGTGGTCAGAGATGGCCTTGTCTGCGATTGAGACCATGGGAGTAGAGAAACCAGGAGGGAGATGGCATGGTCGAGTGGGGTGGCCTTAAAGAGAGCTTAAATGGAGGGAGAGGTTCAGGGAGGACAGGAGGGCATGAGTTCAGAGGAGAGGGGGTAAGGGGTAAGCTGAGATGGGGATTGAAATCACCAAGGATGAAAAGTTGCTCAGGACAGAGGCTGAAGGAGGAAGGGAGGGAGGTTGCCTTGATGAGAAATGTGGCTGGA
This sequence comes from Heptranchias perlo, assembly GCF_035084215.1. Classification (NCBI taxonomy): domain Eukaryota; kingdom Metazoa; phylum Chordata; class Chondrichthyes; order Hexanchiformes; family Hexanchidae; genus Heptranchias; species Heptranchias perlo. The sequence continues at coordinate 18,190,090 of NC_090338.1, forward strand.
GCTTGGGGGGGGGGTGGATGGGGACACTGAGAAACAAGGATTATAAAGGAGAGGTGAAAGGGATGGAACATGGTGAAGTGCTCAAAAGAGGAGAAAGCTGCTGTTGGATCAAGGCAAATTGGGTAGGTTGCATTTCTAATAGCATGAGAACTGTGTTTTTGCTGCTACAATTCTTAAGCACAAAAGTACTTTAATCCAACGTCTGAATTGAATCCCAGCCAATTTTAGTGTATAGGCTGCTTTGCTGAGCTTAGTAGCCTAAAAGGACATGAGATTCAGCAAAAGTAGTATGAAAATCTGACATTCTCTTGGCATAAAAAACTGTGTTAGATTTCAATCACTAAATTGTCCCACCACCTTTTCTCAGGCCTGCTGAAGTCTGAAGTATCATTAGTACATTAATTGTTATGATGTGGAGATGCCGGTGATGGACTGGGGTTGACAATTGTAAACAATTTTACAACACCAAGTTATAGTCCAGCAATTTTATTTTAAATTCACAAGCTTTCGGAGATTTTCTCCTTCCTCAGGTAAATGTTTCAAGATCTCCTTGAAGCCTACGCATTTATACATATTGAATAATACATGGTGTTTACAGACTGCCTCTGCAACTGCCCGTTGCCAAGGCAATCACCGTGTTCAGACAGAGAGGTGTCATCTGCAGAACCCCCGAATACACATTCAACAAAAAAACAAACAGGGAAAAAAAACAGAGAAAAAAAAGAGAAAAAAAAAAACAGAGAGAGAGGCAGAAACATCCGGAAGGCAGAGAGAGCCAGCAAATGACCCATTATATTAAAAACAGATAACATTTGTTCGCTGGTGGGGTAACGTGTAGCGTGACATGAACCCAAGGTCCCGGTTGAGGCCGTCCTCATGGGTGCGGAACTTGGCTATCAATTTCTGCTCGACGATTTTGCGTTGTCGTGTGTCTCGAAGGCCGCCTTGGAGTACGCTTACCCGAAGGTCGGTGGATGAATGTCCATGACTGCTGAAGTGTTCCCCGACTGGGAGGGAACCCTCCTGTTTGGCGATTGTTGCGCGGTGTCCGTTCATCCGTTGTCGCAGCGTCTGCATGGTCTCGCCAATGTACCATGCTCTGGGGCATCCCTTCCTGCAACGTATGAGGTAGACAACGTTGGCCGAGTCACAGGAGTATGAACCATGCACCTGGTGGGTGGTGTCATCTCGTGTGATGGTGGTATCTGTGTCGATGATCTGGCATGTCTTGCAGAGGTTACCGTGGCAGGGTTGTGTGGCGTCGTGGACGCTGTTCTCTTGAAAGCTGGGTAGTTTGCTGCGAACGATGGTCTGTTTGAGGTTGGGTGGCTGTTTAAAGGCGAGTAGTGGAGGTGTGGGGATGGCCATAGCGAGGTGTTTGTCCTCATTGATGACATGTTGAAGGCTGCGGAGAACATGGCGTAGTTTCTCCGCTCCGGGGAAGTACTGGACGACAAAGGGTACTCTGTTGGTTGCGTCCCGTGTTAGTCTCCTGAGGAGGTCTATGCGATTTTTTGCTGTGGCCCGTCGGAACTGTCGATCGATGAGTCGAGCGTCATATCCCGTTCTTACTAGGGCGTCTTTCAGCGTCTGTAGGTGTCCATCGCGTTCCTCCTCGTCTGAGCAGACCCTGTGTATTCGCAGGGCCTGTCCATAGGGGATGGCCTCTTTGACGTGGTTAGGGTGGAAGCTGGAAAAGTGGAGCATCGTGAGGTTGTCCGTGGGCTTGCGGTAGAGTGAGGTGCTGAGGTGCCCGTCTTTGATGGAGATTCGTGTGTCCAAGAAAGAAACTGATTCTGAGGAGTAGTCCATGGTGAGCTTGATGGTGGGATGGAACTTGTTGATGTTATCGTGTAGTCTCTTTAGTGATTCCTTGCCGTGGGTCCATAGAAAGAAAATGTCGTCGATGTATCTGGTGTATAGTGTTGGTTGGAGGTCTTGTGCAGTGAAGAAGTCCTGCTCGAACTTGTGCATGAAAATGTTGGCGTATTGGGGTGCGAATTTGGTCCCCATGGCTGTTCCGTGTGTTTGGGTAAAGAACTGGTTATCGAAGGTGAAGACATTGTGATCCAGGATGAAGCGGATGAGTTGTAGGATGGCTTCCGGAGATTGGCTGTTGTTGGTGTTGAGTATTGATGCTGTCGCAGCGATGCCGTCATCGTGGGGGATACTGGTGTATCCTTCGATCCAGACCTTCAAAGCATCCTACGCATTCTCATCCCACGTAATCCCCGCGTGGGAGACTTCTACTGCCTCCCAAAGATACACAAAGCCAACACACCCGGACGTCCCATCGTATCAGGCAACGGAACCCTGTGTGAGAACCTCTCTGGATACATCGAGGGCATCCTGAAACCCATCGTACAGGGAACCCCCAGCTTCTGTCGCGACACTACAGACTTCCTACAAAAACTCAGTACCCACGGACCAGTTGAACCAGGAACACTTCTCACCACGATGGACGTCTCGGCACTATACACCAGTATCCCCCACGATGACGGCATCGCTGCGACAGCATCAATACTCAACACCAACAACAGCCAATCTCCGGAAGCCATCCTACAACTCATCCGCTTCATCCTGGATCACAATGTCTTCACCTTCGATAACCAGTTCTTTACCCAAACACACGGAACAGCCATGGGGACCAAATTCGCACCCCAATACGCCAACATTTTCATGCACAAGTTCGAGCAGGACTTCTTCACTGCACAAGACCTCCAACCAACACTATACACCAGATACATCGACGACATTTTCTTTCTATGGACCCACGGCAAGGAATCACTAAAGAGACTACACGATAACATCAACAAGTTCCATCCCACCATCAAGCTCACCATGGACTACTCCTCAGAATCAGTTTCTTTCTTGGACACACGAATCTCCATCAAAGACGGGCACCTCAGCACCTCACTCTACCGCAAGCCCACGGACAACCTCACGATGCTCCACTTTTCCAGCTTCCACCCTAACCACGTCAAAGAGGCCATCCCCTATGGACAGGCCCTGCGAATACACAGGGTCTGCTCAGACGAGGAGGAACGCGATGGACACCTACAGACGCTGAAAGACGCCCTAGTAAGAACGGGATATGACGCTCGACTCATCGATCGACAGTTCCGACGGGCCACAGCAAAAAATCGCATAGACCTCCTCAGGAGACTAACACGGGACGCAACCAACAGAGTACCCTTTGTCGTCCAGTACTTCCCCGGAGCGGAGAAACTACGCCATGTTCTCCGCAGCCTTCAACATGTCATCAATGAGGACAAACACCTCGCTATGGCCATCCCCACACCTCCACTACTCGCCTTTAAACAGCCACCCAACCTCAAACAGACCATCGTTCGCAGCAAACTACCCAGCTTTCAAGAGAACAGCGTCCACGACGCCACACAACCCTGCCACGGTAACCTCTGCAAGACATGCCAGATCATCGACACAGATACCACCATCACACGAGATGACACCACCCACCAGGTGCATGGTTCATACTCCTGTGACTCGGCCAACGTTGTCTACCTCATACGTTGCAGGAAGGGATGCCCCAGAGCATGGTACATTGGCGAGACCATGCAGACGCTGCGACAACGGATGAACGGACACCGCGCAACAATCGCCAAACAGGAGGGTTCCCTCCCAGTCGGGGAACACTTCAGCAGTCATGGACATTCATCCACCGACCTTCGGGTAAGCGTACTCCAAGGCGGCCTTCGAGACACACGACAACGCAAAATCGTCGAGCAGAAATTGATAGCCAAGTTCCGCACCCATGAGGACGGCCTCAACCGGGACCTTGGGTTCATGTCACGCTACACGTTACCCCACCAGCGAACAAATGTTATCTGTTTTTAATATAATGGGTCATTTGCTGGCTCTCTCTGCCTTCCGGATGTTTCTGCCTCTCTCTCTGTTTTTTTTTTTCTCTTTTTTTTCTCTGTTTTTTTTCCCTGTTTGTTTTTTTGTTGAATGTGTATTCGGGGGTTCTGCAGATGACACCTCTCTGTCTGAACACGGTGATTGCCTTGGCAACGGGCAGTTGCAGAGGCAGTCTGTAAACACCATGTATTATTCAATATGTATAAATGCGTAGGCTTCAAGGAGATCTTGAAACATTTACCTGAGGAAGGAGAAAATCTCCGAAAGCTTGTGAATTTAAAATAAAATTGCTGGACTATAACTTGGTGTTGTAAAATTGTTTACAAACATTAATTGTTGGCAGGAACTCTTGCCTTTGTCTGTAAGCAGTCCATTGAATGTTATTGAGTACAATGGAAAACTCACTGAGGCCATCTCAGAGAACAGTACTGCAATTATCAGTCCATTATCAAAGATTTCTTTCTCAGCTCAGTCCATTGAATGTCAATGTTTTGGGAGTTATTAAGGTGTGATTTCATGCTGGGACAGCGGAGGCTCACTCCGTGTCCTAAAAAGGCAGGCAAAGGATCAGCTATTTTTTTCTTTTTTTCATCTCCTCTCCAGAAGATTTGGACTCTGGGTGAGGTATGGTTTCACAGGTGCTGGCAATTCTTTAATGGGCCAATTGCCATGTCTAAGTATCAGTAAAGTATTCAACCCTGGAAGGCATCACAACAAAGCTTGATCCTGTCCTCACCTTGTGTGCAATAATTTGCATTTTCCACCTGAAGTCATTGAAAAGCAAACAAGACCAGAAAATGCTGGAAACACCGAGCGTCTCTGACAATCCCATTACTGCTATCATCCCTTTTTTTCTCTTAGTCCCATCTCGGGCCCTTCTCTCCTGCCTCTTCCATTTCCTGTCACCCACTGATGCCACCTTTCATTTTTCCCCTTTTGTACTTTGCCCCTCCAATCCACCACTCTGCTGCCTCCCAGGCTTGAATCCCCATTGAATCAACCCACAGCAACACTACGTATCTCTCTTGGCATTCTCCATAGGCCTCTTCGAGTCACCTTTCGGGGTCTAACTTCGCTAATCTTCTTCTCATCCAGCTCACCCAATCTACTACTGCCCCCTTGGACTCTGCCATTGGATCAATAGTTAACGTGTCTCCATATTTCACTCCAGAATGTCCATTCACTCATGAACTCACTTTTTTGTGAGTGTTATGCCCTCACACTGGATTTACCAGCTCCACTTACATCCATGTGGGCCTTTTATACTGGTCTTTTAATTTGAAGTCTGGGAGCACAGTATCCGTGAGCTGTCTCTCCGCATTAAAAGCTGTTAAATTTATTCTTCATAGATCAGCAGCAAACATGGACACCCAGGCAAAACTGTACATTTCCCGAGGCACAGCATCTGTGGTTTTGGCAGAAAAAAATATAATTTTATTAAGAAGATCATGGCCCAGAAATTCGAGCACGCCCATTCACGGGAGGTGCAGGAAACAATCCCTGCGCCTGAATGGATAGGCCCAAGGCGCACCCGATATTGGGCGTCGGCCTCATTATCATCTAGCTGGTGAGGTGCAGACACCTAATCTGCATCCCCAGGCAGCTCAAAAGGAATGGAAGAGCGTCCCTCAGATAAGTGGTTAAAGGAGGGTAATCTGGTTAGGAGGGTAGTAATGGTCAGGAGGGAGTATAGAAGTTGGTGGCGATCAGGGAGGGCAGAGGCTGAGATTGGTGGTCGGGGGGTTGTGGTTGTGGTGGCAATTGGAGGGGGGTGGGTAGCGGTGGTGATGGGGAATGGGTAGCAGCGGCAATTAGGGAGGGATGCGCGGTAGCTGGCAGCAACACGATGCTTTTAATGTAGGGTCAGAAGGAGCACTCCTACTCCTCCTAGCCCCATAAATAGAATAAAAACTCTTAACTTTTCAGCCTCTTCCGGGGATGATCTTCTCGGGTTAGCTTCGGGCCTGAGTTAAAATTGCAGGCGGGTCCCAATGAGGTCATCAGGACTCGATGTGCGTATGTAAAGAAAGACCCCGCCAGCTTTGGGCGGGTGTCCTTGCCGCCTGCTCAGGAGAGCAGGTGAAAATCATGGACGACGGGATCCTGGCAGCTTCAAGGCGGGTAAGTAGCTGAGGGCATTTTAACTGCCCACCTGCCCGGTTTCCGCCAGGCAGGTAGGGTGTGAAATTGTGCTCACCTTTTCTGTCGAATGTGTAAGAACTCCTACATTTACAGTATATTTGTAACAAATAATCTGTGAACCAGGACTTTTTAATTAATATTTTTAAATTTTCTCTTTCAACTACACAACCCCAAAATGAACTAATATTTAATAATTTATCACTACAAACATTGCGTTTAGTTGCTATTGATTGCATTATAAATGATAGTTACCTTGAAATTGTGCCACATTGGGACAGGCACCCTCCTTAAAACGCAAAGAAGATTTACAACATCTTTCATATACAAGACACATGATTAAAGTGAATTTGTTGCTCTTTAATCAATTTATTTTCCAGCACGGAATTGAGTAAATAAACTGGGGATAAAAATTGCTTCTCTCAGTGTGGGGAGGGGGGGGGGGGGGGAGGTGGGGAACAATGTTGTAAGCCTTTAAAGAGCTTCAGTCATAAAAGAGTACCGTTTTCTTTATATGCAAAATGTGTTAATGATATGATCTGAATCTTGAGGTATTAAGGCATTTATAAACATCTGCAGGGTTCATGAGCAAAATGTACTTGGTATGAATGGTATAGCCTAATGGCTTCCTGCAGTAAAAGAAAGAACTCGCATTCATATAGCACCTTTCATGACCTGAGGATGTCCCAAAACAGTTCACAGCCAACTAAGTCGTTTTGAATGTAGTTGCTGTTGTAATTTAAATAAACACGACAGACAATTTGCACAGAGCAAGGTTGCACAAACAGCAATGAGACAAACAACCTTGATAATCAGTTTTTTTAGTGACATTGGTTGAGGAGATAAATGTTGGTCAGGAAAACTCCCCTGCTTTTCTTCAAATCTTTTACGCCCATCCAAGGGGGCAGACAGAGGCCTCAGTTTAACAATTCATTTGAAAGACGGTACCTCTGACAGTGCAGCACTCCCCTCAGTACTGCACTGAAATATTTATGTACTCATTTCTGAAGTGGTCCTTCTGTCTTGGAGTGATGCCACTGAGACTGAACCAAGACTATGTGCTGTAGATTGCTGTGCTTCTATGGTCTTGAACAGATTGTGGGAACTTCTTTTCCCTCCACCTTCTCCTTTCTAGAAGGTTGCTAGGATATAGTTCTAAGGATAACAGAAGCTATTTTGCCCAAATGCCCCATTTTTCATGTGTGACCTTAGGCAGTGAGTACCGACTGGTGACTCCACCACGGGAGGGCATCATAGCCAAGTCTAACCCTGTATCCGCCAAGGCTAAAACATTTCTTCAGTGCGCTATGTGTTGTGGCGTTGTAAATGCATTGACCTAGAAATTGGCCGGCGCCAACAAGGAACGATCCCGGTGCTGGAACGGGTAGGCCCATGACACACCTGATATTGGGCCTCATTTACATGAGTCTGGCGAGCTGCAGACGCCTGCAGACGTGTCCTCAAGCAGCTCGCCGGCGAAGAACATTTCAATTTCAGGCTGCTGCGTCGCAGGCAGCCGGTCCTCAGCCAGGCTCCACATTCAGGTAAATATTTTTTTTAAACGTACCTTTTTGGTGGCAGCCTCTAGTTGTCCTTTTAAGGACCCCTGGTTAGGCCGCATGTAGACCACATTTTCCTGAACGGAGCCAGCACGACACCAGTTGCGTTCAGGGCAGCTCAGTTTTGCAAAGGGGGCCTCAAAGAGGTATGAGGCCTCCCCCCTCCGACCCCAACACCTATTTGCATATGCAAAGGGCCTAACGCCTGTTCCAGGCGTGGACCCTGGAAACTTCTTTTTCAGCTTTTGCCAAGAAAGCGGATGGCGCACTTTCGGCGCATAACGAGCGTGCGTGCGCCGCCTGCCATTTTGGATGCTTAGGTGCCCGTTTTGTGCCTGGAAAAATGGGCGTGGCACCATCGAATTTCTAGGCCATTCTTTATAAATGGGTTTAGAATTTTATTACATGGGACACCCAGAGGGAAACTCTCTCCCCGCCCCCGCCCCATGTGTATACACATGTTCTTTCCTGCAGGGGTCACTTGACTGGGATCACTTTGATCACTAGGTTGCGGACATCGTAAATTGACCAAAGTACCTTCACCACACGGACTGCAGCGGTCCAAGAAGGCGGCTCACCACCATCTACTAAAGGGGAATTAGGGATGGGCAATAAATGCTGGCCTTGCCAGCGACGGCCACATCCCGTGAATGAATTTTTTTAAAATGCCGTCCCAGACATTCCAATCAAAGGAAGATTTATGAAGGTAAAGACTCTGCCAAGTGCTGAAGGCATAAGCTGCAGCAACATTTTCTTGGGATTCACAAACTATTTTAGGCCCCTAGAACTCATCATTAATAAGTGGCCATTTTCCTCCTTCCCCCTCCCATTAGTCGGGTGGATCATAATCTGAGGTGTGCTCTGCCTGTTGTGACCTGAACCCACTTGTCTATCTGGGTTCAAATTGCTTTAATAGGCTAGACATTCCCCCCTTGCACACACCTGCCTCTCCGGCATGGCTATATGTGCCTGGAAGCTGCTTACTGCAATACTGAGACGCATGCTCCGGAGATAATGCCTGTCAGCTTCAAGTTTTCCTTAGTCCCGTCCAAAAACAGGAGCCAGAGGGCCTGCAACATCAAAGCTCCAGGGCAGAACCTGAAATAAAAAAAACTTGCCTTTTTTAAACCCTCCCTGTCCTCACTACCTGCCTTCCCTCACCCATTAGAAGCTGTGGCTCAGTGATAACACTCTCACCTCTAACTCAGAAGGTTGTAGGTTCAAATCCCACTCTAGAGGTAAATTTTAACGTCAAGCTAGGAAGAGAGTGGTGGGGGCGGATTTCCAGATGGGGGACCCGGAAGTATAGTTTTTTGGCGTAAGAACGTCTTTCAATTTTTTTCAGTAGGTTTCCTGCCCGACAGCAAGCTAGATTGACAGGCTGGCTGTCAGTCGGATGAGAGGGCTGCCAGGGAACGGATGCCAGCAGGTAAGTCTTAGATTGAAGGGTGGTGGTTCGGTCATCGGGGGGGATGGACATGGGGTCGGCGGTCATCAGGGGCAAGTCGGTCATCAGAGGCTCAGTCATGTGGGGGTCAGATATCGGGGCGGGGGGGTTTTGAGCTCCAGGGTGGGTGGGGGCTCTGAGCTCGTGGTGGAGGGTCGGAGATCGTGGGGGTTCAGAGATCATGGGAGGGTCAGAGATCGTGGAGAGTGGTCGGCTGATCATGGGGAACGGGGGGGGGTCAGAGAATCACGGGGGCGGGGGGTCGGACATGGTGGGGGGTTGGGGGGGGGGGGTTGGCCGATCACTTGTGTGGGATCACAGCAAGTAGGCTTGTTGGGCCTGGAGGAAACACTCCTGCTCCTCCTCGCCCACAAGCAGTGCAATAAAGGCACTTACCTGTTGATCTGGGCCTCCTCGCCTCCTCTTATGTGGCGTGAAGCAGAAGGCCTGGGAATCCCAGTCCCCAGGAGTTAAAAATAAAAATGCTGTTAAAATGGAGGCCTGCAGCCTTCTTAAAAGATTTCAGTGACTGACACGCCTCCTGAGAGCAGATTGGTCGCCCGCCCCTCGACCCGCCTCCGTTAAAACCAGACTTGGCTGGGTTGAAGGTGAGTTTGGGTCGGGTTTTACTTTTTTACAATTTTTTAACCTTCCGACCCGCCCCCAACCCACCTGTTCTTGGGGTTAAAATTTACCCCCGGGTAATTGAGCACATAATCTAGGCTGACACTTTAGTGCAGTATTGAGGGAGCACTGCACTGTCGGTGGTGCCGTCTTTGAGATGAGACGTTAAACCAAGGCCCCGCCTGCCCTTTGTGGTGGGTGTAAACAATCCCATGGCAGTATTTCGGAGAAGAGCGGGGAAATTCTCCCCGGTCTCCTGGTCTATATTTATCCCTCAACCAACATCACTAAAAAACAGATTATCTGGTCATTATCACATCGCTGTTTGTGGGACCTTGCTGTGTGCAAATTGGCTGCTGCGTTTCCTACATTACAGTAGTGACTACACTTCAAAAAAGTACTCAAATGGCTGTAAAGCACTTTGGGACGTCCTGAGGTACTCTTTCTTTGTTGTACCAGGCAGGGAGCACAGCCTCGGCCACCTTCTTCTGGGAACACTTCCTCATGGGCACCAATATAGTGTTGAGATCGGAAAATGAGGCGGGCGGTACCGTCACATTCCTCCCACCACATCTGCATAGGAATTCCATGCTTGTGCCTGCTGTAGGGGCAAGCCCTTCATCCCTCTCCCTGGAGCGCCAGGAAATGCCTAGACAATGCAAAGGGGCAGGGGAACTGATGTCATGGGTCTCTGCACCTTTCTCCTTTGCTTCGCCCATAAAATAAGCGTTTCCCCTGGCGCAAAGTAGAGAAAAACTGGGCTTATTATGTTTGATGCAAAATATAACCAGGAAGCTCAGCACTAAGATAAGTATTTAGGGGTTGAATGTTCCCGTTGGTTATATCAGCGTAATCTGGGCTGAATCGGACAAACCAGCGCAAAAGATCGGGGAATTTTAAACATTGTTGTTATGCTTGTTATGCCCAAAGCCACTTACCTTTTGTGTTTTCCACAATATTTTCCGCTGGTTCAAGATTCAATTCGCCCGGATCAGACCCCGCCCACAAAACTGGCCACGCCCCCAGGTCGAAATTGCGAGATTCCGCTGGCTCGGGATGGCTCTTCAAATTGCGCTCATTATCTTAGGTGCACAGACACTAGTAGGCATGTTTTAAAAGATTTTCATATCAAAAACGATTTTAATTTACTAAGAAACGGACTAGTGTACATCAATGAAACTATTAAATGGTTCAGTATAGTTTATTGTCATTTTCAGTGATTTTAAATCAGGTTACTCACAAGCGGAGGATTGGACACTCTTATTAAAAATGCTTATTTTTGGTAATTAAACCCTTTTCAAGCTCTATTAATAAAACTGCACCAGGTTACCACTCTTAAATACATCAAGGAATATTTTTTAATAGAAAGAAAAGAAAATAAACAATTACGTTCTATTACGCTGCCTGACTGCTTTGGTTAATGGAAGATTTTAAGTTTGTGATTATGCAAATGAATTTTAGCAGAAACTTGAACTGTATCCTAACCTAATGCAATTTCAGGTGCATTTTGGGCGCAATTTCCCGATTGCGCCCAAAGCGGAAACTCTACCCCTATAAATACATTTGTGTATATATTAAAAATGTTAGTGTTGTTTTAAAATAAAGGTCTACAATCCATTCGGTCAGCTCATCCGTCCACCCATTGCCATCTCAGGCAAATTATTGGAATCAATTCTGAGGGACAGGATAAACTGTCACTTAGAAAGGCACGGACTAATCAAGGACAGTCAGCATGGATTTGTTAAGGGGAGGTCATGTCTGACTAACTTGATTGAATTTTTCGAGGAGGTGACAAGAAGGATCGATGAGAGTGCAATTGATGTAGTCTACATGGATTTTAGCAAGGCTTTTGAAAAGGTCCCACACGGCAGATTGGTCAAAAAGGTAAAGGCCCATGGGATCCAAAGGACTGTGGCAAATTGGATCCAAAATTGGCTCAGTGGCAGGAAGCAAAGGGTAATGGTCGACGGGTGTTTTTGAGACTGGAAGGCTGTTTCCAGTGAGGTGCCGTAGGGTTCGGTACTAGGTCCGTTACTTTTTGTGGTATACGTTAACGATTTGGACTTAAATGTAGGGGGGCATGATTAAGAAATTTGCGGATGACACAAAGATAGACCGTGTGGTTGATAGTGAGGAGGAAAGCTGTAGACTGCAGGAAGATATCAATGGACTGGTCAGATGGGCAGAAAAGTGGCAAATGGAGTTCAATCCGGAGGAGTGTGAGGTAATGCATTTGGGGAGAGCAAACAAGGCAAGGGAATACACAGTAAATGGGAGGAAACTGAGAAGTGTAGAGGAAGTGAGGGACCTTGGAGTACATGTCCACAGATCCCTGAAGGTAGCAGGATAGGTAGATAAGGTGGTTAAGATGGCATATGGAATGCTTTCCTTTAATAGCCGAAGCATAGAATATAAAAGCAGGGATGTTGTGCTGGAACTGTATAAAACATTAGTTAGGCCACAGCTTAAGTACTGCGCACAGTTCTGGTCACTACATTACAGGAAGGATGTAATTGCACTAGAGAGGGTACAGAGGAGATTTACGAGGATGCTACCAGGACTGGAGAATTTTAGCTATGATGACAGATTGGACAGGCTGAGGTTGTTTTCCTTGGAACAGTGAGGTGATTTGATTGAGGTGTACAAAATTATGAGGGGCCTAGATAGAGTGGATAGGAAGAACCTATTTCCCTTAGCGGAGGGGTCAATAACCAGGGGGCATAGCTTTAAAGTGATTGGTAGAAGGATTCGAGCGGAAATGAGGAAAAATGTTTTCACCCAGAGGGTGGTGGGGGTCTGGAACTCACTGCCTGAGAGGGTGGGTGAAGCAGAAACCCTCAACTCATTTAAAAATACCTGGATGTGCACCTGAAGAGCCGTGACCTGCGGGGCTAGGGACCAAATGTGGGAAAGTGGGATTAGGCTGGGTGGCTCCTTTCTCAGCCGGCGCGGACACGATGGGCTGAATGGCCTCCTTCTGTGCCATATTCTATGATTATGTTTTTTTTCCCTCCTCCTGCCATGCTCCCCCTACTCTCCTGAAAGCATTATTTCCTTCTGGGGTACAGTTCATTGTGAACCAGCTGCCCTCTAGTACCTCACCCCACTATCCTGCATATATGAGCCCAGAGAGTGACTGTCAACAAGCTATTTGACCGTGGGGGTATTGCAGCCAATCTTGATCCTGTTCTCACTTGACATTTCCAGCAGTGGTCACTGGATAGAGCTTAGGAGTAGGCACCCTGGACAATTTTCCCCTTCCCTATACCATGGGTACTGACGTAGCAACTTTACTACCGGCCTGGGTGAGATCAGCTAATCCCAATTAATGTCAGGTTAAGATGGATGTAGATGTCTAACTGTGCTAAACTATTTAAAAACCAATGCATGTTTTTTAATATAGACTGGAGATTGAATCTGCAACCTTCTCTTTCCAAATGGCATAGCCACTCACCAACGTAACCAGCTGAGATAGCACAGGAATCTAGCTTACACTATCTTCTGCTAAGCACTGTTCCTGAAATTCATCAAACAGGCATACAAATGGCATGTCCATATCACTGTAACTTTTGTTATCTTCCTTGGTATGAATGAATTGCCATAGTGCTTCATGGTGAATCTTTAAAGAGCTTCAGGCAACACAACTTTGAATGTCCACAGTCAATTTTCTGTTAACACATCCCCTTCCTAAACTTTCAGCATCTTATGGCCTCTTCAGCATCCCTCTCCAACACCCCCCCTGCCCCGCCCCCTGCCATCGCTCCACCATTGGCAACCATACCTTCAGCTGCCTCGTTCTCATACACTGTAATTCTCTCCCTAAACCCCTCTGCTTCTCCATCTCTCTCCCCTCCTTTTTGACACTCCTTAAAACCTACCTCTTTGACCAAGCTTTTAGTCATCCGTCCTAATATCTCCTCCTTAGGCTGGGTGTCCATTTTTTTCCCTTACGCCTCTGTGAAGCACTTTGTGCTACATTAAAGGTGCTATATGAAAGCAAGCTGTTATTGTTATTGTTGTCTACATTATCGTCCTTCTTCTTCTCCTGCTTTTTCTTCATCTTCCAGAGGGGCAATTTTTTCACTCAAAGGGTGGTGAGTGTCTGGAACGAGCTGCCAGAGGCAGTAGTAGAGGTGGGTACAATTTTGTCTTTTAAAAAGCATTTGGACAGTTACATGGGTAAGATGGGTATAGAGGGATATGGGCCAAGTGTAGGCAATTGGGACTTGCTTAGTGGTATAAACTGGGCGACATGGACATGTTGGGCCGAAGGGCCTGTTTCCATGTTGTAAATTTCTATGATTCTATGATTATAGGAAATGAAAAGAAGATTAAATGGTGGGGCTCCCTTTTTTAAAAAATCCCCTGATGCGAAGAGTCTCCAGTTAAAACAGTCTCTAAGTACAAAATTTAATTCCACAGGATCCTACCATTCAAACAGCATAGATGATATACAACTGGTCAGCATGGAGTTAGAAGCAATAGACCATTCCTCACTAGTCCATTGTAATTATTGTTTTCCTTAATTTTCACTGCAGAAAGTACTGATTCATGCAAGGGTACAGTATCAGTAACACAGAAGCATTCTTTTTCCTCAATGAAGTGATCATTCTACATGTGTGAGCCTAGATACTGAGTACCAGGAGGCTATAGAAAAAAAGAACTTACATTTATGTAGCGCCTCTGACATCCTCTGGATGTCTCAAAGCACTTTACAGCCAATGAATTATTTTTGAAGTGCAGTCATTGTTGTTATGTAGGCAAATGTAGCAGCCAATTTGCATGCAGCAAGGTTCCACAAACAGCAGTGAGGTCATTGACCCATCAGTCTGTTTTTGGTGGTGTTGGCTCAAAGATAAACATTGGCCAGGTCACCGCTATTTTTTTTTTTACATAGAATTACATAGAGTGTACAAGCTCAGAAACAGGCCATTCGGCCCAACAGGACCATGTCGGTGTTTATGCTCCACACAAGCCTCCTCCCACACTACTTCATCTAATCCTATCAGCATATCCTTCTATTCCTTTCTCCCTAATGTGCTTACCTAGCTTCTCCTGAAAACCATCTATGCTAGTCGCCTCAACTACACTGCGTGCATTCTAACCACTCTCTGGGTAAAAAAGTTTCTCCTGAATTCCCTATTAGATTTATTAGTGACTATCTTATATTTATGGCTCCTAGTTCTGGTCCCCCTCGCAAGTGGAAACATCTTCTCTACGTCCACCCTATTAAACCCTTTCATTATCTTAAAGACCTCGATCAGGTCACCCCTCAGTCTTCTTTTAGCAGAGAAAAGAGCCCCAGCCTGTTCAATCTTTCCTGATAGGTATAACCTCTCAGTTCTGGTATCATCATCGTAAATCTTTTTTTGCACCTTCTCCAGTGCCTCGATATCCAGTTTATAATATGGAGACCAGAACTGTTCACAGTACTTCGAGTGTGGTCTAATCCAGATTCTATACAAGTGTGACATAACTTCTCTGCTTTTCAATTCTATCCCACTAGAAATGAACCCCAGTGAATGGTTTGCTTTTTTATGACCTTATTAACCTGTGTCACTACTTTTAGTGATTTGTGTATCTCTACCCCCAGATCCCTCTGCTCCTCTACCCCATTTGGACTCTTATTATCCAAGCAGTACATGGCACCCTTATTATTCTTATTTGTTCTTCATCAAATAGTGTCATGGGACTTTTTAGCTTGGTTCAATGTCTCACCCAAAAGATGGCAGCTCTGACAATGCAGCACTTTCTCAGTCTGCACTGTAGTGGCAGCTTAGATTATGGAAGTGAATGTTCTCAGGGGCTCTCCCACTTGTCTGCTGTAATTTTGGCAGAAATGTGGTGGAAACACAATGTAAACTATATTTTTTCCAGGGCGCTTCTGCCAAAGTTACAGCAGCCAAGCAGGAGAACTCCCAAGGAAATTCCCGGTGTAAGTGTTCAAGTCTGGCAGTGGATCTTGAACCTACAACCTTCGGACTCAGAGGCAATTGTACTACCACTGAGCCAAAACCGACACCAGAGGAGACACCATAGCCAAGCACAGCCCAGCCCTGTCCTCAACCGACATCCACACAAGTCCTTTCCAGTAAGGGTCACTGGATCAGAGCAGGAAGCCCTGGTGAATTTACCCCCCTTGCTCAGGGATCCTTTCGCCAATTACAGTGCCCCTTTAGGTGCAATTCAGCCCAACTCACCAACTAAACTGGAGACATTCCTGGTCTGCATGACTCAGTATCATATCAGGTCGTATTTACCGAGGGAACACATGTTGAATCTCTTAAATTAGTGGATACGGACTAGCCAATTAATATAATTTGCTTGGATTTTCAGAAGGCATTTGATAAGGTTCCACATATGAGCCTTTCAAAGACATTTAAGGCTCATGAAATTAATAGCAAATTAGCTCAGTGAATTAAAAAAAAACTAGCCTGAAATTATGAAGGATAATGATAAATGGGAAAAACTGTGCCTGTGGCAGTAGTGACTAGCAAGATTCTGCAGGATTCTATTATGGGTGTTCTGCTGTCTTGTAATGTTATAAAATTTACTGTCAGTACAAAGCTATGTACCAGGTGACAAATATAAGGGAGCTAAATTGTATCGAAAGTGTTCTGAATCAATTAAGCAGATGGATTGAGCCATAGCAGAATTATGTTAATGTAGATGAATGTGAGCTACTGGCGTATTCTTACAGCAATGAAGCGTTCCTATTTTGGGGGAAAAGAAGTCAAATTCCCTGACTGGGAATCAATCCTGGGTAATGGCAATGTAAGCACTGAAGCCCCCCCCCCCTCTCCAACTTTCAATGGTCCTATTAGCTTCCTGAGCAAGGGGTTTGGCATGCATTAATTTTTTAAAAATTAAATTACTTCAGGGATTATTGCTGCTTGCCTGGCCTGGACCACACATGCTCCGTTCCGTTGGATAGGAAAATCGAGCGGAATGTATAACGGGCAGCCGATCCGTTACTGCCTGTCTTACACTCCTGCCAAAGTTAAAAGTTTTCGCCCACTGTCACCTACTTTGGGAAAGAGGAAATTAGTACGTAACAAAGTATGGTGGAATGAGAAAAGGACTTTAAGCCCATTCTGTGTCCTTGCTGAAATTGAAAGCTTCACCCATTAAGTTTGCTTTTAGAAAATCTCTAAGAAAAATCTAATTTGAATAACAGCAATTACTGATTACATGCTGATTCATAACCTCACATGCTGTCTTTCAGGGTGACGTTCATTATCCGACTATGAGCCATGTTTAGACAACAAGTAAGATCTTGACTGTTGAAGAGGCTGTTACCAGATAAAATGCTGCCAGCATTTCTTAAAAGGTTGCATTCAAAGAAAAAAACAAGCGAACAATTGTTTGATTGTTATTGCTTCATTGAGCGTATAATTCAAACTAGGTACAAGTATTTTAAGAATAGGCTTAATTATGTGACACTGATGCAATATCTAAGAGTATATCATATAATAGAGGCCTCGATATTAACCCCCCCCCTCCCACGACGGGCGGGAGAGGGTTGGTGGGGGGGGTTATAAATGAAAAAAACAGGGAACGCGACCCCAACCTGCTGTGCACGTACCTGTGGCCGTTTTTGTCATGTGAGTGTCTCACTGTGGAGAGGCAGGACTGCGTAAAGTTCTGGTCACCACATCACAGGAAAGATGTGATTGCACTAGAGAGGGTACAGAGGAGATTTACGAGGATGTTGCCAGGGCTGGAGAATTTTAGCTATGAGAAAAGATTGGATAGGCTGGAGTTGTTTTCTTTGGAACAAAGGAGGCTGAGGGGAGATTTAATTGTGGTGTACAAAATTATGAGGGACCTGGATAGAATGGATAGGGAGGACCCTTATCAGAGGGGTCAGTGACCAGGGGACATAGATTTATAGTAATTGGTAGAAGGATTAGAGGGGAGCAGAGGAGAATTTTTTTTCATCCAGAGGGTGGTTGGGGTCTGGAACTCATTGCTTGAAAGGGTGGTAGAGGCAGAAACCCTCAACTCATTTAAAAAGTACTTGGATGTGCACTTGAAGTGCCGTAACTGACAGGGCTACGGACCAAGTGCAGGAAAGTGGAATAAGGTGGATAGCTCTTTTTTGGCCGGTACAGACACAATGGGCCGAATGGCCTCCTTCGGTGCCGTAACTTTCTACGATTCTATGACATTTCATTAACATATTTAAATTAGGCTCCCACAGTGCAATTGGGAGCCCGATTTAAATTTTACAGATGCCACGTGGGTTTCCTAGAGGTCAGGAAAACCGGCAGTGAAAGGGAGGCAAGGGCTGCTGGCTCCACAAGGTAAGTGCCTTTTACAGCATTCCTTGTGGGCCAGGAGGAGCAGGATAGCTCCCCTCAGCCCCTCAAGGAAACCTTTGGCTTCCCCTCTGCTGATCGTGGCCTCTTTCTCAACACCCCCCCCCACCTCCATCGCCGTGATCACCGACCTCCCCACTTCCAGCCCCGATGGCTTCTCTCTCGCTCTAGCGGATCCCAAACCCCCCCCCAAGAAGACCCGATCACCAACCTTCTCCCCTCCGACGAAATGATTAACAAGGTCCTGCCGTTAAGTTCGGCGGGACCTCCGCGTCCCCGGCCTAATCAGGTTCTTTGGCCATTTTCCGCCTCCCCTGCACCCTCCCCGCCTCCCCGTAAATATCAGGGTCAGAGTGTCTGTTGAATCTTCATATTATCTTAGAAACAAAAGATACTCATGAATGGGAACTTTTCAGGTTGGAAAGAAGATGCAAGTGAGCAAGCAGCAAAGGTAGTTCTGACTATTTGGAACTATCAGGAAAGTAAAGAAGTTATCTGGTTCTCTTTGGAAAACAAGAAACTTCAAGGTGGTCTGATTGAAATTGTAGAGATTATATTAAAAAATTGACACAGCTGATCCAGACAAATTGTTAATTATGGTGAAGTATTTAAGTACCAGGAACGCAAGACAGGTTAGGAGTAAGGTAAAAATACAGGCTGGTCTTTTTCACCAAAATGTAATAAACATTTAGAATGCATTACCAATCATTCAACAACAACAACGTGCATTTATATAGTACCTTTAATGTAGTAAAACGTCCCAAAGGCGCTCCACAGGAGCGTTATCAGGCAAAATTTGACACTTAGCCACATAAGGAGATATTAGGACAGGTGTCCAAAAACTTGATCAACAAATTGGGTTTTAAGCAGCATCATAAAGGAGGAGAGGCAGGTAGAGAGGTGGAGAGGTTTAGAGGGGGAGTTCCAGAGCTTAGGGCCTAGGCAGCTGAAGGTGGGGCAAAGGAAATTGGGGATGCACAAGAGGCCACAACTTGAGGGACGCAGAGTCCTCGGAGGGTTGTAGAGGGTCACAGATATAGGGAGAGGCGAGGCTATGGAGGGGTTTGAAAACAAGGATGAGAATTTTAAATACGAGGCGTTCCTGGACCAGGAGCCAATGTAGGTCAGCGAGCACAGGGGTGATGGGTGAATGGAACTTGGTGCAAGTCAGGGTACGGGCAGCAGTGTTTGGATAAATTCAAGTTTACGGAGAGTGGAAGATGGGATGCTGGCCAGGAGAGCATTGGAATAGTTGAGTCTGGAGGTAACATAAGCATGGGTGAGAGTTTCAGCAGCAGATGGGCTGAGGCAGGAGTGGAGACAGGTGATTATTACAGAGTTGGAACTGGGCGATTTGGAGACGTAGAGGATATGCGGTAAGAAGCTCAGCTAAGAGTCGCATTGGATGCCGAGGTTGCGAACAGTCTGGTTCAGCCTCAGACAGTGGCCAGGGAGGGGGATGGAGTCAGACAAACAGTGTGACAAATCAGAGAGAGTGGAGGAGTTGAGGGAGGTGGCGATGAGGTAGAGGTGGATGTCATCAGCGTACATGTTGAATCTGATGTTGTGTTTCGGATAATGTCGCCGAGGGGCTGAATGTAGATGAGAAATAGAAGGGGACCAAAGATAGATCCTTGGGGAACTCCAGAGGTAACGGTGTGAGAGCGGCAAAAGAATCCATTGTAGGAGATTCTCTGGCTACAACTGGATAGATAAGAATGGAACCAGGCGAGGGCAGTCCCACTCAGCTGGAAAACGGAGGAGAGCTGACATCAAAGGCTGCAGACAGGTCGAGAAGGATGAGGAGGGATAGTGCATCATGGTCACAGTCACAGGATGTCATTTGTGGCTTTGATAAGGGCCATTTCAGTGCAGTGCAACAGGGAGCCTGATTAAATATTATAGGTGCCACATGGGTTTCCCAAGGGTCAGGAAACCTGGCAGTGAAAGGGACAGGAGCTGCTACCTCCATAAGAAAAGTGCCTTTTATAGCACTCCTTGTGGGCCAGGAGGAGCGGGAGTGCTCCCCCCAGTCCCTCAGGGAAACCCTTGGCTCCCCTTCCACCAATTGCAGCCTCTCTCTTTCCCCTCGCACCTCCCCCCCCCCCCCGCCAGAAACCTGACTGGCGATGTTCGAAGGTGGAGTTGCGAGAAAGTTGGGCACGGAATTGGGAGGAGACAACACGTTTAAGGATTTGGAGAGGAAAGGGAGGTTGGAAATGTGGCAGGATCTTGCAAGGAGAGAGGAGACAAGGGTGTTTTTTTTGAGGAGGGGTGGTGATGACAGCAGCTCAGTGGGACTTCCCTCACTTGGTTCCACTCTTACCTAGCCAACTGTAGCCAGAGCATCTCAGCAGTGACATCCCTTTCCACCCCTCTTACCTTTGGGATCCCCAAAGGATTTATCCTTGGCTCTCTCTCCTCTACCTAATCTGCATAGTGTCCCTTGCCCCTTGACAACATCATTCGCAGACATGGGATCAGCTTTCAGATGTATGCTGATGACACCTGGCTCTATTTCTTCACCAGCACTCTTGACACCTCCACTGCCTGGGTTATCAGACCGTTCTTCCAACATCCAATCCTGAATGAACCGTGATTTCCTCCAGTTAAGCATTCGGAAGACCAAAGCCACTATCTTCAGCCCTCTGCCATAAATTCCATACCCTTGTTACCAATTCCAAACACACATGACCACTGTCTCACAACCTCAGCATCCTATTTGACACCGAGTTGTGTTCTGACCCCATAATGTCTCCATCACACAGACCGTCTACTTCCGCCTTTGTATTATTACCCGTCTCCACCTCTGCCTCAGCAATCTGCTGCAGAAACCCTCATCCATGCCTTTGTCATCTCCAGACTCGACTATTCCAATGCTCTCCTGGCATACCTCTCATCCTCCACTCTTCATAAACTTTAGTTCATCCAAAATTCTGCTGCCTGTATCTTATCCCACACCAAGCCTGCTCACCCATCATCCCTATGTTCGCTGCCGAACACTGGCTCATGGACCCCCTACACCTCAAATTTAAAATTCTTATCCTCATGTTCAAATCTCTCCATGGTCTCACCCTATCTCTATAATCTTCTCCAGCCCTACAACCCTCCGAGAACTCCACGTTCCTTCAACTCTGGCCCCCTGTACATCCTTCGCTTTTGCCTTACTGTTGGAGGCCGTGCCTTCAGCTGTCTGGGCCCTAAATGCTGGAATTCCTTCCCTAAACCTCTGACTCTCCTCCTCCCTTTCCTCCTTTAAGATCCTTAAAACCCTCCTCTTTGACCAAGCTTTTAGTCACCCCACTTAATATCTGCTTCTTTGGCTTGGTGTTGATTTTTGTCTGATTACACTTCTGTGAAGCAGGGATATTATTTCTATGTTAAAGGCGCTATCTAAATGCAAGTTGCTGTTGTTGAATATTGGGAAGATAAAAAAGCTACAGATAGTAAGGTGTTACATATTGAGTTACAGAGCCTATAGATGTTTATGTCATTGGACAGATCTATTAGCCAGCTGACGTTATTCTACATGTTCATCCATGGACCTTTCTCTTATTCTAGTGCTTTTTAAACAAAATTCTGCTCCCTTACATTGATACTAGCTCAATTGCTAAATTTAAATCTGAGATAGATAGCTTTTTGGCAACCAAAGGTATTAAGGGATATGGGCCAAAGGCAGGTATATGGAGTTAGATCACAGATCAGCCATGATCTTATCAAATGGCAGAGCAGGCACGAGGGGCTGAATGGCCTACTCCTGTTCCTATGTTCCTATTTACATCAGATCCTCCAGTCTGCTGATAATCAAGGAAGTTCTATATTGTACTGACGAATCCAGCAGCACCAGCACATTTTCAAGCAGCATGATATTACACAGAAAGCAGGGAGAAAATGTACAAATTACTCATGTGCAGCTTTATACAAGTTTGTATTCAGTGAAGGTAAAAAACTGGGGCTTATTGTATTGGATGATTTGGCGTTGAGCTCTGTAAATTTCAACTTATCCAAAACACTGCTGCCCATATCCTAAATCGCACCAAGTCCTGTTCGCCCATCATCCCTGTGCTCGCTGACCTACATTGACTTCTGGTCCGGCAATGCCTCAAATTTAAAATTCTCATCCTAGCGTTCAAATCCCTCCCTATCTCTGTAACCTCCTCCAGCCCTACAACCCTCCGAGATCTCTGAGCTCCTCCAAAACTGGCCTCTTGCGCATCCCCGATTCCCACTGCCCCACTGTTGGCGGGCGTGCCTTCAGCTGCCTAGGCCCTAAGTTCTGGTATTCCCTCCTTAAACCTTTTACACATTTCCACTTCTTTGTCCTCCTTTAAGACGTTCCTTAAAACCTATCTCTTTGACCAAGCTTTCGGTCACCTGTCCTAATGGCCCTGATATTAGCGGGGAGGCGGGATGGCAGCAGGGCACGATTGGGCGCGTGGCAAACCTGCATGAACCAAACTTACCATTTCCGACGCGATCGCACGTTGATTGATAGTGGTTAATGTCCTCCCTGGGTTTCGTGCCCTGCAGCTAGCCTGATTGACCGGCTGGCTGCTGTCAGGAGCTGCAACGCGAGAGAGGGGGGGGGAGCGAGAAAGTGAGAGCCAAACGTCTTCCGGCGCTGCACAGGAAGACCGGTGGGGGGGGGGGCAGGGGTAAATGGAAGATCTGGCGCTGGACTGGAAGACCGGGGGAGGGAGAGGGGGAGATCGGGGGGGGTGGGTGAGGAAAGATCGGGGTGGGGGGGGGGGGGAGAAGGGAAGATCGGGGTGGGGGGGGGGGAGAAGGGAAGATCGGGGTGGGGGGGGGAGAAGGGAAGATCGGGGTGGGGGGGGGGAGAAGGGAAGATCGGGGTGGGGGGGGGAGAGAAGGGAAGATCGGGGTGGGGGGGGGGGAGAAGGGAAGATCGGGGTGGGGGGGGGAGAAGGGAAGATCGGGGTGGGGGGGGGGAGAAGGGAAGATCGGGGTGGGGGGGGGAGAGAAGGGAAGATCGGGGTGGGGGGGGGGAGAAGGGAAGATCGGGGTGGGGAGGGGAGAAGGGAAGATCGGGGGGGGGGAGAAGGGAAGATCGGGGGGGGGAGAAGGGAAGATCGGGGGGGGGAGAAGGGAAGATCGGGGGGGGGGGGAGAAGGGAAGATCGGGGGGGGGGGGGAGAAGGGAAGATCGGGGGGGGGGGGAGAAGGGAAGATCGGGGGGGGGGGGGAGAAGGGAAGATCGGGGGGGGGGAGGGAGAAGGGAAGATCGGGGGGGGGGAGAAGGGAAGATCGGGGGGGGGGGAGAAGGGAAGATCGGTGGGGGGGGGAGAAGGGAAGATCGGTGGGGGGGGGGGAGAAGGGAAGATCGGGGGGGGGGGGGAGAAGGGAAGATCGGGGGGGGGGGGAGAAGGGAAGATCGGGGGGGGGGGAGAAGGGAAGATCGGGGGGGGGGAGAAGGGAAGATCGGGGGGGGGGGGAGAAGGGAAGATCGGGGCGGGGGGGAGAAGGGAAGATCGGGGGGGGGGGGGAGAAGGGAAGATCGGGGGGGGGGGGGAGAAGGGAAGATCGGGGGGGGGAGAAGGGAAGATCGGGGGGGGGAGAAGGGAAGATCGGGGGGGGGAGAAGGGAAGATCGGGGGGGGGGAGAAGGGAAGATCGGGGGGGGGGGGAGAAGGGAAGATCGGGGGGGGGGGGAGGAGAAGGGAAGATCGGGGGGGGGGGGAGAAGGGAAGATCGGGGGGGGAGAAGGGAAGATCGGGGGGGGAGAAGGGAAGATCGGGGGGGGAGAAGGGATGATCGGGGGGGGAGAAGGGATGATCGGGGGGGGAGAAGGGAAGATCGGGGGGGGAGAGGGGAAGATCGGGGGGGGAGAAGGGAAGATCGGAGGGACATCGGGGGGACATCGGAATGGGAGACATCGGACATCGGAGCAGGTTTCAAAGGTAGGTGCATTTTGTATTTTCACTTCCTTGCATGGTTTTTTATTTAATTTATTTAATTTCTTTCTCCCTGATCCGGCCCTTCACGCTTGGTTTCACCAGGCGTGAATCAGAAGCGGTGGGCAAGCCGCCCAGGTAAGATAAAAATCTTTCTAATCCCTTCATCTGTCACAGGTAAAGTGCCTTAAGTACCTCAATGAGGTACATTTGGCTCTTTAACTGTCATCCCGCCGGCTTTAATTGCCGGCAGGACTTCCGTTTTTGGGTCGCCCACGCGCGCACAGGTGGGTCCCTGGGAAACTCGGAAGTCGGGCAGGTTGGAGCCGGCTTCTGAAGCCAAATGGGATTTGCACGATTTTTGGAGCACGCTCGCCTCCAACACACCCTCATTTGCCTCCTAAAATCACCCCCAATATCTCTTTATATGGCTCGCTGTCAAATTTTGTTTGATAATGCTCCTGTGAAGCGCCTTGGGACGTTTTACTACATGAAAGGCGCTATATAAATGCAAGTTTTTGTTTGGTTCAAAAATCACAACTATTAATCTGAGAAAAAAAAACAATTCATCTCATTTCAAATAGGCGAGGGGCGAATTTTTTCTGTTTGCTAATTCGTAAACATTGTGGAAAGATTTATATTTGCCATTTCTAATGAAATCTAAAAGAATGATTTGTGATTTCTCTCTAAATAGGGGAACGCTTTTTACTACGTTTAGGACATCGCTAACGCATAGTGACTGGAGGAATTCTTCCCCCTAAGTAACAAACTGCGAGGTGTTCCATTTTTTAAAAGAAGCTCATGGCGTCCTCTGCACGTGTACAATGAAAGTGATTTTTCATGTTATTGTGTAATGACTGAGCAGAAAATTGCAGATTGGCAGGCACAGAAGCAGAGTGTCCCAGCCATGGTCTTGTCTGGTTATGTACAATTCTATGTTCCTAAGGACATTCAGATGTAAGGACATAAGGAGGGACTTGGGGGTTAGTTAAGTATGTCTAGTGAGGCATCATGGGTAACCATAGTCTTAATGAGCTAGGAAGGAATTTGTTAGTGTTTTTCCTAAAATTGACCACAGTTTTTTTTGTCCTTTCTTGTTTTGTTACCCATCATAAGAGTTTGCATTGCTGGTTATTGAGGAGTATTGTGCATGAGATTGTGTTGTCTAATGGATAAGGTTAGCACTAATGGACCTTTCCTTGCCTTTTTTGTACGTTGATGTGGTTTCAGGTGGCAACACCTGTTTACAGAAAAGTGATTCATTTTTTAAGCAGAAAATAATGGCTGAAGTCAGCCGCTGGTCTTTGTGAGATACGGGTCTTTGATTCTCTTTGATGTAGTCCTTATCCCATATGCTCTGAGTTGATTTGTCAACTCAATCCACTTTTTAAAAAATTTACATCTGCTTTTCTTCTCAATCATATTGCAATTTAATGATTTTATTAAAAAAAAAACAATTTCCTCAAAAGCCTGTCCAAAATCTACAATCCTACAGTAAATTAGCTCCTCGGGCTACTAAGCAATTTGTCTCAAGCTTATGGTCACTGTGGTACATCAGAATGACGATCTCGACTCATACTGAATGAATCTCAGTACTCTACAGTCACTGAAGGAAAAGAACTGGCATTGTTCCCAGTGCAGTTGAACGTGCTGGTACAGCTCTATGCTTGTATGTTTTAAGGTTACAAAAATAAAGGCACTGTACCTTACTGTCAGGAGAGGTTTATATGTTTACCCATATGTTTAATTGTCAAATGATCCTTTCATCTGCTAGGGTGTGTAGTGAGGTATGCATCCTCCAGCTCACATTGCTCAAAGCAATCTCAGTACTCATGCAGGTATGCTGTCTATTGTATATGAACCCTCCTTGTTCGTTGGTGTATCTTTTTCACCAAGCATGGCTGTGCCTGCAGTGACTGCCAGATCAAACATGTTCAGCTGGTGCTGACAGAAAGGGCTTCTTTGGACATCTTAATCTCCATGTTAATAAAGGTAGAAAAGCCATACTTTAAGATAGAAACAAAATAACATTCTCTTGCTCGGGTAAATGTCATATTCACAGCCGGCAGTGGAAATGATTTCCATTTCCACGAAGTATTACATATTGCATAAAATTTAAGCACTGAAACAGGCCATTTGGCCCAACAGGTCTATGTTGTTGTTTGTGCTCCACCCTATCAACATATCCTTCTATTCCTTTCACCCTCATGTACTTATCTAGCTTCCCCTTAAAGGCATCTATGCTATTCGCCTCAACCACTCCATGCGGTAGCAAGTTCCACATACCAACCACTCTCTCAGTAAAAAATTGCACCTTTTTGGAGCGGTTAATTGAAAAAATGTACCTCAGGAATTTTGCTCCTGCTGGGGGTGGAATTTGTGTACTGAATTGGTAGAGGGATCAGAATTTGGGCAGAACCCAGCTCAGCTAGATTTCTTCCCCATTAAGATGCCAGCCACAGATAACTCCAATTGAGCGGGTGTGGCGCTTCTACAGCTCTACAGATAATAGGTGGACAAACAAGAGAGACTGTGGGAGACAACAAGGTAGAAGGTGAGGTGGCAAGAAAAGGTTGGTGAAGGCAGGGCGAAGCTCATTATGCACAGTGTCAGCTTTATATGCTTTCTCAAAGTATTGCAATACCTTCACACCCCGACAATATTTCTTCCAGGGCAAATGTCACTGTGTGTGCAGCTAAACAAGCTCTTCTGTCTTTAACATCATAGGGGTGCCTTGGAGGAAGAGGCTGGTCCCTTGTGCACTTCCAAATCCACAACCAAGGCACTTCCAGATCTACAACTCCTGGCACATCCTTACCAACTCTGTCATGGCATCTTACTCACTCAAACACCAGCCCAGAGACACCCACTCAGGAAAAAATAGTTAGTGAGCCTGAATGATGGGGGAGAGAGGAGTGAAGGACCACCATCTAGGAAGGACCACCAACTACACGGCATGAGGAAGGTGCACAGAAAGGGAAGGACATTGAACAGGAGAGCCAGCAGCCAGAGAAAGGAGCACACAATTGTTAGTCCAGTTCTTTCAATGTGTAAAAACACCTGAGTTAAATTTGCAGACAAAGGAGTTTCACACAAACACATTAATGTGTTTATATATTAATATGTGTTTATATGTTAACACAGATTGCATCCAATTGCTCTTCATTATATTGTCTTATTGGTATTTTCCCCCAAATTTCTACCCTTCTCTCCTAAAGGCAATGACTTTCTGGGGTACAGTTCCACCAGTGGCACTCTGATACCTCACCCAATTAGCTTTCGTTCATGCCTGAGGCTAGACAGTGACTATTCCCCAGTGCACGGTATCATAATCAAGCCCAGTGCTGTCCTCACATGATTCAGTACAAACTGTGTATTGAACCTGGGATCTTCAGGTCAGTATGGCTTAGCAGTACAACAGAGCAATGTCTTTCTCCACCATGCCATGCCATGGTACAAATATCTCTTACCTTAGGTTAAAGTGCTATTTTTCATTCAGCCACCAAGTTGCTAAGTAACTGTAGATTTCTTCATGATTTCTAGTCAGTGGACCCCATAAAGTGCAGCCATTTAATGACGCCTGGATAAATGGGATAGAACTGGTAACTATAAAAGGTTCATGCAAATAATTTTTGTGCAGTCTCAGACAATTTAAACCAGAGAACCATTTTCCTGGAGCAGTTCTGATTTTTTGCTAGCTCCCAATCTGATGATGTAGATGATGCCCCATTTATTTATATTGAAGGTGGTTTTACAGAATCCAGGATGGGAAAGTCAGCCACTGGGCACAGGCAATGGCTTGAGAAGATCATATAAATGTGCAGTAGCAAAACTACTTTGCTGCCTGTATGCAAACAAGTGGCAGAGCTTCAGTCGCAGAGACCAGTGGTGGCATTATTTTGTGGTTGCTTTTGCCTCAATGCCGAAACTGTTTACTGTTTACATCAAAATCACGAAGAAAACTTTGGTGATACTTCCAACGGCAAGGGCAAAAGTACGTGTACAATAGGCATTTGCCACTGTCGGCAACTCGTGAGTAGTAAATTCCTGACATAAATGTGTGGCGTCCATTGACCAGGAGATGCCATTATAAATAAAGGAAGAGAAATGTTTAACTATTGGGACTAATTCAGGAGTGCAAAGGTTATACACTGAGTAATTAGAATGGGTTTTTGCTTATTCAGTGGAGTTAGGATTACTCTGGTACGTGGTGCTTGATTATTAAACAGAATAGAGGTTTAAAGCACCCAGAATATAGTTGCTTCTTCACCAGATAAGGACAGTCATTAATGTTCAGATATTCGTTATAAATACAATTAATATTACACTACAAATAGTGCATAGCGGCAATCCTCCCTCAGGCTCGCTAACTGATAGGCTAACACAAGTGCTGATCTGCGTGAGCAAAAGTAACAAACAGCTTGAATTCCCTTAAAACCTATAGAAACCATCTGCTTACAGTAAATTCCATTAATCAGAATGAAAGCCACACTCTGATACTCAGTTAGTGTATCGCATAGGAAAGCAAAGCCTGTATCATGTCATTTTGTTAGTTGCACTTGGAATATTCAGTGAGCGACTGAGCCTGTGAGCATGAGTGGAATTACTCTGCATAAAATCAGAATTACGAATTTAAATTTCTTTATGTGAGTTGCTTAGATTGTGGGATGTAACTAAAGTAAAACTCCCATCAGTTTACCTTATTTCTATTTATACCATGGCTCAGGAGCTACACAGTACCAATTGCAAAGACACTTGTGGGGTGATATTGTGCTGTGTGATATTAACATGTGATATTTGCACTGTGTGATTTCAGCCCATTGAAAGAAGCATAAGGTACAATTTTTTTCCCCAATTTTCTTCCCTCTGTTCCTGAAGGTGATGACTCATACTGAGGTATAGTTTTATAAGGGTCAGGACATTACCCCAGTAGCCATTCTCCATAGAAAGTGGGCTCTTTTTTTGAAAGGAGAGACACCTAAGCCAAGTCTCAGCTCTTTCTTGGCCCAATATGTAGAGACATGAGGGTAAGTCTTCCTGGATCACTTGGGCACAAGCGAACAGGAAAGCTGGGTCGGAAGGAGCACAAAAATATAAGGGAGTTCATGAACCGAAGATCAGATGGGCTGTCCAATGAGTGTATACTTCTCCCTGGCTAATTTTGCTGCACTGCGACCCAATAGCCCCAGATGCAGAACCAGGAAAATCTGCCCTGTGGGCTTTCCAATAAGAATGCCTGTTGTGCCATCCTGATAGCTTAGAGAAGTGCAAGTTAGGATACGGGCAGCAGAGTTTTGGATGATCTCAAATTTATGAAGGATGCAAGATGGGAGGCCAGCCAGGAGAGCATTGGAATAGTCAAATCTAGAGGTAACAAAAGCATGGATGAGGGTTTCAGCAGCAGGTGAGCTGAGGCAAGGGCGGAGACGGGAGATGTTATGATGGTGGAAGGTGAGCAGTCTTGGTGATGGAGCAGATGTGGGGTTAGAAGCTCATCTCAGTGTCAAATTTCAGGGACGCCAAGGTTGCGAACGGTCTGGTTCAGCTTCAGCCAGGGAGAGTTAAACCGAGGTCCTGTCTGCCCTGTCAGGTGGAAGTGAAAGATCCCATGACACTATTTTGAAGAACAGCAGGGAAGTTCTCCCTGGTGTCTTGGGCAACATTTATCCCTCAACTAACATCACTAAAACAGGTTATCTGGTCATTATCACTTTGCTGTTTGTGGGACCTTGCTGTGCGCAAATTGGCTGCTGCGTTTCCTACATTACAACAGTAACTACACTTTAAAAAGTACTGAATTGGCTGTAAAGTGCTTTGAGACATCACGAGGTTCTGAAAGGCAATATACAAATTCAAGTTTTTTCATTCTTTCAAAATGCAATTTGATGAAAAATTTATAAACTGGCAATTATGAAAATCAACAGGTAAAGAAAATCCTTCAAACCAACCCTAGAAGAACCCATTATCAAACTAAACAAACTACTCTCAGTAAATCAGAAGCTAGTTTGACCAGCATTTAACAAATCAGGTTCCATGCAATATAACTACACAAATTAAGACCGAAACATCGTACAAAATATATTGTGAGATTCCAGCCATAACAAAAATCAAAATGTAGTAAACTGTTAATAAAAAGCGATTTGTGTAACAACAGACAAGGGCGCTACCAAACCAGGACTACAAAGTAAAACATTAATCAAAGAAACAAAATAAGCAACTACTTTTACTATGAAAAGATCACAAAGCTGTGAAGAGGTGAATCAAATACTCTGTGATAATAACATGCAGTCAACACCAGATTAATGCTCTACCTATCAATCAAGGGATTAGATCACATCTCGCACTGCACTTCTAATAATAGAGACATCACAAGTCCCGGCTAGAATAGAGATGATTGGGTAATTTCCCCGTCAATTATGCCTGGAGATGGCATTGCTGTAAGTGGTTGGGATTGACTTTACACACATAATTTGTATGTAACTATCCTGCATAAAATCACTCTTCAGTTTACTTGTTTTGCTACAATTGAACAAAATCCTGTTCCTTGTGTCTCAAAATCTCAGTGCTTCTTTGGCCTAGATTTCACCTAGATTGTGCTGCTAATGTAAAATCACATTTGACTTCCCTAGATGCAGTCATAGTGACACTGAGTACCTCATGCGACATCATTGACATTGCATATCCTATGCTGTATAACTGACATTGAAGAGGTCCTACACACTGTAAGTGTGATACTATGGGCCCGCTATTAGGAGGGAGGTGGGTTGGCAGCAGGGGGTCGACTGGGCCCGTGGGTAACACGCCCAGTGAAATCGGTGGGTTCCCCATGCGATCGTAAGTAAATTGAAGCCACTTACCTTGGCTTCCGGGTTTCGCGCTGGAAAGCTGCACAGCGGGCGGACTGCGCACTCGCATCATAGGCTGTAAGGTGGAGGAGCCTTATGTAAAGGGGCAGTCCTCCACTGACTGATGCTGCAGAAAATAGGCAAAATTACAGCATGGAGTAGCCCAGGGGGAAGGCTGCTCCCAGGTTTAATGATGCCTCACTCCGGGTCTTACTGGATGGGGTGAGGAGGAGGAGGAGGGAGATCTTCCACCCGGCGGATGGGAGGAAGTGGCCTGTCTCTGCCACCACGAAGGCCTGGCAAGAGGTGGCAGAGGAGGTCACCAGCACCATCAACAGATCACGCACCTGCATACAGTGCAGGAAGCGCTTCAATGACCTAACCAGGTCAGCCAAAGTGAGTACACTTAATCATTCCCCTACACTCCATCTGCCACATCACCGCCCCCCACCCCACATCTCCTTCTGCACTGCCAACAATACTCTATCACATCACTCCTCACACCCACTGAACCCTCATCCTCATCTTACCTGTACTTCCTCACCTCCCCAGTACTTATCCCACCACTACCACTCAACCCAATCCTCAAACAATCTCATGGCTGTGTCTCATACTCACCCTCTCATGCATCTCTTTCAGCCTCACCCTACCTGCCACTACCTGTGCTGCAGCCACATGGCATGCATCACATATGTGTAATAGGAAGCATAAGGCAAATGTGTTGTGGGCATGAAGGGGATGCACAAGGGTGTTTGAGGGTTTGTCATGGTTTTTATTTATATTTGATTTCTTATCAACTCACATTACACATTATATTGTCACCACCACTGCCACATCTTGGCCATTCTTGACTGGCTTGTGCAATAATTCCCTTTCATTAGTTTCTCCATGAATACCCTTGATGCCACCCATTGGGTCACCCTACAGTGTGTGTATGTGTAGCTGCACAACTACTTTGTGCAGGTGCCTGTTGCGCAGCACTGTGTTGTGTAGTTCCACGTGGCGGAGGTGGACGATATGCCTGGCGGGGCTGGTGATGTTGCTTATCCTCCAATGGAGTGATGAATGCAGCAATGGACCCCCCCACCCTGAAGGTGTGAGTGTGAGGGGGTCCACAAAGTAGGCAAATGTGTTTGGACAGCAGAGTTTAGGGTATGATTTAATAATTTGGAGCGCGGAGACAACGGTGTGGCAGGCAAAACTTTGTCTGAGGTGACAGAGTGCCCTGCTGCAATGAATGAGGGTTTACCCCGCACCTGTTAAATGGACCTTTGCAGCTACCATTGGCTGCTGGCTGCAACACGTCTGTTTAAACAGGAAGTGTTTCCCCCAGCATGGGAAACACGCTCTGGGTAGTTCAAAATCCGAATCCTCCTGAAATCTCCAACTAATGAGGTCTGTAAACGACCTCAAGTACCCAGATAATGATCTTAAGGGGGATCCCACCGGCTTTGATTGCCAGTGGGAGTGTCGCATGCGGGGGCTGCACATGAACTGATTCACGTAATTGGGGAACCCGGAAGTGGGCAGGTTGGAGCCGGGCTCCGGACCCACTCCGGGAATCCCCAATTTTAGGAGCCCCCCCCATCATGATCGCATCCACTCGGCTATCCGAAAATTGACCCCTATGTAATCCACAAACTGTAGCAACTTCATATGCTGTCAGTATGTGACCTCACATGGTATCATTGTGACATTAGATGAAATCGTGGACTGAGACAGAGAAGAATTTCTTTTCATATGAGGGTAATTAGAACAAAGAATGCTTTACCAAAAGTAACTTTTGAAAAGATTGTAACATCATCTAAAAGGGAATTTGATAAATACCTGAGAAGAATACAAGGGACAGGCAGGTAAATGGGGTCAGAGTTAATCGCAACAGTTGAAGAGCTAGTACTGACTCAGGCACAATGGGCAGATGGACTCCTTTAGTGCTATAATGGTTGCAGCTCCCCTGAGTTAGGGGGGTAAAACTATCTTGGGTTTCCACTCCTAATAGTTATATAGTGATCCCCAACTCGAATTATACCTGTTGGAGGCCACGTGAGGGCAGGATCGGGCTGAGCTCTGTGTTGTCCTGCACGGTTGCATTTAAAGGAACAGTCACCAAATCAAAACTGGACAAAAATACTGGAAAAGACCAGTTGGTCCATCGAGCCTGTCCCATAGTGTCATGGTGTGACTTCTACAAAGGAATTGCCCCACCCACCAGCCAGGCAATCCTCTGGAAAAGGCAAAAAAGACACAATGGAGATTTCCCTCACTCAACATCCAACAGGACTGCTGCTTTCCTCCTCCTTTGCTCAACTAGAGGATAACCACCAACATAGATTAGTTGGCTAAAAAGCCTGGTTCTGTTTTGTAATTTCTATGTAATTTTCTGAGTCTCCTCTTCACACTGCCAGCAGAAATCCTCAACAGGAGTCTGCCATGCATCGGAAGTTAGGCCCCCCACCCCAGGGAAATGGGTTGAGGTTGTTGCAGATATGGGGGCGTGAGCAGAGGTCTCGCACCATTTTATCCCAGCCCCGAGGAGAATTCCAGCCAGACCCGCAGCACTGCAGCGAAGTGTCAGCCTAGGTTGTGCTGAGGGAGTGCTGCATTGTCGGAGATACCGTCTTCTGGATGAGACGTTACACCGAGGCCCTGTCTGCCCTCTCAGGTGGACATAAAAGATCCCATGGCATTGTTTGGAAGAAGAGCAGGGGAATTCTCCCTGGTATCCTGGCCAATATTTATCCCTCAACCAATGTCAATAAAAAAAATGATCTGGTCATTATCATATTGCTGATTGTGGGACCTTGCTGTGTGCAAAATGGCTGCCACATTTCCTACATTACAACAGTGACGACACTTCAAGAATACTTCATTGGCTGTAAAGTGCTTTAGTTGTCCTGAGGTCATGAAAGACACTGTGTAAATGCAAGCTGTCTTTCTTTCTTTGCTCAATTTCTGGAGTGTGGCTTGAACCACAACTTTCTATCTAAGACAAGAGAATGCTAACAACTGAGCCAAGATGACACTTAGTAGCTTCCCTTATGTCCACTCCAAATGGAAAAAGTAAGCTCTCAACTCAGTCCTAGCCTCTGCAGATGGAAAATGACACAATGCTTCACTTCAATGTATAATTCTATTTAAATTAAGCTTTAGCTCATTTTTGGTGAAAGCACTTTCAGCTGGTCTAAAAGATTTGTTGGAAAATTATGCTTGATGACCTTAGAGAGAAGGAAGAAAGAAAAACTTGCATTTATACAGCGCTATTCATGACCTCAGGATGTCCCAAAGAGCTTTTACAGCCAATGAAGTATTTTTGAAGTGTAGTCACTGTTGTAATGTAGGAAACAAGGTCATTGGCTGTAAAGCGCTTTGGGGTGTCCTGAGGTCATGAAAGGCACTATATAAATGCAAGTCTGACTTTCTTTCTTTCTTTGTTCAATTTCTGGAGTGCGGCTTGAACCCACAACCTTCTATCTCAGACAAGAGAATGCTAACAACTGAACCAAGGTGACACTTAGTAGCTTCCCTTATGTCCACTCCAAATGGAAAAAGCTCTCAACTCAGTCCTAGAATATACAGATGGAAAATGACACAACACATCACTTCAATGTACAATTATATTTAAAATAAGCTATAGCTCATTTATGGCGAGAGCATTTTCGGCTGATCTAAAAGGTTTGCAGGAAAATTGTGCTTGATGACTTTAGACAGGCTTTCCAAACCTCAGTAGCCTTTAATGCTCCTACGTTACCTGCCTTAGGATCAGAAAAGACTTCCCCAGGTGGCAGAATGTAGTACTAACAGTCCTTAGCAGCAATAACCAGCCAGGCTATTCAAAAGGTGAACCTCGACTGGGAAGCCATTAAATCCAAATGGAAACCTCCCATGAAAATCATTGTCCTATTCCCCCTGATTCCTCATTCAACGCTGTTCCCAAATCTTTCCTTCTGCTTTTTGCAGGGGATCCATCTCTACTCCATTTAAGAAGAAGCTCAATAAAACACATGAGGGAGAAAGAAATAAAAGCTTATGCTGATAGGGTTAGATGAAGAGGGGTGGGAGGAGGCTCGTTTGAAGCATAAACACCGGTATGGACCAGTTGGGACGAATGGCCTGTTTCTGTGCTGGACATTCTCTGTAATTCTACATCCTGCATGCAATGGTTGTGAATTCTTCAACTCTCAATAATTTTTCACAGCAGAGTTTGGTCCCCATGCAAATTGTCAGGAAGAAGTCAGGAATAGTGGTGAGTGGCGAATTAAGGGAAGAAGCATGTCTCTGTGAGCTGAGTGCTTTTAAAACGTTAGTGTTACTTAGGCTATGACACTTGAAATGTGCTATGCCATGTAAGTAACAAACCATTTAATGCGGTATTACTAGTATTGCATACCACAATTTCAATACATAGATATTTGCTTGGGAAGTTCAGACCCCAGAATATCTAATATTTTTGGTAAGTGGGCCTCTCGTCAAACTAGTTGTGCAACCCTGATATAAAGAATCCCTGAACTGCAGGTCTACATCAAATATACAGATATTATTCTCTACAATAGACAAGAGGCTAACAAGAGATTTTGGTGTTGTCTTAAAAGAAAAAAAGATATCGCAAGGTCCCACAAACAGCAGCGAGGTAATGACCAGATAATCTGTTTTAGTGATGTTGGTTGAGGAATAAATATTGGCCAGGACACCAGAGAAACCTTCCGTGCTCTTCTTCGAATAGTGCCATGGGATCTTTTAAGTCCCCCTGAGAAGGCAGATGGGGCCTGGCTTTAATATCTCACCCGAAACACGGCATCTCTGACCGTGCAGCACTCCCTCAGTACTGCACTGAAGTGTCAGCTTGCATTATGTGCTCAAGTCTTTGGAGTGGGGCTAAAATCGAGAACCACTGAGCCAAGGCTGACACTTAGTCTTAGGCTTATAAATAGCAAATCACAATATATACTGGTCAGGATGGTAAGCACAGTGTACAGCACAAGAACATGTAAGTGATATTTACTGTTACTGGTTATGTTTATAACAAAGCTAACATAAATGTTAATGACTGACAAAAGTTGGAGAAGAAAAGGTTAAAAACTAAGAGATTGCAGAGTTTTGGGTTGGAGATGTTCATAACTTAATGAAGACATTGATTAATGACTGAATGAATGAAGGGGATTTAGTGAGGGATTTCAATGACTAACACAATAATGGTTTTTGGTTAGATTGAATATAGAGCTTTCATTAGAGATTTTAACAGCTGAATTGGATGTATTTAGAGACCTGAATGTCTTTGATAACTGCATCATGTGATAGTGAATCATACGGACCATGGAGATGCTCGATCCCTTGTCTATGCCAAGTTAGCTGCTCAACCAGGGCAGCAACACGGTGCTACAATTGGCTTCAATGTCCTGTTAGAAAGAAAGAAAGAAAGACTTGCATTGATATAGGGTGTTCCTAATACACGGCACAGGTCACGTGATGCGCCATGTTGGAATACAAGCGACTTGGAGTACAGCTTGTTGATTGAGCGAAGGTACGTGTGAGTAGTCGAATTTAAACTCAAGCTGGGTGTGGGCAAACTGATAATTGGCCAAATAAAGTAGAAGCACATGTTTTATTCTATTAATTGAGAAATACAGCGTAAAGGGCCTAGGCCCACAGTGCAGAAACCATTGGAAAAGTAAAGGAGAACATGAGGTAAATGAGGAAGTAATGATTAGTATCACCAAGCTCGAGTTTTAAATGAATATTGGAGGAGGAGATGGTAATTGAGGAACTGAGGGAACCGAGGTATTCCACAGTTTTGAAGTCCTGGGCAATGGTCTTTTCTTCTGACCAATTTTCTCCCGGCCAATTTTCTCCCCATCCCTCCTCTCCTGAAGGTGTTGACTCCATGGCAAGCTCCTGTTCCATCGGCGCTGGTCGCCAAAGATACCTCATCCCAAGCAGCCATTATTAATGTGTGAGCGCTGACGGTGAGTGTGGTAGTCTATTAATTGTCATCGGTCTCACCCATGGCCGTAATACTGGTGTTATAATTGGACTCAGTGGATTGGACTAGGGAAGGGATTATTGTCCAGTGACTCATGCTGGAAAATGGGCTTGAGGGGATGTGAAAGTGTTTGGTTGGAATTCCCCTTTGGTTGAAATGGCTGCCACCGATCACTATATAAACTCACACATGAGGAATGAACAGAAGGTGTGAGGTACCAGAGGGCACTCCGTGCCTGTGAACCCACACCCAAATACAAAGTCCCTGCATTCGGAAGTGGCAGGGAAGTAGCAGAGCGAGGTGGTTGGCGGTGTGGGGGAGTTGGGTGGGATCGGGCTGTGGGACTGTATCCCAGTGAAAAGGAAAAGGGAGAAAAATGAGATCCAGGAACTCACCACAGACTAACAATTCAAGTTGCCCACCTTTGAGGTTCAGCACTTTATCACATGGTTCACTTACTGACCAACACTGAGAAGCTTCAACTTAAATACCTTTGAAGCCAACTGCAATGGAATGTGTTTAAGAAAGCGAGAAGCATTGGAAACGTTCCCAATGAATATCAGGGGAAAAAATAGCTTGCGACCACTAATTAGCATCTTCTAATGATTAGAATGAAATCAGAATTATTTCTGTGGTAAAATACACAACTTGCATGGAATCATTTTAAATGTCGACAGTATATTCTACTTTGGGAAAGTCAGTGTCAAGAGTGTTAGAGGCAAGGAAAAGATACACTGACCCGACAATTTATATTATCAAAACCAAAGTCATTCCTCACAGCATTGAGAACTAAACCAAAGTTGGCCCGTCATTGTCATTGGTCTGGGATCTGAAATGAGGTAACATCAGCTAGAAATGGTTGTTGATGATATTAGTGGACAAACGCTTAACTGTCTTATAGTATTCCTCTCTCTGCAATTTTAACATCCACTCTAACCCATTTACCATAAAAGGGTTAACCCCTGTGCTAAAATAGCAGACAAAGCTTTCATCAACTACATTTATCAGCAACAGTCGTTCTAGATTTTTATAGTAATCCAACAATAACCTCATTATTGTTACAATATTAATGTGTAAATTCTTTTTTAAACTACTACTAAATGTTTTATACATTATGTATTAACTTAAAATTTCAAAAAGGACAGAGAGAGAATAAAGAGCAAAGGAAATGAGGTGGATGAGTGTTTAAAATGTTTGCTATATTTTAAGTGTTTATTTTAGTTTTTAAAGTAAACAATACTCCTGACATTTGGCCAATTTTGTTACCGCAGTGCTTGTTTTAGTGTCACTGTGTTAACTGAAACCTGTTTAAAAAATGGCTGACCCAGGGAAACAGTAATTTGCCTGGACCTGTCAGCAGTCCAATGTACTAAATATAGCATATTTAGAATTGTACCTGCTTCAGAGTTGTTCAATTTTGTTGCTGACCTCAGTGCTCACCATTTCATGCTGGGGATGAGATTATGTAAATCTGAAGACAACATTCAAATGCTTGTAATCCAACATGGCCACCGGAAGTTAACAAGTGACATCATTAGGAACACCCTAAAACGCCTTTCACAACCTCAGGATGTCCCAAATTGTTTTATAGAATCATAGAATGGTTACGGCATGGAAAGAGGCCATTCGGCCCATCGAGTCCGTGCCGGCTCTCTGCAAGAGCAATCCAGCTAGTCCCACCCACTCCCCCGCCCTTTCCCCGTAGCTCTGCAAATTTTTTTCTTTCAAGTACTTATCCAGTTCCCTTTTGAAGGCCATGATTTAATTAATGCATTCTTTTGTTGGGAGCCATACAATTTTAATTTTAATACAGCCAATGAAGTACTTTTGAAGTGTTGTCACTGTTGTAATGTAGGAAACGCAGCAGCCAATTTACACAAACAGCAATATGATAATGACCAGATAATCTGTTTTAGTCATGTTGGTTGAGGGACACTGGGGATAATTCCCCGGCTCTTCTTCAAAATAAGGCCATGGGATCTTTTACAATCACCTGAGAGGGCAGACGGGGCCTCGCTTTAATGTCTCATCTGAAAGACGGCGCCTCTAACAGTGCAGCACTCCACTGGAGTGTCAGACTTGATTTTGTGCTCAAGTCCCTGGAGTGGGACTTGAACCCATGACCTATGGACTCAGACGAGAGTGCTGCCACTGAGCCACGGCTGACATCTAGGAAGTGAAAAGCGCAAATCAACAAGGATTTCCACCCTAGATTACTATCTAATGATCCCTACCATAAAGTATACATGAATGGATGGCAGATGAGCACAGTATTGAACTGAGCTGTGATGTTCGTCTCACCTCTCTGTCACATCAAATAGCCTGACAACACTCACACGTGAAAAATAACCTCTTGGGTGAAATGCCCATTCAATGCTACTCCCATTGTCTGTTCAATGGTACTGCACCATTAATCACTGTGTTCAGCAAAGATGGGAGGAAAGTCGATAAAATGAGTCAGAATTTAAAAAAGATTGGAAAATCGAATGGAAAGATTTAGATTACAGCTGCCTTCCTCTTAATTCCCATTTTTTCTCCGTCCTTTGTTCTCATCTTGGTCCTCCTCCCTTAAAGACAGTGACTCATACCACAATACAGTTCCACTGACGGCAGCAGTCCTCTGTTACCTTTCTTTAATGTATTTCTTTCAAAATAATAACTTACAAAAACAATAAAAAAGAGAATTTGGCTCAGGGGCAGAGCTATGGTCGAAGCACTGTGGGGTGGGGAGGGGGCAGGAGGTAAAAGTGCGGATTTTGCTGACGGCCGCCAGAGGCAAAAATTTAGGTGAGGAGCCTGGATGCCTGCAGAGGCCCTCCGGGTCCCATAAAAATCTTCTGGCACCTTCCAGCCATTTCTCACCTCCCCCCACCCCTCCTCCCAGTAACCATGGAATCCGCTCCACCCCTTCCCACCAACAGGTTGACTACAGATGGTTTTGCTCCTGAACAGACTGACGATCTGCACTTGGCGCCCACAGCTCACTGAAAAAAATGTTAATGCGGTCCGAACCTAAAAGTGCAAGCCCACCTTCAGCATCAGATGGGAGAAGAGGCGAGTAAAAGAAATATTAATGACTCTGCTTCTGCGTCACACTCTGGACCTTTGTAGTTATGAAAGTGAAGGTTTTGGTTTAGCAATGCTATGGATGGCAGTATTAGGATGTCCTGTAAGATTCCAACACTAACTTAATTTATTTTAATCAAGACTGCTATATACCATATGATTTGAGCTGGAAATTATCTTGTGTACATATGCCTCAGGCACACTGCTTTCAAATCTAGGTAAGTGGAGAGCTGGGGGCACTTGATCAATAGCAATATTAGCTTCTAAGTAGCATAACGGTGCAGCAAATTTAAGAACACCGTGACAGTGGGGACACAGGTTTGATTGGCGCATGCAGCTGAATTCTTAATCTGAGCTGTGTTGCTTTGGGGAGCCACCTGGCAGAAGTTAGGCTTCTCCCTACAAGAGGGAGGGAAGAATTAGAAGGAGAGTCATATTCAGACTGCTCATAAAAAATATTTGGAAGATATTTTAAATGCATGATATAAGGTACGCACGCACACATGCACACGCACATGCAACGCACACACATGCATGTACACAGGCACACCTGAAAATACACACACACAGAAAGATACACTCGGACCTGTAGCTGCTGCTCAAGCCATCTTACATACAAACAGTGATGGACAGGAAAAGATTCTCTGGTTCATCCAGCTTGTCCTACACAATTGTGATATCTTATGCACACAATATATACGCTCCTTACCCCACCCAAAACCATGTGGGCTCCCAGGAGAGGTAAAAAGACAGATAAAAACCCAGGCTAATTTGGGAAAAGAAAATCTGAGAAATTCCTCTCTGCCCCCTTAGGTAATCGAAACTAGTCCTGGAGATCAGGGATGAACTCAATTTTCATACTCCGAAATCTTCGGTTAGCTTTGAGTATCTTTTTGTGATGCATCCGAGCACCAGACAAAAAAATATACCAGGAATTCAAGAAAACACCTATCATTTTGTGGCAAAAATTGTGGTTTTGACAACGATAATCACTAGCATAATAAAACTGTTATATTATCACCTGTTTTTAATTTTATTTCACAGGAAATACAAATTCTTCTTGTGTTTAACTTCAAGAACTGACCTACAACTCAAACACACGCCACAACCGCAGACTGATTACCATTATTCTGACATCCTTGCGTCCCATTTAAATGCAATTTTAAACCTGTATCAGATGGACAAGTTACAACACACCAGGCTGGGAAAGAAGATTAAGAAAGAAAGAACAATAAACATTGCAGTTTTCTCACCCTGGTCACACACTAAACCGATTGTTACTGGGAACTAAAAGAAAAACTCCTCTGCATTTAATAACGAAACAAGAAATATCCTATCAGACCATAAATTATTTTTGAAATATTAAGCAATGCCAATAGACACAAAAACCTTCAGCTGAGACAATGAGAATCGCTGTGTCAGCTCAAATGACGCAGGCACACAAAATGAATCAAAGTGCTGTTGGTACAGCCTATCGTAGTGACAATCCCTGCTGATCAAGCATTTATTAATATGAGCAATTACTGTAACATCTCACAACTCAAGCCTTATAAATTATAACTATTCTGGAGCATATCTGTATGTCTGCCCCTCCATCAGTGTGCAATCAAGGTGGAATAAACAAATGCGACACTTCATAGCTTGCAGTAATGGAAAAAAGCATCCCAGGTATCGATCCTCTCATAACTATTCAAAGTACACCCGTTAAAAATTAGTGTTACAGAAAAGGTACGTTTAAACCATTTCCATTTTTTTAGCTGTTGAAATGGTTATAAGATACATGAGATTATTATTGAATTATAGAATTTACAGCTCAGCCTATCATGCCTATTTTGGTGTTAACTCTTCAACACCAGCTAACTATGCTAATTCCATTTCTCTGCCCTTTCCTCGTATTTTTAAAAAAATTTTCCTTTTCAAATAATTACTGGGTTTCTTTTTAAATGATTTAAATAATTTTGTGAGACTGGCAAAATCTGTGTCGGGAATGGCTGACTGTCGGGTCAAAGCTAGCCCAAGGGTCACTGAAGTGACTGGGCCCAATTTTGCAGGATTGGTTCATTTCTATAATTAGCACAAGCTCACAGTACAGCTTTGACCTTTCATCAGCGGTTAGCCTAATGGGTGCTAGGCAAGATCTGGTCAGTAGTTCAAATTTAAAGAGATGTGCAAAATCAAAGGCTTCATATGGGGACATTTTCAGCTGATATAAAGCACCAAAATGAATTTTAAATAATTGTCAGCCTTTGCCAAACATGGAGAAAGATATCCCAAGAAAAGATGAAGCGGATTCTGGGCCAATTAACGGAGCAGACAAGTACCCCCTGTTTGATTACTAGCAAGCTTGTTGTACTGCTGTGTCGGGTAGTTTTCCCTGTTTGGTAGTTCAGAGCATCCTTCCCAGAGTCCAAAAGTGCACTTCACCTGTTAGGGAATGGTGGCTATTGTCACGATCTGTAAAATAACGGAGAGGGCCGATGAGGGCAGTACGGTTGATGTTGTGTATATGGACTTTCAAAAGGCATAAAGTATGACAAACATACTTGTTTGCAAAATTAAAGCCCATGGGATTAAAGGGACAGTGGCAACGTGGATACAAAATTGGCGACAGGACAGAAAGCAGAGAGTAGTGTGAACGGTTGTTTTTCAGACTGGAGGGAAGTATACAGTGGTGTTCCCCAGGGGTCAGTATTAGGACCACTGCCCTTTTTGATATATATTAATGACCTGGACTTGGGTATACAGGGTATAATTTCAAAGTTTGCAAATGACACAAAACTCCAAAATGTAGTAAACAATGTGGAGGATAGTAACAGATTTCAGGAGGACAGAGACAGACTGGGCAGACACATGTTCAGTTCCATTCGCAACCCCTCAAATAATGAAGCAGTCCGTGCCCGCATGCAGCAAGGCCCGGACAACATCTAGGCTTGGACTCATAAGTGGCAAGTAACATTCGCGCCAGACAAGTGCCAGGCAATGACCATCTCCAACAAGAGAGAGTCTAACCCACCTCCCCTTGACATTCAACGGCATTACCATCGCCGAATCCCCCACCATCAACATCCTGGGGGTCACCATTGACCAGAAACTTAACTGGACCTGCCATATAAATACTGTGGCTACAAGAGCAGGTCAGAGGCTGGGTATTCTGCGGCAAGTGACTCACCTCCTGACTCCCCAAAGCCTTTCCACCATCTACAAGGCACAAGTCAGGAATGTGATGGAATACTCTTCACTTGCCTGGATGAGTGCAGCTCCAACAACATTCAAGAAGATCAACACCATCCAGGACAAAGCAGCCTGCTTGATTGGCACCCCATCCACCACCCTAAACATTCAATCCCTTCACCACCGGCGCACCGTGGCTGCAGTGTGTACCATCTACAGGCTGCACTGCAGCAACTCGCCAAGGCTTCTTTGACAGAACCTCCCAAACCCACAACCTCTACAACCTAGAAGGACAAGGGCAGCAGGCACATGGGAACAACACCACCTGCACGTTCCCCTCCAAGTCACACACCATCCCGACTTGGAAATATATCGCCGTTCCTTCATCGTCGCTGGGTCAAAATCCTGGAACTCCCTTCCTAACAGCACTGTGGGAGAACCTTCACCACAAGGACTGCAGCGGTTCAAGAAGGCGGCTCACCACCACCTTCTCAAGGGCAATTAGGAATGGGCAATAAATGCCAGCCTAGCCAGCGACGCCCACATCCCATGAACTAATAAAAAAAAATGAAATTTAACGCAGAGAAGTATGATGTGGTACATTTTGGTAGGAAGAAAGAGGAGAGCCAATATAAACTAAATGGTACAATTTTATAGGGAGTGCAGGAACAGAGAGACCTGATGGTGTATGTACACAAATCTTTGAAGGTGGCAGGACAAGTTGAGAAAGCTGTTAAAAAAGCATATGGGATCTTGGGCTTTATTAAAAGAGG
This sequence comes from Heptranchias perlo, assembly GCF_035084215.1. Lineage (NCBI taxonomy): Eukaryota > Metazoa > Chordata > Chondrichthyes > Hexanchiformes > Hexanchidae > Heptranchias > Heptranchias perlo. Next base: position 18,233,804 of record NC_090338.1, read on the forward strand.
CATAGAGTACAAAAGCAAGGAAGTTATGCTATAACTTTATAAAACACTGGTTAGGCTGCAGTTAGAATATTGTGTTCAATTCTGGGCATCACACTTTAAGATGGACGTCAAGGCCTTAGAGAGGTTGCAGAAGAGATTGACTAGAACAGTACCAGGGATGAGGGACTTCAGTTATGTGGAGAGACTGGAGAAGCTGGGGTTGTTCTTAGAGCAGAGAAGGTTAAGGGGAGATTTGATAGAGGAGTTCAAAATCATGAACGGTTTTGATAGAGTAAATAAGGAGAAACTGTTTCCAGTGGCAGAAGGGTTGGCAACCAGAGGACACAGATTTAAGGTCATCGGCAAAAGGGCCAGAGGTGACATGAAGAAACATTTTTTTATGCAACGAGTTGCAATAATTTGGAATGCACTGCCTGAAAGGGTGGTGGAAGCAGATTCAAAAGTAACTTTCAAAAGTGAATTGGATAAATATTTCATAGTATCATAGTAAGTACAGCACAGGAGGAGGTCATTTGGCCCTCATCATGCCTGTGCCAGCTCTTAGAGAGCTATCCAATTAGCCCCATTCCCCTGAAAGGAAAAAAATTACTGGGCTATGGTGAAAGAGTAGGGGAATGGGACAAATCGGATAGCTCTTTCAAAGAGCTGGCACAGGCATGATGGGCTGAATGGCCTCCTCCTGTGCTGTACCTACTATGACACTATGATACATGGGTGCCATCAACTATGCCTTGTACTCTAGGGAACCCTGGTACTGAGAAAATGTTTTGTTTCCCTCGCAAAAATTATGGATGCGTTGCCCCTTGCTTGATGCATCTGTTGTCGGCTGACTAACTGATTTTGCATACGTCACCGATGATAGCTTGGAAGGATCTGGTGATGTCAGAGTTTAATGCATGCCAACAAGAAAAGCCATCTCTGTGGTACAAGTTGCCTACAGGTTGGTCTCCGAGATACGACATAGATATATGCCAGCCCTTTTGTGAAGCAGGGCTCTAAAGATAGATGTCTCCTGACATGCCCAGGAAGGACTGTCTGGGCAAGTATTGCTTTTTAGGGTGGATTTTATGAATTTTCAACTAAATAGACTAGAGAGGGCCAGGGGTCACAATTTCAAGCTTTATAAGGCTAGAAGTAAGTTAGATATCAGGAGATGGTTCTTTTCCCAGAGAAGAGTGAACCTCTGGAACAGGCTGCTGGCTTGTGCAGTGGACGCTGATTCGCTGAATTCCTTCAAGTGAAAGCTGGAGCTGTTTCTGGCTCGGCAGAGATCACCTCATACTAAAGGTAGGTAGTGTATAACATTAATCAGGGCCAGAGTGGTCTCTTGGACAAGTTTCGATAGCCTAAGTGGGTGGCAGAGGAATTTCCCAGATTTCTTTCCAAAATTGTCCTGGGTTTTTATCTGTTTTTTTTTGCCTCTCCCAGGAGATCACATGCTTTCGGGTGGGGTTGGGCTGTGTATGTCTTGTGATCACAAGGCATCGCAGTTGTGTGGGACAGGCTGGATGGACAAGTGGGTCTTTTCCTGTCCATCATTATTTGTATGTTCGTAGTTTACATTCCTTGTATGGAGCTTTAATATGGGGAGCTCAGCAGGATTTTCTGTTCATTCATTTTAATAGACAGAAAATCCTGTAGGGTCTAATGTAGGAAAAATTAATTTGTAAATTCCGCCTTTTTAAATTTCGGTTAGCACTTAGTTTTTTTTAAAGTTAGAGTATTGCTTTAACTTCATTTTTATACCTGCATTCATTTTAGTTGCTGTTTGAGTTTGATTTTTTTGCATTGCAGGATTTTTATTTCCAAATCCATTTCCAACAAGCCACTAGCTTACAACTGCTATTTCAGTTTGAAGTAACCAGAGCGATCAAGAATTCCTTCGGGGGCTCCAATGGCGCTCCTAGATTTGCAGGAAGAATAGCATATACTATCAGTAACTAGAAACTACACTAAGTACAATGTCCTTCGGCAAGTCAATGTTACCTTGCCTGCAGGACAGGCTTGGAAAGCAACTCAATCACAATATTTCATGCATTATGGGGTACAAGAAGAACTAAAGCATAACAGAGAGATCAGAAGACACCACAGCCTGTATGGCTGCACCAACTATATCTGCAGGCCCTTGCACTCCACTTGCTTTGGGTCGGGAGGAGGTCAGATGGTGAGTTGTTCCATCTACTACAATGACACCTTCCATATCTTGGAGAGCAATCTGCAGATGATTTGTACCACAGAGATTTGTACTAGTCCCTCTTTCAATAATCTCCTGGCGGGCACTTGCACCACTAGGGGCACACCTTGGGTGTCTGACAGATGGGGAGACCGCAAAATATGGTGGAGGATATCCACACTGGGGAAGGGGAGTAGGATCCCCTCTCTCCCATGGAAACATGCCACATTATGGCCCTTTATATGAGGGCCAATAAAATTTCCGTAGAAAAAAATTTCTTCAAGGGTCCAGATCAAAACCCAGGCCTGGGTCCCCATCTGGCCAAGGCCCCTCTGACATGGGTGATCTGTTTTACAGCAAATGGAGGTTTCACTGCAAACAAGGCCGAATGGAAACTGGCAGAGAAGGCCAGGACCCAGCCATACAGAGCATTATCCTAATTCCCCACCCTTTTCCTGCACCCACTGGACTTATGGTGGGAATGTACCAGAAGATCCATGGATTTTTTACTCCTGTGTATGTTCCATTTTTGTACACCTATGTAAGGAAGAAGGGTGGCCAGACCTAAGAATTGATGGTACTAGACCATACCTCGGAAGAGGTCTTGGCTTCACCTTCTCTTGGTACCTTGATGCTTTTATATGCAAGATTGCCCTGGGTGCTTCCTCAAAGCAAGTCAAAGCCTTACGATTTCTGAGCCCTTCTCCTGTTCAGATCTGTTCCTTGTATTAAATGCAATGTTGTCAGCAATCAGAGAAGTAATCTTGATATGTTATAAGTTGAAGAAGCACATGCCCAGTTTTTAAAAAATTGAGATTGCATTTATATTGACTGTCAAGTGAAGTGTATTAGTCAAAGTGTTCCAACCATTCAATAGCCGAGTGAACGACATTGTGCAAGTCCATTAGGGAACCATGCAGCCCTCGTGATATGTGTAGCTTGCAAATGTGTGGTCTGCATTTTCTAACTGGCAAAGTGGTGACAAAATCCCCCCTTATAGTCATTTGAAGCACGTCTGATCATTCTACATCTGATGCAATTGAGCTTTACCCACAGATGGCATGGAAGATCAAAACCAGGGGACTGGACTGGTGGATCTGTTACTAAGTAGGCATTAGTCATCTTTGAAACTTCTCCTTGCCACCTAGTGCACCAACTGGCGTTAACGTCTAGTTTCCTTAGAGGAACTGTCCAAACTGAGTGCCTTGAGCTAAGACAGTGGCTCAATGGATTAAACATATCTTTAAGCAGGGGATAGATGTGACATGTCTTACACCTTAAGAAGCAGATTCTGCAAGGCAACCTGTCACCCAATGTCAGAAGGTGCGATGTTGGATAGGACCTGCAATCAGGCCAGTTTGGATGGTCTCATAGTACCTATTATTAAATGTAAGGAATCTTACAACACCAGGTTATAGTCCAACTGTTTTATTTGAAAATCACAAGCTTTCAAATAAAACAGTTGGACTATAACCTGGTGTTGTAAGATTCCTTACATTTGTCAACCCCAGTCCATCACCGGCATCTCCACATCATACCTATTATTAAATGCATGGTTTCATTCAGCTGAGTGACGTGTACCTGGTAAATGGAATCACTGGATAGGCTTACATGCTCAATGACAGGCATGTACCAAAGCTGCAGCTTACTGTGGGTGTCATTAAGGTGTAATAATACCAACGTGTCGCTCCTTGGCTTACACTGGGAGTACATATCCCAAATTGCGCCTTCTCAGCTTCCATTTTCCATTCTTTGGATGGATAATTGCAGGCCGGGAGTGCATAATTTTGTAATATACCCTCTAAGAACTTCCCAGGAGCAATACCTTGGAATTTTTACACCAAAGTGACCATGCATCATACTTGGAAATATATCGCCATTCCTTCTTCATCGCTGGGTCAAGATCCTGTAACTCCCCACCTAACAGCACTGTGGGAGTACCTTCATCACATTGACTGCAGCAGTTCAAGGAGAAGGCTCACCACCACCTCCTCAAGAACAACAGAGGCTGGGCCAATAAATGCCAGCCTTGCCAGCGATGCCCATATCCCAAGAATTAATTTTTAAAATGTAGCCAGATTGTGTTACAATGCCTTCATGTGTGAAGTCCTTTGAAGCTATGTGTCTACCAAGGCTTTCGATTGTAATTTACAGCTGTCATGTTTACCTTGTGTGTATGGACGGTCAGCAATGAAAAATTTAGCGAGGGCTAAACATGAATCCATAATAAAGGTTGTCTGCCAAAACTCTATAGCATACATACTTGGACCATATATCTGGAACCACTGCACAGTCTTACCTTGCCAGCTGCCTACGGTGTACTTTCTTTCTTGCTTCTTCCCTGGGCTTGTAGGTAGCGCGCGTAGCACCGACAAGGACTGCCTTCCGCTACCAGGTATGCTGTCCCGGTGACCTCTGCAGAGTGTGCCCTGCAATGCCAATTAGGGCATCCCTTCTTTACACCCAACCCATGCAGCACCACCTCCACTCGCTAACCAGCAAACTGGCGATTGAGTATTCCCAGCTACCTTTGGAAAGGCTCACATAAACTGGTAAAATATTTCAAGCCTTTTTTTAAACTTGTTTTTGGATTTTTATCCAGAATGTGTGGGGGATGTTTATGTTAAAACAAAAGTGGCTGAATGTTTAAAAAAAACGTCGACGAGCTGACTGCAACTAAAGTATTTACAAGATGGTATCTGGATAAGAATAGCTTAAAAAAAAGGAGACCTATTAAAGGATAATAGGTCCCCTTCTGGCAAGCTTTCACAGGAGCTCAGAGAACAACAAGGCAAGGCATCTAAGTGCATGGTGCAGAGACCCTAAATTAAATTAAAATTTCTGATGTGATTTGAATTTAAAGTGCCCCAAATACAATTTTTCTGATTGAAGTGATACAACAACAAAAACTTGCATTTATATAGCGCCTTTAACATAGTAAAATGTCCCAAGATGCTTCACAGGAGCGTTATCAAACAAAACCTGACACCGAGCCACATAAGGAGATATTAGGACAAGTGACCTAAAGCTTGGTCAAAGAGGTAGGTTTTAAGGAGCATCTTAAAGGAGGAGAGAGAGGTAGAGAGGCGGAGAGGTTTATGGAGAAATTTCCAGAGCTTAGAGCCTAGACAGCTGAAGGCACAGCCGCCAATGGTAGAGCCATTAAAATCGGGGAGGCGCGAGAGGCAAGAATTGAAGGAGCACAGAGATCTCGGAGGGTTGTAGGGCTGGAGAAGGTTATAGAGATAGGGAGGTGCGAAGTCATGGAGGAATTTGAAAACAAGAATGAGAATTTTAAAATTGAAGCGTTCCAAAACTGGGAGCCAATGTAGGTCAGAGAGCACAAGGATGATGGGTGAACAGGACTTGGTGACAGTTAGGATACAGGCAGCAGTGTTTTGGATGAGCTCAAGTTTATGGAGGGTAGAAGATGGGAGGCCAGCCGGGAGGCTGGTCTTGGTGATGGAGCGGATATGTGGTCGGAAGCTCATTTCAGGATCAAATAGGATGATAAGGTTGTGAACAGTCAAGTTCAGCCTCAGACAGTGGCCACGGAGAGGGATGGAGTCAGTGGCTAGGGAACAGAATTTGCAGCGGGGACCAAAGACAATGGCTTTGGACTTCCCAATATTTAGTTGGAGGAAATTTTTGCTCATCCAGTACTGGATGTTGGACAAGCAATGTGACAAATGAGAGACGGTGGAGGGGTCGAGGGAGGTGGTTGTGAGGTATAGCTGGGTGTCATCAGCCTACATGTGGAATCTGACATTGTGCTTTTGGATGTTTCAAGCTAAAATAAAACATGCCAAGGAGATAAGCAGGCACCAGAGTTGGATTACCTGCATCCATTATTATGCCACCAACCATATCTAGAGGCACTGGCACACTTACCTGGTGATATCTGATGACAACTGCTATTAAGCCAGTTGCAGAGATGTGCCATCTGGTACAAGAAGACCTGTAGCCAACCTACACCACAGGGATGGCACTATCGGTGGCAGTCAAGGTCACCACAGCCCTCAATAGGGATCATCTGCAGTGTCAGCCAATGTGCTGCCCACACAACCATCAAACAGGCGGTTGATGCCTCAGTCAGCATGGCCAGCACTTTCATCTCCTTTCTATTGAACAGCAATAGGAGCATGACATGGCTGTCCAATGTCATCACACTGCTGCATTTCTCAGATGGGGAAAGGGGACACTGATGCAGCCAGATAGGCCCTTGGACCTCTCCCTCTGCTGCCGCCATTGTTTAAGCAAACTTCATTTATTATTTGTTTGAGACTCGAAGATTGTAATGAAATTCCTCCCCACACTTTTTTCTTTGATGATTTCGTCCCCTGCCCTCCTCTACTGAATGGGGTTATCTCCTTTTTTTGGATCAGTCACACTCCGATACCTTAATCAAGTGTCCATTATTTGCGGGCGAACCTTGACAGTGGCTGATCTCCCACCCCCACCCCCACCCCCACCTCCTCTCTATTCCAGGATCACTAAGGCTAATTGAAGCTCTTTCACTGTGGCCCTAGCTGAGAATAGCTGACTCAGCACAGACTGAGAATTAAACCCTGGATATTTGTAATGTTGTATAGCCTTTGGTGGAGCTCATAAGGAGTCTTTGAAAGTGACGGACCCAAAGTTTTCATTCTGAATAAATTCTGAGTGTAAAACTATGACCCTTCAAAAATTGGAATAGCAGGTTCATGCTGCCCACTGCAGGCTACATACAAGAACAGCAATTTATAGTCACTGAGGCATGTTCAAAACTGAAGAGATGTTTCCAAAGCTGTAAAAAACAAATGGGATCTTAGGATTTTTAAATATGGAAATTAGCAGAAAAAGCAAAGAGGAAATATTGAACCTATACAAATCATTTGCTAGGCCACAGTTAGAATATTGTGTCCATTAATTTAGGAAGGATGCCAAGGCTGTTGAGAGGGTACAGACGAGATTTACTACGATGATACTGGGGATGAAAAATTTTAATTCTGAGGGAAAATTAGAGAAATTTGTTCTTTTTCATTAGAACAGAGAAGGTTAAGAGGAAAATTGATAGAGGTATTCAAAATTATGAAGGATTTTGATCAAGCAAATCAGGAAAAATTACTTTGTTAATTCACTAACAAAAAGGCATACATTTAAGATCATCAAAGAACGAAGGGAGAGATTAGGAGAATATTTTTTATGCAGAGGGTTATTAACACATGGAATGACCTACCAGCCCTTTTATGGTTTTATCAACTTGTCCTGCCAATATTAAAAATAAAAATGTGGTGAGGATGGGAATTCCTTTAGGGGTTCTGATGGCACTGCATGATTTAGGTGAAGAAGATGAGCTTATGAGAGGCCAGGACCTTGAGGAATGTTATTTACTCCTGTCACTAAACTCGTGTTTATAGACCCTTCCACACATATCTGGACTGTCTGAGCCACCTCCAAATTCCCAACAGTTGCGCCATCTGCTGCAGGACGACACGCAGACAACACTCAGAACAAGGATAGCTCTTCCCATAGAAGTGAAGGTTGCCACAGCATGAAACTTTCATGCTACCAGATCCTTCCAAGCCACCGCAGAGAATATTTGCCACGTCACACTTTCTGAAGTGCATACATGTATCATGCAAGTAACAAACATTATCTGGATTACAATGATCTGGAATGCATTGCCTGAAAGGGTAGTGGATTCATATTCAGTCGTGGCTTTCAAAAAGGAATTGGATAAATATTTGAAGGGAAAAATTTTCAGGGCTATGAGAAAAGAGCAGGGGAATGGAACTAACTGGATTGCTCTTACAAAGAGCCAGCACAGGCTCGACGGGCTGAATGGCCTCCTTCTGTGCTGCAACGATTCTATGATTCTATGATTATGACCCTAAAAAATCCACAGGAGAAGGGGCTCAACCCAGCGTAAGTGCTATAATGCACCTAACAGGGAGCTCTGTACTGACCCTGCCAAAGGTCATGGGGTCAAGCGAAGTCCACTAATTACCATGGAAATGTTGGCTGCCTACACCACCAAATCTTGGATGCCCATCCACTGGAAAACTGCAACCAAAAAGTGCTAGGCTGGGGGGATGTCGGGATGCCCCCAGAAACAGAAGGTAACTATCCCCACCAGTCGCCTTAGAATCACAGAATCATAGAATCGTTACAGCACAGAAGGAGGCCATTCGGCCCATCGAGCCTGTGCTGGCTCTTTGTAAGAGCAATCCAGTTAATCCCATTCCCCCGTTCTTTCTCCATAGTCCTGCAAATTTTTTTCCTTCGAGTATTTACCCTATTCCTTTTTGAAAGGCACAATTGAATTTGCTTCCACCACCCTTCTGGCAGCAGATTCCAGATCATAACTAATCGCTGCAAAAAAAAGTTTATTCTCATGTCGCCTTTGGTTCTATTGGCAATCACCTTAAATCTGTGTCCACTGGTTCTCAACCCTTCTGCCAATAGGAACAGTTTCTCTTTATTTACTTTATCTAAACCCTTCATGATTTTGAACACTTCTATCAAATCTCCTCTTAATCTTCTCTGCTCTAAGAAGAACAACCCCAACTTCTCCAGTCTATCCACGTAACTGAAATCCCTCAATCCTGGACCCATTCTAGTAAATCTTTTCTGCACCCTCTCTAAGGCATTCATATCTTTCCTAAAGTGCGGTGCCCAGAATTGGACACAATACTCCAACTGTGGCCGAACCAGTGTTTTATAAAGGTTTAACATAACTTGCTTGCTTTTGTACCCTATGCCTCTATTTATAAAGCCCAGGATCCCGTTTTCTTTTTGAACTGCTTTCTCAACCTGTCCTGCCACCTTCAAAGATTTGTGCACATATACCCCCAGGTCTCTCTATTCCTGCACCCCCTTTAGAATTGTACCATTTAGTTTATATTGCCTCTCCTCATTCTTCCTGGCAAAACGTATCACTTCACACTTCTCTGCGTTAAATTTCATCCGCCCATTCCACCAGCCTGTCTATGTCCTCTTGAGGTCTATTACTATCCTCCTCACTGTTCACTACACTTCTAAGTTTTGTGTCATTTGCAAATTTTGAAATTGTGCCCTGTACACCGAAGTCCAAGTCATTAATATATATCAAAAAAAGTGGTCCTAGTACCGACCCCTGGAGAATACTATTGTATACCTCCCTCCAGTCCGAAGAACAACCGTTCACCATGGTTTCCTGTTTCCTGTCACTTAGTCAATTTCCTGCCACTGCCCCTTTTATTTCATGGGCTTCAATTCTGCTGACGAGCCCATTATGTGGCACTTTATCAAATGCCTTTTGAAAGTCCATATACACATCAACTGCATTGCCCTCATCAACACTCGCTGTTATCTCATCAAAAAACTCAATCAAGTTAGTTAAACACGATTTGCCTTTAACAAATCCGTGTTGACTTTCCTTTATTAATCCACGCTTGTCCAAATGACTATTGATTTTGTTCCGGATTATCATTTCTAAAAGCTTCCCCACTACTGAGATTAAACTGATTGGCCTGTAGTTGCCGGGTTTATCCATACACCCTTTTTTGAACAAGGGGTGTAACATTTGCAATTCTTCCAGTCCTCTGGCACCATCCCTATATCTGAGGAGAATTGGAAGATTAAGGCCAGCCCCTCTGCAATTTCCACCCTTACTTCCCTCAGCAACCTGGGATGCTGGGTGACTTATCTACTTTAAGTACGGCGAGCCTTTCTAAAACCTCCTCTTTATCAATTTTTAGCCCATCCAGTATCTTAACTACCTCCTCTTACTGTGAATTTGGCAGCATCTTCGTCCTTGGTAAAGACAGATGCAAAGTATTCATTTAGTACCTCAGCCATACCCTTTGCCTCCATGTGTAAATTTCCATTTTGGTCCCTAATCAGCCCCAATCTTCCTCTTACTATCCGTTTACTATTTATATGCCTATAGAAGACTTTTGGATTCCCTTTTATGTTAGCCGCATGATAAGGTGGCCTCATTGAATTAATTTTTCAAAAAAAAGTTTACCATGTTCTCCTAGCACTACACCTAGGCCTGATCCTGCCCTCATCTGGCATGTACATTTTCCAGCAGGGATGAATCAACAGTAAGAACTTTGGCTAATTTTTTTCACTCCTTAAACCAGGGAAATTGAGACCAATGGTAGTGGCCCTACTGCTGACTTGGCATAGGTAAACTAACTCCAAATCTGGACCAGTTTTGGGACATCCTTGATCTGCCTGGCTCAGCATCATACTGGGCAACGCAAATTTCTACCCAGCCATCACAGGATCGTGCTTCTTCCTTTCAATAGCCCCGCAGTTTAAAATAAAAGTGGCAAGCTGCAATGGAGCAACATGTAACATCTATGGGATCCATACCATATCTGCTCCATCATCAAGACCTGTCTATTTCCACCTCCATAACATCGGCCATCTCTGCCCCTGCCCTAGCTCATCTGCTGCTGAAATCCTCATCCATGCCTTTGTTACCTCTAGATTTGACCATTCCAATGTTCTCCTAGTTGGTTGCCCATCTTCCATCCTCCATAAACTTGAGCTCATCCAGAGCTCTGCTGCCTGTATCCTAACTCGCACCAAGTCCCGTTCACCTCTGTGCTCGCTGACCCACATTGGCTCCTAGTCCGGCAACATCTCGAATTTAAAATTCTCATCCTTGTTTTCAAATCCCTCCATGGCCTCGCCCCACTCTATCTCTGTAACCTCCTGCAGCCCTACAACTCTCCGAGATCTCTGCGCTCCTCCAAATCTGGCCTCTTGCGCATCCTCGATTTTAATCGCACTACCATTGACGGCCGTGCCTTCAGCTGTCTAGGCCCTAAGCTCTGCAATTCCCTCTTTAAACCTCTCCACCTCCCTACCTCTCTCTCCTTCTTTAAAGACGCTCCTTAAAACCTCTCTCTTTGACCAAGCTTTAGGTTACCTGTCCAAATATCCCCTAATGTGGCTCAGTGTCAAATTTTGTTTGATAATGCTCCTGTGAAGCGTCTTGGGATGTTTTGCTACATTAATGGTGCTATATAAATGTAAGTTGTTGTTGTTGATCGTCCACTGCTATGTCTTCCATGGAATTCAAACCAGAAGGTTCCCAACACAATTTGCAGGCGATGTAAATGTGATAGATTTAAAACCTCCAATTAAAGAACTACCCATAGTCGACCTTTATTAACCTTCAAGATGGAATGGGAACTGACATGTCCAAGACACTGTAGCTGGAGGCAGAGCACAGTTCTAGTGTTGTATTTTTTAAAAACTCAGTAAGCACGATGCTGCCAGAATTGAAACATTTCTTTTTTTCTTTTTCTCAATTACTCAGTGATAAGAGATAACCTAAAAACTAAGCATTTAACATATGGCTAAGTCACATTCTTAACCATATTGGGGTTGAATGTAAAATGTTATTAAACTGCACATCACAAGGAGAACCTCTCTTTAGCCTCTCTGTAAAAGCAGAGGTTCATGCCTGTGAACAGTTGTGTAAACTAGTGCACATGACTGAATATTGTCTGCTGAAGATTTGTCTTAACTCGTATAGTGACGTTTTGACAATTGTAACAATAATATAGAAAACAAAAGAATATTCAACCCGAAGCTGAACAAACCAGTCTGTCAGCATCATTGAAGCAGCTGCAAAGAAATCATATTGCCCGGTCTCCTGATGAATCCCATCTCCTTGGTTCATATTAGCATCACTGATCCATTGGCGACACTCCTATGCAATTCCATTGTCAGGTTTCTGTTCAGGAAGATAGGAACAGGAATAGAACACTCAGCTCCTCAAGCCTTTTCTGCCATTCATTTAGATCATGGTTGATCTATACCTCAACTCCATTTACCCGCAATTGCTTTCTATCCATTGATACCATTAGCTAATGAAAACTGAAAATTTCAATTGCCCCAACATCCACAGCCTTTTTTGGGGGGGCGGGGGGGGGGAAGGGAGAGGAGAATTCCAGATTTCCGCTAATCTTTATGCGAAAAATGCTGCCTATTTCACTACTAAATGGCCTAGCTTTAAATTTAAGATAATGCCCACTTATTCTGGATTACCCCACCAGAGGAATTAGTTTCTCTGTATCTACCCTTTCAAACCCTTATATCATTTTAAAGACTTTGATTAGATCATCCCTCAACCTTCTAAACTCAAGGGAATACAAATAGAGTTTATGCAACCTACCCTCATAATTTAACCCTTTAAGCCCTGGTATTATTCGGGTGACCTGCGCTGTAACCCCCTCAATGGCTAATATATCTATCCTGAGGAATGGTGCCCAAATCTGAATGCAGTACTCCAGACAAGGTCCAATCAAGGCTCTGTGCAACTGAAGTATAATTTCCTCTCTTTTGTATTCCAATCCCCTTGAGATAAATGCCAACATTCCATTAGCCTTTCTGATTACTTTTTGTAGCTGTGCACTAGCTATTAGTGATTTTTGTACACGGACACCTAAATCCCTTTGCTACTCCACAGTCTCTCACCATTAAGAAAATATTCTGATTTGTCTTTCTTGGATCCAAAATGGATGACCTCACACTTCCCCACATTGAACTCCATCTGCCATAGTTTTGGTCCAACTTAGTCTATATCCCTTTGTAACTTGCTGTTCCCATCGACATAACTGGCTTTGCTTTCAAATTTAGTGTAATCTGCAAATTTAGATATACAACCCTCTAGTCCTTCAACCAAGTCATTAACATATATATGGTGAAAAGCTGAGGCCCCATTACAGATCCCTGGAGAACACCACTTGTCACATCCCGCTAATCAGAGAACGTTCCCTTTACTCCTACTCTGTCTCCCAGCTCTCAACCAATTACCAACCCATGTCACATTACCTCCAATTCCGTGCATTCTCATTTTTGTCTCACAACACCTCCCCTTTCCCACATTTCTCAAATATTCTGGCCCAATTTGCTTTCCCATTTGTCAGATTTTACGTTTTCTCTTAGGAAGGTCTACGCACTCACTGCCATTTTCCCATCACGAAGTGTTGAATAGCTGTCAATACTCACTGTGTCCGCTCAGCAATGGAGAATGGGAAAGGTACTGAAGGATGACCAGCACCCGTGCAACAGTAACCCAGGAAGAATCGGTGCCTTTAGGAGAGAAGGGAAGGAAAATCAAAACAGAAACTGCAGCAAAAAAAATACAGTGTAACCAGATGATTGGAATCCGGTTCAAGTGAGGACTTTAGCTGTGTACACAAACAAAGACTTTTTTATCATCCTCTTTTGCTTCTTCCTTTTTCTGCTGGGGTATGGTTCCAAAGATGGTTGGTCACCCTCTGGGACCTAATACTCATAGCCAATTTTCATGTCTGAACCTAGACTGTAAAGGGTAATTTTTTTAGGCCCCATGCTGCTGATGGAGCCTAACACACAGCCAGGCATTTAACCTAATCAAAGGCGAATTGCCCATGATTTTTCATCCATTGAAATCAAGGTACCAGCTGAGTTCAAGGCCCTATAGGATATTATAAAAATTATCTTTAATGTTATTCAACATCTGGGGCATCCCATAGTATCATTGTATCATAGTAGGTACAGCACAGGAGAAGGCCATTCGGCCCACCGTGCCTGTGCCAGCTCCTTGAAAGAGCTATCTAATTAGTCCCATTCCCCTGCTCATTCCCCATTGCTCTGTAACTTTTCTCCCTTCAAGTATTTCTCCAATTCCCTTTTGAAAGGTACTATTGAATCTGCTTCCATCACCCTTTCAGGCAGTGCATTCCAGATCATAACTACCCACTGAGTAAAAAAGTTTTTCCTCATGTCGCCTCTGGCTCATTTGCTGATCACCTTAAATCTGTGTTCTCTGGTTACTGACACTTCTGCCACTGGAAACAATTTCTCCTTATTTACTCTATCAAAACCTTTCATGATTTTGAACACCTCTATCAAATCTCCTCTTAACCTTCTCTGTTTGAAAGAGAACAGCCCCAGCTTCTTCAGTCTCTCCACATAACTGAAGTCCCTCATCCCTGGCACCATTCTAGTAAATCTCTTCTGCACCCTCTCGAAGGCCTCGACATCCTTCCTAAACTGTGGTGCCCAGAATTGAACACAATACTCCAGGTGAGGCATAACCAGTGTTTTATAAAGGTTTAGCATAACTTCCTTGCTTTGTAGTCTATACCTCTATTAATAAAGCCCAGGGTCCTATATTCTTTTTTAGCAGCCTCCTCAACTTGTCCTGCCACTTTCAAAGATTTGTGCATGTGCACCCCCGGGTCTCTCTGTTCCTAAACCCCCTTTAAAATTGTACCATTTAGTTTATATTGCCTCTCCTCATTCTTCCTACCAAAATGTATCACTTCACACTTCTCTGCGTTAAATTTCATCTGCCTGAGCTTGATCCTCACCCAGTGACCACACAAGTACACTTCCAGCAGGGGCATGCTGGATAGCAGTCTGGATCGGGAGCCCTGGCTGACTTTTTATTCCCTAAACCCATGCGTGCTTCAGCCAATCCAGGCTGATACTTCCGTGCCATGGGAGGGCTGCATAGTTGGGGGCGCCTTCTTTTGTCGCTGAGGCCCCATCTGTCTGCTCAAGAAGACTTTAAAGACCCCATGACACTTTTTGAAGAAGACCAAGGTGTTCCCCGGGTACCTTGGCTAAAATTCTACCTGCAACCAAGACGACCAAAAAAAACTGATTAACTAATCATTCATTTCATTGCCGTTTTGGGACATGCTAGGTGTAAATTGGCTGCTGCATGGGCCTACATAACAACAATCATCATGCTTAGAACCATAGAAGTTTGCGGCATAGGAGGAAGCCACTTGGCCCATTATGTCTGACCAATCCAAAACTATTCCCACTGCTCTGCTCTCTTTCCATAGCCCTGTATCTTCCCTTGCTTCAAATGTTAATCTATTCCTCCCTTAAAATGTGCAAGTAAAATCAATGGAAAATTCCATTCCCTCCCATTAGGCCTAACACTTTGTCAAATATATATAAAAGCACAGCATTGAGCCATACAGACCAGAAGATCTTGGCTTCAATTCCGGGTCTAAGCTAACTCACCTTATCCAGGGAAGTCGTTGGGGTACTAAAATTAACCTTAGTGCCCCTGAGATATGGAGGGGAAAATTGGTCAAGAGTCTTGCTTCTAAATGCTGTCCAGTGATACTTGCTGGAAAATGTGTAAGCGTGGACGTCAGGATCACAGTTAAGTGGCCTGCCAACATTCATTATGTCAATTCAGATATGAAGACTATGCACTAGTGGGATATCAGAGGTCGTCCGGCACCCATGGGACCACATCCCACAGTACAGGAAAGCAGGAAAGAAAATTGGAAAAAAATAATGGTAAAAAATATACATCTGCTTGACAGTGTAGTACGTAAAGAGTTAAAATCTTGATGTTTCATGGTATTGCTGATTCTTAGACATTTGCTGTGATTTGTGACAGACAAGCCCACCAAATCTCATTCATTTCAGTGAGACTCTGAATTGAGGCTTTGTAAGATTAACTTTGTTTTTGTGACTCAGGCTTAATAACCTCCATAAATCTGAATAGGTTTTGTCACTTCACTTACACCCTGCACTGGTACAAACCTCAGGGGATGATTTTCTCGGGTCATGTGTAATGAAGAAAAAACAAACAACTTGCATTTATATAGCTCTGTTCACATCTGCAGGAAGTCTCAAGAAGCAATGAATTACTAGTTACTGTTGTTGCGTAGGCAAACGTGACAGCCAATTTGTGCACAGCAAGGACATAGGACAGTGAGATAAATGTCCAGTGAGGTAAATGTCCAGTTAATCTGTTTTGGTGGTGTTGGTTGAGGGATAAATACTGGCCAGGACAACAGAAGAATTCCCCTGGACTTCTTTGAATAGTGCCATGGGATCTTTTACATCCATCTGAACAGGCTGACATCTTGGTTTGACATCTTATCCAAAACACAGCAACTCCTGCATGGAAGTATTAGGCTACATTATGTACATTGTGTATGTACGATGTGGAGATGCCGGTGATGGACTGGGGTTGACAATTGTAAACAATTTTACAACACCAAGTTATAGTCCAGCAATTTTATTTTAAATTCACAAGCTTTCGGAGGCTTCCTCCTTCGTCAGGTGAACGATGTGAAAACGTTTTCACATCGTTCACCTGACGAAGGAGGAAGTCTCCGAAAGCTTGTGAATTTAAAATAAAATTGCTGGACTATAACTTGGTGTTGTAAAATTGTTTACAATTGTGTATGTAGTGAGACTTGAACCCACCATCTTCTGACTCAGAAGCAAGGGTGCTGTCACTGAGCCAAGCAACACCAGAAACAAGCTCTTTTTTAAAAATACATTCATAAACTCATTACACAAAAACAGGGCAATTCTTCTTCACCACCACCACCCCCCCCCCCCCTCCCTCCCTCCCTTCCCCTTGCCCATTCCTGGGTAAGTAATGCAGAGGACAGGCACAAATGTGCAAAGGAAGAGATGAAGCAAGGACCAGTCACCAAATCAAACAATTAGCAGAAAAAGCTATTGGTTGATTTCTACTTTCACTGAACTTCTCACAAGTCTGGACAGAAATCAATGACAAAATGTGCTTTTATAATCTAATCTAGACAGCGTGACTCCAGTCAGGGTGCTCAGATTTGTTGTGATCATCATCAGGCCCTTTCTTGTGGATCATGATTTTTTTGCTAGTTTCGGATTGTATCAAGCATGAAATCATTAAACTGTGACAATATTTCTGTACAGAACAAGCCATCCTATATGTCTCTTCCATCTGTTTCTTACTTCCAGTAAGTTTTCCTTCTTCCTGGAAGTTTGAATGTGCCTATCCTATCCCTATGAAAGATAATGCCTCTCACCCTTCAAACTACCTCTTGCCCTTACACCTGTATTTTCAAAAGCTGTGAAAGCTGCCGTTAATTCTCACATTCTCAATCACCTTCAAAGTTCCACCCTAACCCATAATGGTCAGTATTATTTTTGGCATGGATGTTCTACTGGTGATCATATTGCCTATGTTATGGGAATTTGGAACTCCATTCTTGAATGCTTTGGTGAATCATAGAAATACATAAAAGTTACAGCATAGAAAAAGGCCATTCAGCCCAACCAGTCCATGTCCAACACACTGGTCAAGCTTTTGGAAGACATGTCTCATCTCCAAGTCCAGTGATAAATATTATCAACCATGTACCTAAAATTAATTTGTTACCATCCAATCTTACTAGAAACCAATTGGTCAACACTGGTTAGGTGTTAATATTTCAGCCATAAATTTCACATTTAAATCTGTATATAAGTGAAGGGTAAAATACAAGTTTATAAAATTTGGTTTCTTGCAAGATCATGCATTAATCAATCAACTATATGATTGGCAGTTGCTAATAATACCTAAGCAGCCTTCATAGTGATGAGCATTACCGTTTTCATCCTGAACATGGAAAAGACAGCTCTTCTGAAATCTCGACCAGTGTATTGGAACGTAGCAGTGAGAAAAGCCATCTTTATTTAAATAATTTGTCGATGCCTTAAACATCCCTATAGGCCTTTGAAAGGGATTGGTGCAGTGCAATTCTAAACAAGCTACCACCATATAGTCTACCAATGAAGCTATGTATATGAGCATCAGAAGAACATAAGAAAAGTCTGGAGCAAGAAAAGACCACTGAGCGAGACTTGTCAGCTATCTTGTTTCTGGCTGCACAGTCTGTTTCTTAAAGAGGCTGTGTTTTTTTTTACTTCTAATTTTACTTGGGTAATAAATGTACAGTGTTCCAGATTTTGTCCATGGATAGTTAGCATTGTCTGGCTAAAAATAACTGGGAAACTTAAACTTTTGGCACCGAAATTCCTGGGCCTATGGGAGTGCGCTGTGAGAGCGCAATATGGACGGGAGAACCAGAAATTGGGATGGGATCTGGTTCCGGCGGGCCTCCGCCCCTTTTTTTCCCCCAACGTCAGGAAATGTCTCCCATGTCAACAGAAGAAGCTGGGCTGGTGGGAAATCCCATCAGGTGCATCACCAGTGCTTCCAACGTGGTTACATGCCAGGATCACAGAGCGATCAGTTGCCTTTGGGGGGAAAAAAAAGGCAACTTCAAAACGGAAGCTTCTTTTTTTGAAATGTCAGAACTTTTGCTGCTGGGCTGCAAGGTACTGCTGGGAAACTCCCAGCCCTCCTCTCCCTTAAAAGGGAGTGGCAGATGTTCCAGAAACATCATAAAGAATGAAGCAGCTGCTCCTTCAATGCCAATGATCCTGACTCTGAGATTTCATAGTATCATAGTATGTTACAGCACAGAGGAGGCTATTCGGTCCATCGTGCCTGCTCTTTGAAAGAGCTATCCAATTAGTCCTGTTCCCCTGCTCTTCCCCCATGCTCCTGTGAAAAAATTTCCCTTCAAGTATTTATCCAATTCCCTTTTGAAAGTTATTATTGAATCTGCTTCCACCACCTTCTCAGGCAGTGCAATCCAGAACATAACAACTCTCTGCGTAAAAAAATGTTTCCTCATGTTGGCTCTGTTTTTTTTGCCAATCGCCTTAAACCTGTCCCCTCTGGTTACTGACCCTTCTGCTAACTGGAAACAGTCTCTTCTTATTTACTCCATCAAAACCGTTCACGATTTTGAACAACTCTATCAAATCTCTTAACCTTCTCTGCTCCAAGGAGAACAACCCCAGCTTCTCCAGTCTCTCCGCATAACTGAAGTCCCTCATCCCTGGTGCCATTCTAGTAAATCTCTTCTGCACCCTCTCTAAGGCCCTGACATCCTTCCTAAAGTGTGGTGCCCAGAATTGAACACAATACTCCAGCTGAAGCATAAGCAGTGTTTTATGAAGGTTTAGCATAATGTTGGAAATATGTTATTATTAATGCTACCAAGGGTTGTTAATCCTTCTTAATAATAACTTCCACAATGATTCAGGCCTGAGTGTGATCAAACATGCAAGCTTTATTATAGGCACAAGAACAACGTTCTAATGCGGTTATACCAAGCAAGTATTTATATAACAACGTTCTAAAACAGTTATATCAAATAGTCAAGGATGATACAAACTGTCCCTATGAAATTTCAGGATGATCAGGCTTGGTTTGTAGGGTATCTGGGCCACCACCGTCCAGAGAAGCTGCTTCTACCTTTTAGTTGGACAGTGTCCCAGTTTATAGATCTTTCTGAAGCATAGTTGCTTCTAGTAGCTTAACGACATTAGTCTTGTGATGCCATCTGTCCCGGACATCTTCCCCTCAGGGTGCGCATTGTTCCAGATATCTTTTGGATATCCATTCTATGGTGTTAACTGTTGTCCATTCTATCTGGCTCATGGGGAGGGACATGCCCTTATCTTTTTGTGTATTTGGATTGCTCGGACACAGACATTTAAGATGGCTCATCCTAAATATGCCAGTCACGAAGGTTACCTAATTATCTGCACAAAGCTCCTGCAATTAACATAACAGGATTAGTCTGTGTCCAGATCCGGAGTCTTTGGAACTTCTTGTTATCTGTTTCTGACAATTGGTCTTCAATGTGTCTGTTTCATGCTTCTATTGCCTCTGTAATATTCCCAATCACTTTGCCTGATGTCAGATAATCATTCCCTGTGGAATGTTGCCTCCCTTTGTATTCTCACAGATGCAAGGTCTGCCCACAGCGTCGCTTTTTAGCCAAACACCTGAAGCGTTGCAGGGTAAGATACATGATTATCATTTGGTCAAGAAATCGTGTTTCTTACACATAACTTCCTTGCTTTTGTACTCTATGCCTCTATTAATAAAGCCCAGGGTCCCATATGCTTTTTTAACAGCCTTCTCAACTTGTCCTGCCACCTTAAAAGATTTGTGTACATGCACCTCCAGATCTCTATGTTCCTGCACTCCCTCAAGGGGTATGGGGAGAGAGCAGGAATATGGTATTGAGATAGAGGATCAGCCATGATCATATTGAATGGCAGAGCAGGCTCAAAGGGCCGAATGGCCTACTCCTGCTACTATTTTCTATGTTTCCTTGAGTTGGAAGTGAAGTATTGGGACCTGCGTAGTGAGAGGCTCCATTGCTGTTTGAGGGAAAAACACATGTCTCTGAAGCTAAAGGCAGCCAGGACTGGAAGCAGGTTCACTGACACAAAGATCAACAAAGGGTCACAAAACAGATAGTAAGGGCTACAAAAAGAGAGTATGAAAAGAAACTCGCAAGGGATATCAAAACCAATACGAAGAACTTTTATATTATATTAGGAAAAAGAGGGTAGACAGGAGCAGTGTTGGCCCCTTAAAAAGTGAAAGTGGGGATATTGTCATTGACAATGGGGAAATGGTGGACATGTTGAACAATTACTTTGCGTCAGTATTTACAGTCGAAAAAGAGGATAGCATGCCGGAAATCCCAAGAAAACTAATATTGAATCAGGGACAGGGACTCGATAAAATTAACATAAGTAAAGCAACAGTAATGATGAAACTAATAGCACTAAAGAGTGACAAATCCCCTGGACCAGATGGTTTCCATCCCAGGGTTTTAAATGAAGTATGTGAGCACATTGCGGATGCCCTAACTATAATCTTTCAAAGTTCTCTAGATTCAGGAACTGTCCCTCTAGATTGCACATATCACTCCGCTTTTTAAGAAAGGAGAGAGAGGGAAACCGGGGAATTATAGACCAGTTAGCCTAACATCTGTTGTGGGGAAAATGCTGGAGTCTATAATTAAGGATAGGGTGACTGAACACCTCGAGAATTTTCAGTTAATCAGAGAGAGCCAGCATGGATTTGTGAAAGGTAGGTCGTGCCTGACAAACCTGATTGAATTTTTTGAAGAGGTGACTAAAGTAGTGGACAGGGGAATGTCAATGGATGTTATTTATATGGACTTCCACAAGGCATTTGATAAGGTCCCACATAAGAGACTGTTAGCTAAGATAGAAGCCCATGGAATCGAGGGAAAAGTACGGACTTGGTTAGGAAGTTG